>NW_022437038.1:2408383-2459646 GCF_009761245.1 Sapajus apella | reverse complement strand
GGTGAAACCCCGTCTCTACTAAAAATACAAAAAATTAGCTGGGATTACAGGCACGCGCCACCATGCCCAGCTAATTTTTTGTATTTTTAGTAGAGACGGGGTTTCACCGTGTTGACCAGGATGGTCTCGATCTCTTGACCTCGTGATCCACCCGCCTCGGCCTCCCAAAGTGCTGGGATTATAGGCGTGAGCCACCGCGCCCGTGAAATTTTCTTTTTATAGTTAGTCTACAAGTTTTCTGGCATAAAATTTGTCCACTGCCTCATCAGATCTTGGCTTTCCTTATGGAAACGATGGAAAGATCTGTATTTTTTGCCTGAGATGTAGATATAACCTTATATAGATTTAGTAGTTTGTGTAACAGCAGAGAATATGAGCTATAACCATTTTCCCCACAAAGTGCTAGCAATTTTCCTTGGAATGTGGAAGAGGAAAACTCCTTGATTAATTCAACAAATAAGTATCCAAAATATGACTACTACACGCTGTTGGGTTTACAACTCAAAAATGAATTTAATAATTTTTTTTTTTTAGTAATTCTAGACATTGTAGGAAAATGTCTTTGAAAGTTAAAATGTTATTAAGTCAGAAGCTAACACCCATTCAAAATTCAGTTAGCCAACTTTCTCAATAAAGGCAATTCCATTTTATAATATTAAAATGCAAATAGAAACTATATATAAATAACATATGCTTACAGGGTTGTGTTTAGATTTTTTTTTTCTTATATTTTTGGGAAAGGTAAACATTTTCATAAGGTCTCCCTTTTGTAAAAATAGCTGAAACTAAATGGCAGGTTTCAAAATTGCCTCAGTTTTCCTGGAACAAAATGACATCTAATAAGTGTAAAGTCAGCTAGTTCATGTGCTTATTGATCAACAATATTTATTTATTCTCCATTGTATGTTAACCTTAATGAACATTCCTATTGAAATACTTTCAATCAAAAAATGAACAAAAATGCTTAAATTCCACCATGGATGCCCAATCATTATAAGTTGAAAAAAATACAAAATGCTGTACTTTCCATAAGCTCACAAAATAAAATATTTGCTACCTTTGGTTAGACTGCTAGGGTAGAAGAAAATAAGTGAGAACTCAGATTTGTGATACTCCAGCCATTTGTGTGACCTGATTAATCGCTTTCTTATGCGGCATTCATTTAAATAATTTGCTCACACTAATTTTAGATTTCTAAATTGCCCACACTTTGTGTGCGGAAACTGATTATGATTGTCATATCCATAAAGTAATACAGAACTAAGAAACTTCAACTCAAATCTCAGATTTAGTAGGCATGAATTAATTTGAAATATGCTTATCTCAAAGTATCCTCAGTATTCCTTTGAAGAAATGCTTGAAAATTAGAATCACTGACTGTATGTGAATTTATAATATTGTATGAGTAGTTAAAGGATCCACTGGTAACCACTTCAGGTCGAAATAACTGAAAAGAGAAAAAAAAATAAAATCCATTCTGTTTTATTATACAAGTTTTGGGAAACCACTGGAGGCAGAGATTATGGAACTGACCATTCAAGAATGTAAAAAAGATTTCTGAGCCAAAATCATACAAGACATTTCAGTCAGCAGAGGTTCAGTGGCTTCTTAAACACAAACAAGAAATATGTATTTAGATGATCAAAATCCCAAATTGTGTGTTGAATTACAGTTAGAATTATTAAGAAAATCAGATCTCTGATGATACTATCTTAAAGCTGGATTTTGCTCTTTGAAATTGGAGATTTGTGGAGTATTTCTTGAATGAATGATGTGTCCAGTCTTTCTGAGAGTTACTAGCTTCTGAAAGTGAGAAAATGGGTGCACTAGGATGTTGAACAAGGCTAGAAATTGTGCCTTAAGTTGCCGTTTCCACAGTGTATTGTGGAACCTTGACCTTTGGTTAATTTGAGGAAGTCACATTACCACCAATTTAGAGTAATTCATACCCAGTGACTTAAGAGGCCTCTTGAACACGGCGATTTCTTTTTCTCAAAGGAGGTCTTGATACACTGAAACCAGCTTGGAAAAAATATTTTCTTAGTCACTATGTATTTCACTATGGAAATAATTGCCATGTGATTGCATAAATAGACAAGATGACTTAAATAATTGGGGCATTTAAATAGACAGTTCAGGTAAGCACCAAGGCTGTTGGTAGAGGGTTGGAATGGGGTATTCCTTTTTGTTATGACAAGTACAAAGGAATTACTTAGATTGAATACTTACATGATTCAACTCTTACTATGTATTGCATTCAATGTATAGCAATCTGCGGCCTTTAAACCTGTGTCTCTCAGTAAAGATGACAAAAGTTTTTGGTGGCAGGCAACATGATTGTTACAGATTGAATGTTTGTGTCCCTTCCCCAATTCATATGTTAAAATCCTAACCACTCCCTCACCCTTCTAGGTTACCTTTGTTGGTGTTTGGGCAGATAATTTAAGGTAACATGAGATCATGAGGATGGGCTCTCATGGTGGGATTAGTGCCTGCTATGATCAGAATGTCTGTGTTTTCCATTTATGCTAAAACTATTCGTGCTAAAACCTAATCATCAAGGTGATGGTATTACAAGGTAGGGCCTTTAGTAGGTGATTAGGTCATGAGGTCTTCACTCTCCTGAATATAGTTAATGCCCTTATAAAAATAAGCACCAGAGGCCGGGCGTGGTGGCTCATGCCTGTAATCCCAGCACTTTGGGAGGCTGAGGCAGGTGGTTTGCCTGGGAAAAAAGAGAGAAACTCCGTCTCACACACACACACACAAACACACAAAGGCACCAAGAGAGCTGCCTTGCCTTTCTGCCACATGAGGACACATAGAAAGTCCTCTCTATGAGGAATGGACGGGCCCTCACTAGACACCAAATTTTCTGGGGCTTTAATATTGGAATTCTTAGCCTCCAGAACTGGGAGAAATAAATGTCTTTTTCTTTTTCTTTTCTTTTTTTTTTTTTTGAGACAGAGTCTCCCTCTGTCGCCCAGGTTGGAGTGCAGTGGCACAATCTCAGCTCTCTGTAACATCTGCCTCCCTGGTTCAAGTGATTCTCCTGTCTCAGCCTCCTGAGTAGCTGATACTACAGACATATGCCACCGCACCAGGCTAATTTTTTTTGTATTTTTAGTAGAGATGGGGTTTCGCCATATTGGCCAGGCTGCTCTCGAACTGCTGACCTTATGAGCTGCCCACCTCGGCCTCCCAAAGTGCTGAGATTACAGGCATGAGCCACCATGCCCAGCCTAACATCTGTGTTTTATACATTACACACAGGAAGATATTTTGTTATAGTAGCCTAGATGGACTAAGACGGTCCCTAATAATAAGAGACACCAGAGAGCTTACTCCCTCTCAAGCTCACAAAGAAGAGGTCAAAAAGAGCACACAGCAAGATGATAGGAGATGAGAAGTCAAGGGAAGAGTTCTCAGAATGAAATCTATCTTGCCACCACCTTGATTTTGTATTTCCCAACCTCTTTTGGGTCTATACAATTGAAAGCACCTTATATAATTACTTTTGCTTCTTAAGGAACAGCTTTATAGTTCAGTGCACCTGAAAGATCTGCATTCAAATGAGAGGTACTTCTTCTCAGCCTGCATTTTCCTTCTAATCTATGTAGACAGTTAAGTTTTGCTTTAATGGGTGTGCAACAATCATAGACTCACAGGAAGAACTGTTGTGAGAGATGGGAAAGTTCTTCTTCAGAGTTTTTATCTTAGACGACATTATAAGGAATTACAATCTCTTGCTCTATGGCCATTATTTACTATTAGCATAAGCAGATAACCATGTATGTATATTCTTTAAATCAGCTACCCTGACTTGCTCTGACATGTCTGAACAGGACTGGGCAAGCTCCAAACCCTAGTGCATGCCATTCCTCATTTGGAAACCCTCCTGACCTTCTCCTGACTAGCTTCCTCCTCTTTCTTGTTTTCTTCCTCATCTTCTTTCCCCTTCCATATTCAGTAAATTTCCAAGTTCTTTAGCCAATTGGGTCAAGCGTAGAATGTGAGATCCCATTCTGGCCAATGGAAACTGGACACAGTAGTAGGGTGATTGCGTCAGGTTATAAAAGTTATAAATATCCCTGTCTCCTTGTTCAGGTGTGCTCTCATGGCAAGACTGCCAGTGAGTTGCACCCTTTCTGCAGTAAGTAAACTAGCCTTCCTGAGTGATCCACTGTCTCAGTGTGGATGTTTCCTAACATTGTAAACCCGTTACTGTAAATGTAAGGTTTTCCAGCCTCTTCATTTTAATCTTCCAAGGAAATAAGAATGAAATAATAACTATTGCTTAGTTACTACAGGACATTTAAAAAACAATGATGCAAATGGACTTTTACAAAATAATCATGCAGAAAGACAAAAACTACTTAAGGAATGCTAGGTAGATTTAGGTTTTATATTTATTTTATTAAAAAAAATTTAATTCAACTTGAGGTCCAAATATGATTGGAATTTCAGAAAATACATTTGGTCACCATGTTCATGAAATGAAAGCTACTGTCTTCACTCTTTTTTTTTTTTTGTTTTGTTTTTTTTTGTTTTTTTTGAGAGACGGAGTTTCGCTCATGTTACCCAGGCTGGAGTGCAATGGCGCGATCTCGGCTCACCGCAACCTCCGCCTCCTGGGTTCAGGCAATTCTCCTGCCTCAGCCTGCTGAGCAGCTGGGATTACAGGCACTCACCACCATGCCCAGCTAATTTTTTGTATTTTTAGTAGAGACGGGGTTTCACCATGTTGACCAGGATGGTCTCGATCTCTTGACCTGGTGATCCACCCGCCTTGGCCTCCCAAAGTGCTGGGATTACAGGCTTGAGCCACTACGCCCGGCCCTGTCTTCACTCTTGAAGCTGGTAAGAGTATGATAATACATTAGCAAATTTGATAATTGGTGGAGCTGCTTTTTTAGGTATATTTCTTTTATTGACTTAGAATTTTATGGGGGTATATTTTGCAAAACTTACTGGAGAACTGTGAGGTTATTTTCTTTCTTTATTAAGCAAAGCCAGCTGCTACATATATACCCTTTGGGAATTATTTTGCTATGTTATGGAAAATAGAAAGCAAAGTCTTATACAGTAGTGGATGTAACTTTGTAGAAAATCTGTAGTTGTCTTGTAGCTGTTCATTAAAGATGTTTTGAGTCTCTTTTTAATTCAAGGATATCTTTAGGATCTAGTTTCTGAAAAAAATCTCAAATTACCATCAAAATGTAATTAGGCCTTTGGAATATTCTACCCTATGTTTCCACTGTCAAGGAAATGACATTCTGTTAGCCCTAATTTTCCAGCTATCTTAATAGAATGTGTTGAGTAAGCATTAAGGATTATTATTATTATTATTATTACCACCACCATCATCATCATCATCATTAATTGTGTTAAAAGGAAACCTCGGGAGGCACAAGTGACCTGCCGGCAGGGATTATCCACTTTGGAATGTGCACTAGATCAGTTTTGCTTTCAGCAGTAAGCAGCATTATAATCAATAGAAATTGCCCATATGGGGTTTAAAAGACACTCTGATAATTAAGTTCACCAGAAAGACACAGAAAGTTTTGGACCTTATTGTAAACCACTACTTTGTGAACCTTCTGCAACTGACTGCAATGTCTAAATCAGAAGATATAGCAGTTTTTTTTTTACATGCTCAGCAAAAATCGTTAACTAGTTTGGTGTGTGTTGTTTAAATAAACATTCCCTGAGCGTTTCTTATATTCTACTGAGTACATATTAAACTGCAAAGTTTCCCACATGTTCATGGTTCAGGTAAACACTCTTTGCCCTGCAGAAACTTGTAGCTTAAAACACTAATACTTTATCATTTTATGTCTCAATAAAACTTTTTGATTAAAATATCTACTGGGCCTTTACATAAGTAAATGTGGACCGTGGAGATTGGGATTTGCAGAAAACACAATGTCCCTTTCTAGAAAGTAGGGGGTGGATGTAAGAGCTATCTGGCTGCAACCTCTCTGACCCCATTGATCACCAGGGTGCCTTTGGCTGATTTGACTGGCTAGGCAGGTGTCGGTCTCCTCCCTCACCTCTCCATGTGCATCCCACCCGAAGCTACACATTCAGTCAGAGGATCTTCTCTGGTAGAAAAGGACCATTCTTTGGTCAAGGGTATATGAGTAGCTATGCTCCTCTGCTAGAACCTCCAAACAAGCTCCCAGAAAGTGGGGCTATTTTTTAACCCTATTAAAACTTTGTATGTTGGCGTCATTTGGGAATAGGGCAATGCATAAATTTAGCATAGCAGTAATCTTTCACATAGAGGTTATAAAGATCCGTTAGAGTATAAAAGGAGTAAGCAAGAATAACCCAGAACACCTAAATTAGAGTTTCTTAAACATTAATGACCATAGAATAATCTGGGGATGGGAGCATGTTATAAGGAGAGATTTCAAATATACTTTGGAATATCTGAAGTGGTGAAACTTGGAATCAATCTTTGTATTACATATTTTGAGTGATTCTGATGGTGTATGGTCCACCTACTGCACTTTGAATACTATTGCTCTAATCCTTATGTTCCTTAACTTCTACTTTCTTGGTCTGAAAGTGAGTGCCTGTCTTTACTGGATTTCAGAAATTTCAAGAATGAAATAGATTAAATGTGCAAACTTCAGATCTTTAAATACATTATTTCACATGGGTCCAATAAAAATCTGAATTTAATGGATTTCAATCTGCTTATTAATATAATTAACTTTGTAGCATACAAGTGTAACCCATTCTTCCACAACATTTCTATCTGAGAGGGTGTTTGCATGTATCTTTTCTCTCCCCAAATGGTCCTGACATCAAGTGGTTCATACCATTCCTGACTCATTATTATTCATTGGGCTTAACATCATCTGATCAGCCACAATTTCAATGTATTGGCTTTAAAGAGGATTTTCTAAGTTATATACAAAAAGTAGCTTTTCTACCACACAGAGGAAGATATTGTAGGTAAATAAGGCAATATTTGCAGCATGACAATAAAAAGTATCTCAAGGAATGGGGTATTAGACGGTATATTTAGTTGTCAGTTATAGATTATAGAAGTTTCTTATGTTAAAGTACCATATATCTAGAGTTGAAATAAAATATGCCAGAATTTTTTAAAAAAGAAATCACAATTCACCCATTGTATGAAAAATGGAATAGATGCCAGTCTACTTGCATAAAGTGATTTCATTAGTAAGGGGAATTGTGTGTGTGTTTTGCTTTGATTTGAGACAGTCTTGCCCAGTCGCCCAGGTTGGAGTGCAGTGGCGCAATCTCAGGTCACTGCAACCTCCGCCTCCTGGGTTCAAGAGATTCTCGTGCCTCAGCCTCCCTAGTATCTGGGATTACAGGTACATGCCACCATGTCAGGTTAATTTTTTTTTTAATAACTGCCCAATGGGTTTACCTTACCCTCTACCTAGACAGAGCTGATTTATCAAGACAGGAGAATTGCAGTGGAGAAAGAGTAATTCACGCAGAGCCAGCTGTGCAGAAGACAGGAGTTTTCTTGTTACTCAAATCAGTCTCCCTAAGCATTCAGAGATCAGAGTTTTTAAAGATAATTTGGCAGTGGGAAGGGAAGGGAAGTAGGGAGTGCTAATTGGTCAGGTTAAAGATGGACTCATAGGGAGTCGAAGTGAGGTTCTCTTGCTGTCTTCTGTGTCTGGGTAGGATGGCAGAACTGGTTGAGCCAGATTACCAGTCTGGGTGGTGTCAGCTGATCCATCCAGTGACGGGTCTGCAACATATCTAAGCACTGCTCTTAGGTTTTACAATAGTGATGTTATCTCCAGGAGCAATTTGGGGAGGTTCAGACTCTTGCAGCCAGAGGCTGCATGACCCCTTAACTTTAATTTCTAAGCTTGTAGCTAATTTGTTAGTCCTGCAAAGACAGTCTGGTCCCCACGTAAGAAGGGGATCTTTTCAGGAAAAGGCTTTTATCAATTTTGTTTTAGAGTCAAAGTATGAACTGAATTCTTTCCCGAAGTTAATTCAGCCTATATCCAGGGATGAACAAGGACAACTTTAAGGTTAGAAGCAAGATGAAGTCTATTAGGTATGATCTCTTTCACTGTCCTAATTTCCTTGGTTATAATTTTTGCAAAAGTGGCTTCATTTTTAATAGAGAAGGGATTTTGCCATGTTGGCCAGGCTGGTCTCAAACTCCTGACCTCAAATGATCCACCCACTTGGTCTCCCAAAGTACTGAGATTACAGGCATGAACTACCACACCTGGATTGGGAATTTTATTTTAAAACCTAAAAGACACACCTTTTCAAATTCTACTGTTAATTACTGGACTGTTAACAGTTCCTTATTTGATGGTTTTGCTGGTATTTTAAGGACCTGCTCCAATCAAAAAAATTCTCTATGTTTGCTGGCTGGTAGAATAATTATACTAAGTCGTCCAGAGACTGTTCTTGATTCCCAAGGTAAAATCTCTTTCTTTAGCTACCATAGAATTGACATGCTTCATTGTTCATTATTCATTATTCTTTTGCTTCCTTTGCTTTACACTATGGATCAAGAAAAATTGGCCTGGACCGTCTACCGCACATGCTTAGGTATCTTGGTGGTTTTGTTTTGATTTGTATTTTTTATTTGCAAAAGGGTTACCTAAATAGAGCTTGACGGTTATTCTAGGTAGTCCTCAGAGCCCGAGTTACTTGTCCAATTTCTGGTGTTTGATTTTCGGGTTTCTTTTGTTGTTGGTGTTCTGTTTTTTGCCCATGGCCGAGGAGGTCTTTTTATAGTAAATAGATATACAATTCACCAAACATAAAAACAATCAAACCTGCTGGTTTTCATTAAGAGGGTCAGCGTTTAATTTATTCCTGAAGAAACTTTGCCTTGTATTTCTCTCCCTCCTCCTCAACCTATTCTTCCTCTTCCTTATGTTTATGGAAAAGCTCAAGCAATCTTGTGTGTTAACAGGCAAGGCTGAGGGCAGAGTTCTGCCTCTGGGAAATGTTTACTCTGGAAATACACAGGAGACATTTGTTTGGCCTGACTCATCCAGACTAGGCTGTAAGCCATTTTGGGCAAAAATGAGATATCTTAAATATTGATGCGTGTCCAGACTAAATTTTATGTTTAAAAAACAAATAAACATGGCCATTGCAACCTCCTAATTAACCACTATTTACCAGTCCACCAATATTTTGATAATCATCTTTCCTTCTAGGAATAGACAGAAAATTCATAAACATAATCATTTTTTATTGTTTGCTTGCCAAATGGTTACTCTTGAGAAGTAGCTATTTTCAAGACTTCCTTGGCATCTTCAAATAATAAGACTAGGAAAAATCAATTTATGTATTTACCCATCCCAAAGCTGTTCACATCTGTGTTGGGGGAGTTGAAGGTATGGAGGGAGGAGAATGCAAATTATACCCTGACCCTGCTTTGTCAGCTTGATCTAATCTTTGCTCTTAAATCTCCCTGCAAATCTGCCAGAAATCTTGAGAGAAAGACTCTGATTTCCAGTTCCTGCCTCTGGCCAGTGGCCCAGGGCTACTATTATACCCCGCCTCTCCAATTAACCATTGTTCCACTTGAAACACAAAAAGGAAAAAACTAGTTGGACTGCTTTTTTGCTTTTTTTTTTAAACTTATGGTACTAAACCTAGTGGAACTCTTCTTTTTATCCATTTATTTATTTGTGCAGTCAGTTATTCTTCACTCACTGTTATATAGAATATACTCCCTACATGTTCAGCAACAGATTAAGAGCATTAATGGGGGAACCACAGGGCAGAGGGGTATTGTTGACAAGAGAAAGGACAAGGAATAACCTTAAAGAAACAGAAGTCAGCGCCTGTAATCCCAGCTACTCAGGAGGCTGAGGCAGGAGAATCACTTGAACCCGGGAGGTGGAAGTTGCGGTGAGCCTAGATCACGCCATTGCACTCCAGCCTGGGCAACAAGAGTGAAACTACATCTCAAAATAAATAAATAAATAAATAGCCTAAATGTCTTCCAAAGTTAGCTTGGCCCAATAGCCCAGGAATAATTAAGAGAAAGGCAAGATAGGGAAGGCGGGGTAGCTCATCTTATTGTTAGAATTTTTCTCATCAATATAATTTTTGCAAAGGCAGTTTCAGAGTTAGGAAAGTTCCAGATAAGAAGTGTGGTTTGAGCTTGGCTGTGAAGGATGTATCTCATATTTTATAGGTAGAAATCGTTGGTTGGGGGAGGTAGCAGTGTGGGGAAGTGAGGAGTGTGAAGTATGGGGGGTATTCAGATCCTTTGTTGTGTTTCAGTCATAACACATGAGGTGAGGTGCAGGTGGAGGTCAGATGGAAAGAATGGCTAGATTTGAAGGCCCCTGAAAACAACACTGAGCAGTTGGGACTCTATTTTGTAGACAATGGCAATATTGGTGGTTTTTGAAGAAAAAATGGTTTTTTAAGGAAAACAAATCGATGCTTTATGAATTTAGCATTCTGGGGGGTATGGGTGGATCACACCTATAATCGTAGCACTTTGCGGGTAGAGGCAGGTGGATCACCTCAGGTCTGGAGTTCGAGACCAGCCTGGCCAACATGGTAAAATCCCATCTCTACATAGAATAAAAAAATTTGCCAGATATGGTGGTGCATGCCTGTAATCCCAGCTACTCAGGAGGCTGAGGTAGGAGAATTGCTTGAACCTGGGAGGCAGAGGTTGCAGTGAGCTGATATCACACCATTGCACTCCAGCCTGGGTGACAAGAGTGAAACTCTGTCTACCAAAAAAAAAAAAAAAAAAAGTTAGCAGTTAGCATTGTGGTTAAGAGCTAAGTGCTCTGAAGTCTGACAAAATTGGAATTGGATTTGATAAGTGAATATTTATTGAGTTCCTACATTCTAGGCACTGTTCTAGTCACCTGGGCCATTATATTGATGAATGTTGGCAAGGACCCTGCTTTCATGGTGCTTACTCTTTCACAGGCACCGGAGAGACAGAGGACAGTAACTGCAACAACAATAACAAAATACATTTTGCCGATAGTTTTAGATGGTGATAAGTGCTATGAAGAAGATGGAATTAGTAAGATGAAAAGCTGAGGCAAAGACTTCCAATAAAAGGGAATAGGAGATTTAAAGGCCTTATGTGGGAATGAGCTTGATATGTTTTAGAATCAGACAGAAAGCTGATGTGGCTGGATTGAACTGACTAAAGGGCAGACATGCATGAGACTAGGCTCTAGAGGAAGGTAGGTGTCTGATGATCATGTTTCTGTAGACCAGGGTAAGAATTTTTTATTCCAATCATATCAGGAAGCCATTAGAGGAACTTTTAAATAGGGTTTGGCATGACATGATATAGATTTTTAAAAAGTTGGTTCTGTGGGATATGCGCTGAATTTGTAGGGGAGGTAGACAGAAGTGGAGGACTCTGTGTATGTTTTAAAGGTAGAGCAGGCAAAACTTAATTGAGATGTATTGTTTTCTAATTATTTCGCCTTGAACAAATTACTTAACCTCACCTCAGCCTCAATGTTCTCATCTGTAAAAAGGGGATATTAGTGATAGATGCAGGAGGAAGATAAGGGGGAGGATCCCCAGATAATTTCCCATCTATCTGTAGGGCCACTGGGAGAACAGGGTGGGGTCATAAGAAGTTTGTGCCCTTTGCAAGGGGGCAGGAGCCTGGCCTCTCCTGCTCCTTTGTGGTGACCTGAGATTCAGACGGTGAGATGGGGGCCTGTTGACAGGAGACTTCCTTGCTTTGCTGAGAGTTTTCTTCCTTTTCACCTAATAAATTCCATTTTCCCCTCACCCTTCAAAGTGACTGCATGTCTAACTTTTCCTGGTTGTGTGACAAGAACCCGGTTTTTTCTACAACATTAGTACCGTCCTTTTAGAGTTGCTGTGAGCATTAAATTAAAATGCCCCACTATATACTGGCACGTCATATGTACTCATTCAATGATAGCAGTTGTTATTATCAATATTGTGATGGGGATGGTGACTCTTGATTGGATATATGAGAAACTAGAAGCATGGAGATCAGTCAGGAGGCTCTTGTGACTATCCAAGAGAGTTAAAATGAGAGGCTGGAGTAGAGTAGTGGGAAAGGAAAGCATCATGTTAATACATTTAATTAATGAATACCAAACATATAATTTAAGCAGGAATGTTAATGACTTATATTCAAATGACTAGTAAAGTTTAACATTAATAAGTGTAGAGAGTCAAAACTCACTTCCATAGTGAGACTGAAAATGAAATTGCTAATGGTCTATTTTCACTCCTTTAATTCCTGGTTAACTAATTACTTTTCTGTATTATCGTTTCCTGTCACATAAAAGCATGATTCATTTCAAGTATGCTTTTGGGACGCGGTCAAAATACATCAGCTCAGCCTTCAAATGAAATGATTGTGCATGAGGTGCACCTTTTCAGCTCTGCACCATAACTAAAGTCTTCCTTTGCTGTATTTGAACTTAAGGTGATTCTTTTGCATTCATGAATAAAAAGAAAGGTAGACCTTCCATTTGTTGTTTCATGCTTTGGGTTAACCTTGTTACCCTAGCAGTGAGAATGAACTGCTGACTGTATTGGTAATTTTCTTCCGACATTATATGAGTTACCAAGTAAGTCATCATTCTTGGAGTACCAAAGGGCAGTTTTCAGTTACTCATTTCTATGTTCTGGTGATGATCACTCATGATAGACCTAGGGAAACTGAACTTCAAAAGGCTGGTCTAATATTTATGAAGTTTAATGCATAGTTACCTTGGTGACATGACATTAGCCATGAAGGTTATGGCTTATGAATATTACAAGTTTAAAGAGCTCTTTGGCAGATTTGGATTTTAATTAGTTATTTCCTTACAGAAAAGTGTTGAGAGGCCAGAATTTAAAATTTACAACTCATCAGCAAAAGACCTATACAATTCAGAAAATCTTGGTTAACTCAGCATTGCAGTTGTGATTTTTCGTTGAGTCTCAGATTTTCGGAAAAATAATTAGGAAGTGGAGTGAGAGAAAAAAATATAGTGAATTTGTTGTTTAGGTGTTTTATAAAACACACAAAAGACATTAATTGCTAATGTAATAAGATGAGCATATCAATTCTGATTCAATTACTATTAGAAAATAAAAGATTTTAATAAAAATTATTTATAATCAAATATTACCTATGAGTAAGATTTTAAACAAATAACAATATATGCCCTTTAATGTGTTTTTGTCACCTAAATGTGCATATTTACAATTATGATTACTCTTCTTCAAGTACTAGTATATTCTCAGAAGTCACACTGAAACTTACAGCTCCTCTGCCTCAGTCACCACTACTTGTTTAATTAAACTTGGGTAGTATAGCTTTTTACTGTCTTGGCTGTTGGTATTTAGGCTTTCTCCATCTCTGTGGTCAGTCTGGGAAGAAAGGCTGTGCTAAGCTTTGCTATATCTTTCAAAGGAAAACCTAGGAAGCAATGATGAATATCTTAACTCTATAGGCTTAGGCCATTTTATATATAAAGGTAGGGGATTGAACATGAAAGACAATTTGGGGTTCCATTTGTTCTTCTTTTATATTTGCTTCTCTCCAGACTGTTCTAATCTGTGGAGCTCAAGTTGTGCCTCAAAGCCAACTAATATTCAGTAAAGATGAATTGCCAAACCTTCAGCTTCTGGGAAAGTTGTCAGGTAAATAAATTGTCAAAAGCAATTATTTTTCTTATCTTAGGCAGATAACTAGCTCCAAACTCCTTCCTTAATATTTTCCAAAGCATATTCTTCACATTCAAATCTGCCCTGAAATTTATCTAATTAAGGTGAATTGAAAAGAGAATTTCCATATCCTGTTTCTAGTATTACTGTAAATTCCTTTAAATAGAGATATAATACAATATATGCTGTTTTAGCTATGAAGATTTTACAAAATACACTTAAAGTGTCACTGCCTAGACATTTATTCTAGAAGCTTTATACATTACCTTATTAATTTTCACAATCACCCTTTTGAGAGGATAATAAACTTATTTTACAGAGAAGAAAACAAAATCAGAGTGATTACATTATTTGCCTTAATCACAGACCTTATATGTAGTAAACTGCAGATTTGAATCCAGATCTGCCTAATTTGAAAGCTTGTTATTTTCTCACTATAAGACTGTAGATCTTCAAGCTGCTTACAATCATATGATACAATTATCTTGATCTCTTTTTCTCCCCATCCCAGCATGTAAGCTTCATAAAAACAGTGGTCTTGTCTGTCTTGTTCATTGCTGTAACCCCAGGATCTGGAAAAGTTTTTGGTATATTACAGGCACTCAGTAAATATTGTCAAATTAAAATAATTATTAAAATTTTTTGTTAATTTCAAATTAGTTGTATAAGAACTACCAAAAATGTCAATTAAGTGCCATAGGAGTCTATCAGCGGAAGAGATTACTGTGTGTTGGAAGTTATTACAATGGTATAGAATAGACCACAAACCTCCAAAAAGGAGTGTAGCTGGGCATGGTGGCACGTGCGTGTAGTCCCAGCTACTTGGGAGGCTGAAAGGGGAGAACTGCTTGATCCCATGAGCTCGAGGCTGCAGTGAGCCATGATCACACCATTGCACTCTCCAGCCTGGGTGACAGAGTAAGACGCAACCTCTTAAAAAAAACAAAAAACAAGAAACAAAAACAAAACAACAATAACAAAAAAGAATGCCAACACCTCAAAGCCTCAAAGGTGTGTTCAAAACAATATAGTGGAAAGGAAAGAGGATTAGAACTTCAGTTACTATTCATGTTTATGTTTCACTTCATCCTTTTTCAATTTTACCTTTCGTAATTCATAATGTATACATTATTACAGGAATATAAATACAGTGTAATAAATGTAACCTAGTCGTATATAACATATAGTAATATGATACAGTAATACAATCATATGTTTATGTGGGGGGTGAGTACTCAAACATTTTTACTGCTAGTTGTCAGTGTTTGGAGACTTTTAGTCTAGAGTGAGAAACAAACATAAGCTGATATCTATAATTTAGTGTTCCACCTGCTTGTAGATGTCTATACAAATAGACAAATATACTTCAAGGTGGTGGTGCTGCTGCTCGCAGTGGTACTGGTTTGTATGTGATGGGAGCTCAGAGAAAGTTTCACAGAGAAGGTGATATTTTAAACAGAATCCTATAGAATAGGAGGTAAAATGGGGATTTTCAGGGACCAAGAAGACTTGCAAAGGTACAGAGGTGTAACATTCTTGATATATTTTGGAAACTAAAATATATCTGGATTACTAAAGTAGAGGGAGTAGAATGAGGAGTGGCAGCATATTATCATTGGATTCATATATCTGATATATAAATACAAATATTGAGGATGAGTATTCATTTATTAAAATTTGGGTGGGGTACAAGATAAAAAACTTTGAAGATCCCTCACCGAACTAGACTATAGGTAATAACAAGCTAAACCAGAGTGGTGACCATGGATGTGGAGAAAATGATATCATCAAGTGATACCCCAGCAGAAACATGAAAGGTTTTGGTGGGGCCGGGTGCAGTGGCTCATGCCTATAATCTCAGCACTTTGGGAGGCCAAGGTGGGCATATCACTTGAGGTTAGGAGTTTAGGACCAGCCTGACCAACATGGTGAAACCTCGTCTCTAAAAAAAAAAAAAAAAAAATAGCCGAAGGTCCTGGCACATGCCTGTAGTCCCAGCTACTTGGGAGGCTGAGGCAGGAGAACCTCTTGAACCTGGGAAGCAGATGTTGCAGTGAACTGGGATAGTGCCATTGTACTCCAGCCTGGGTGACAGAGCAAGGTTCTGTCTCAAAAATAAAAAAAAAAGGTTTTCCTAGAGGAGGTTATTATAACATAGGCATATTATCATTAGGAGAGGAGGGCAGTTTTGTGAGATAAAATAATTTTGGGATATAGCATGTTAGGGAAGAGACATCCAAATGTAAAGGACCAATAGAGAACTAGGATATGAGGCAGGAACTCTGGAAAAAATCAAGTCAAAGTTGGAATTGTGATTATACATTCATCAAACACTTAATGAGTACCTATTCTGTCAGGCATTATGCTAGACACTGCGGCTAGTTAGAATGCAAATAAGACAGACATGGCTCCTTCCCTCAAGATGCTTGTAGTCAAGAGGGAGAGATAGACAATAAACTAGGAAAATGTTTATGTATAATCATGGAATCATATAATAATAGAATCATGGTTGGTTCTATGAAGGGAGGGCTACTTTACATTAGGTGGTCAAAGAAAGCCTGGGAGAAAGCGCTATTTCACCTGACAACTCATAGATGAGAAAGGAACAGCCAGGAAAAGTAGAAACAAGAGCATTCCAGGAAGAGGGAACAAAAAGCATTAGATGTGGAAGAGATCTTGTTGTGTTGTAGAACAGAAAGAAGGCCAGGGTGACCGGAGCTTACAGAACAAGGGACATGGTGACACAGAATGAAGCTGGAGAGGAAGGCAATGGCACTGTCTTGGCTCACTGCAACTTCCGTCTCCTGGGTTCAAGTGATTCTCCTGCTTCAGCCTTTGGAGTAGTGGAGACTATAGGTGCACACCACCACAGCCCGCTAATTTTTGTATTTTTAGTAGAGACGGGGTTTTGCCACGTTGGCCAGGCTGGTCGCAAACTTCTGGCCTCAAGTGATCCACCCGCCTTGACCTCCCAAAGTGCTTGGATTACAGGCATGAGCCATAGCACCCAGCCTAAATTTTATTTTTTTGTAATAGAAAGTTATTGAAAGATATTATCTGGGGACAATAAAATGATCTAATTTACCTTTTAGATTTCTTCGCATGAGCAGATACTTAAAGCTTTGAGAACAGATGCATTATCAGATGGAGAGAGTATAAACACAGAAATAAAAAGCGGAGGGTTGAGTCTTAGGGAATGTTCATTATTAGTATATGATAGGAGAAGGAGCCAGCAAGGAGGAGAGAGGGGTGTAAGAAAGGCCTCTTGGAAGTCCATGTAAAGAAGTCACAAAAGAGAGCCTGGACAACATTGTTACATGCTGCAAATATCTTAAGGAGGAATGAGGTATAAGAAAAAGCTTATATATTTGGGAGCAGGAAACCATTCTAAATGTGTAGCTTCCATAACGAACAATGAAGGTACAGGCAGTGGATAGAGTGATGCTGCTAAAAATAAGTTAGTCAACATGGGGATAAACTAGAATGATGGATAGAACTAGCAAGTTGAAGCAAAGGTCTTTTCTGACTAGTTGAGATCTGTGGGAGTTTGGATTTGGGTTTGGGGTAAGAGAAGTCAAGGGAGTGCTGGGAGAGGTAAGAGGAAGCAACTGAAAATGTTTGGAAAATGCTTGAAAGATGAGGGGATAATTTAAAGTCCAAGGGCCTGGAGAGTATTGAAAGAGATGTCTTCAAGATCACAAGTACTAGTGTGAAAGTTTAAAGGAAGAAGACCCTTTTTTCTGTGATGCTGGAGCGAAGGGTGAGAGAGTAGATGTAGCAACAGAGGAACTCTGAATTGAAGTGGTAAAAAGGTTAGGAAGTTCATGGAAGTTGACACTGATTTTCAATCAATCAAAATTGACAACATGCGTTACTGTGCTATGTAGGCTTAATAAAGTAAAACCTCTTTAAGGTAAGGGCAGGAACCATGGGGTTATCTTGTTTGTTTTGTTTGTTTTTGGTATTCCCAGTAGTATCTAAGAACATCTTGTACATGGTAGGTGTTCAGTTAACATAGATTTATCGTTTGATACAATCACTATCATCAAGAAACTTACAGTTGGGAACAACCAAATAATATATGTAGTATATGGTAATTTCAGAAAATGTGATATTGCTAGTAATTGCTGTAGCACTTAAAAAGAAGCAAGTGTGTCTGTGGATTGGGCAGATGGGGCAATGCTTCATATAAGGGCTGAGTTTTTATTTGGGCCTTAATGCTTGCCTAGGATTTAAATGCTGATTTTGCAGTAAACTAGAAGTGAGCTTCTTCTATGTCTTGGAGTTGGGTAGTTACCTTATAGCAAATTGAAAAGACCTGATCACTGTAGGTATTATGCTAGAAAATCAGCAAGAGGTTATTAAAGAATAAACACTATACATGTATATATATAGTATATGGACACAGTATATATGCATGCACATATACACACTATATATACTATAGAGAGAACAACAAATAAGTAATGTCCATATATATGTTTATGTCTGTGTATATGCACACATATGCTATTTTTCCCCTATCTCCCAATCCCCTACTGTCTCTCCCCTACGCCCCCACCCCTGACTGGCCCCGGTGTGTGATGTTCCCATCCCCGTGTCCATGTGTTCTCATTGTTCAACTCCCACTTATAAATGAGAACATGAAGTGTTTGGCTTTCTGTTCTTCAGTTAGTTTGCTGAGAATGATGGTTTCCAGCTTCATCCATGTCTCTGCAAAGGACACAAATGCATCCTTTTTTATGGCTGCATAGTATTCCATGGTATGTATATGCCACTTTTTTTTAATCCACTCAAACGTTGATGGGCATTTGGGTTGGTTCCAAGTCTTTGCTATTATGAACAGCACTACAGTAAACATACATGTGCATGTGTCTTTATGATAGAATGATTTATAATCCCTTGGATATATACCCAGTAATGGGATTGCTGGATCAAATGGAATTTCTATTTCTAGGTCCTTGAGGAATCCCCACACTGTCTTCCACAATGGTTGAACTAATTTACACTCCCACCAACAGTGTAAAAGTGTTCCTATTTCTCCACATACTCTCCAGCATCTGTTGTTTCCTGATGTTTTAATGATTGCCATTCTAACTGGCGTGAAATGGTAGATGATATCTCATTGTGGTTTTGATTTGCATAATGTATAGTTATGCATCTCGTAACAGGGATATGTTCTGAGAAGTGTGTCACTAGGCAATTTTGTTGTGTGAACCTCATAGAGTTTACTTACACAAATCTAGATGGTATAGCCTCCTACTTACTTAGGTTATATGGTTTAGCCTATTTCTCCTAGGCTACAAAGCTGTACAGTATGTGACTGTACTGAATACTGTAGGCAATTGTAACACAACGGTAAGGATTTGTGTATGTAAACATAGAAAAGGTACACTAAAAATATAGTATAAATGATTAAAAATGGTATATCTGAGAACTGAGAGTATACCTTACTCTTTTTTTTTATTACAATGAAACTTATTTAATGTAGGTTTTATGTGATATGGGAACCTTCAGAAACGCTGACTCAAACAAACAGGAGAAACCTGTGTATTTTTATGCTAAGTTTGATGAAGTAGATATAGGGAAGTCGGATTTGACAAAGGGAGTATGATCTGATGGTAATAAGCTGGGGGCACTTAGCAAGGCCTGTTTGTTCAGATTCTTCTCAACAAACTGACACAAGAACAGAAAATCAAACACTGCATGTTCTCACACATAGGCGGGTGTTGAACAATGAGAACACATGGACACAGGGAGGGGAGCATCATACACTGGGGTCTGTTGGGGGGAAATGGGGAGAGATAGCAGGGGGTGGGGAGTTGGGGAGAGATAGCATGGGGAGAAATGCCAGATATAGGTGATGGGGAGGAAGGCAGCAAATCACACTGCCATGTGTGATTGGTGCATGTTCTTCACATGTACCCCAAAACCTAAAATGCAATAAAAAAATGGTATACCTGTATATTATACAGCTGTACAAAAATATTTCTTTATATCCTTTTTCTATAAGCTTTTTAATTTTAATTTTTTACAGTTTCAACTTTTTTTGTTAAAATATAAGACACAAACACACACATTAACTTAGGCCTACACAGGGTCGAGAGTGTCAATATCACTCTCTTCCGCTTCCATATCTTGTCCCACTGGAAGGTCTTCAGGGGCAATAAAACACATGAATCTGTCGTCTCCTATGATAACAATGTCATCTTCTGAAATACCTCATTGAAAAAACACCTAAGGCTGTTTTACTGTTAAATTTTTTTAATGAGTAAGAGTACACTCTAAAATGATAAAAAGAATAGTGCAATAAATACATAAACCAGTAACATAGTTGTTTATTATCATTGTAAGGTATTATGTACTTTATATAATTGTATGTGCTATACTTATATATGAATGGCAGTACAGTAGGTTTGTTTACACCAGCATTACCACAAACACATGACTAATGCATTGTGTTACGATGTTAGGACAGCTACAATGTCACCAGGTGACAGGAATTTTTCAGGTCCATTATTGTCTTGTAGAACCACCTTGTTACGCAGTGCATAACTGTAGCTATTTGTAAGGCCACCTATTTCTCATTCTCATCTTCTAGACCCCACTAAATTTCAAATGACTTAGTGACAGGATCTAGGTACTGCTCATATTTTATCCCCTTCAGAAATTAGCATAAGCAATTCTTGACATGGACTGATGTAGAATTAGAATGAGGTAGAGTTGATATAGTTGGGAAGCCATCACTGAAAGGTTTGGTTAATAAAGAGATAGCTCAACCTTTTTCTTGGTAGTTTCTGTGAAAACATTGAATTATTTAATCTTTAATGTTAATTTGTTTACATATGCCAGTAATTTTCTTTGTCACTATTTATATGCAGTATAGAGATTTCCTGAGGTAGTACTAACAGATTTTGTGATTATTTTTGAGTTGTACTGAGCAAAACAGTATAATATTTACAAAATAATATAGCGAGGTAGCATAATATAGTGTAAGGAGGGAACACTTTGAAGTCAAGCTAACCTGGGTTTGAATCCTTATCCTCCTACCTAGAAGCTAGAAAGTGTAGATAATTTTTTTGCCTGCCCTAGATCTATTCCCTCTTCTTTTGGTAACTGCAGACTGACTTTCCTTTAAGATAATTATTTCCCTTCTGTGATTAATTCACAGAGTTTAAGGTAGGGTTAACAGCACCCCTGTCCTCATTTCCAAGGGGAGGCATGTGACCTAGGCCTGGGCAATCAGCATATTCCATATTTATGGCCAAAGCCAGGTTGATGTGCATCAACTGGGAAAATAAAGCACTCTGTTTGGTAAGAGGATGGAATATAAGACTAGAGCTGATGGCTGTCATCTTTCTCCAATCAGGATTGAGTCTGCCCAAGAACACAGGCAATGCAGAGGAAAGCAGAGATAAGTGATCAAGGGAAAGAGACATGATGATATCATTCAGTCTCTGGATCTAGCCATGGGTAAAGACAGTTCACCTTTTCTTTCCCTTCCCACGCCACCCCTGCAGGCTTCAAGTTACATGAGCCAATGAACAATTTGTTTATTCCTTAAGTCAGTGTGAGCTGGGCTTATTTTGCTTGTAATCAAATAACATTAAAGAGATACACAATCTGACCTTGGGCAAGTCACAGTCTCTCTGAAGGTCAGTTCAGCTGTAAAACAGGATGATTCCTCCTTTACTCATCACACACAGATATTAAGAGGCTCACATTTATGTGAAATGTACGTGAGTACATTCTGACAACTACAAGTGCTTGGGAAAAAAAGGATAAATATTAGTGTGTATCCCTGAAAAGTAAAACCATATTGTTTACTATGATTGTGTTTTCTTTAGAAAACAAAGAAACATGATTCAATCCATAATTATAGACAATGGAAAAGCATAAGCCTGAGCCCAAACCTTTATAGTTAAATCTCTCACCACAGGCTTTCTCTTTCATGACCAAAAATCACAGATTTTTTCTTTCTTTTCTTTTTCAAAGAATATGAAAACCTACTTATTATTCCACCTAGAATATGCAAGAGCTAGCATTTAACTTTAACGTTTGTTCTTAAAAGCCTGCACAAAAATTTTGAAATAAAGGTTTGTTGCTGTCTCATATACTCCTCATATTCAACTTTTCATTCTGAGTACAGGTTGTAAATATGCTTTTAGAGCAAAGCATTTAAGAAACTGCAAAATTCTACCTTGGAACATTACATTAGTCATTCAAAGGAGACATATTTTTAAATCAGTTCAAATACATGTCTCTACCACATTTCCCTCCTACTCCTTTCTTTATATATCTTATTGTATTTGATGAACCAGACACTTAAGTGATAATCTGTGTAACTTGAAAAAGTTACTGCAATTGCCAAAGGAGCCTAATTTCTGTCCTGGCACCTTTGGGACCTAGAATCATCTGCATTATTTACAGATGCCTCAAATTGTAGGGAAAATTTGCATGTGAGTGTGGCTGTTTAGGAATGGGATGGGTTAATGTATCCAAATGTATGTTAACCTAAGGAGATGACCTCTTGGCCTTAGAAATCTGCCTTGAAGTTTCTGGTTCCAGGGACTGTATGTTTAATTTTCACCTGCTTTGTAGTAATGGACTGACATAAAGATGTAAATGGTACTTGCAAAATTCTATTTTAAGACCAAGAGGCAAGCTAGCACAGCAGAATAATATTTAGAAAGAAAGCATAGGGAATTTAAACAACTGTCTCCTTTGATCAGAAAGATGGTCTTGCTCTTAATTTTTTCCATCTGCTTTTCACTGGCTAGAAATGCTAAGAAATGTGCCACAGTATTCTATGAAATTAATCCCGTAATGGAAAAAAAAAATCACTCATGCACCTATGAATGCACTGTAGTTTCTTATATTCAGTATAGGTCCTAATGTACTCATCCTTATTTTTTCCGTGATATCTGTGGAGTATATCCCAACACCTTAAAAAATTCCTTAAAATACTTTTTCCTTAATGCATGTGCGAGGAAAGCAAGCAGATTAACTCAGTATTCACCAGGACATATGCTTTTAGTATATGTAATTTGATGAAATCCAGGAGCATGTCATTCTTTCCAAATGACTCCACCAATGGGCAGCCATTCCTCATTATTAGAAAAATATCAAATGCCTAAAAATAATAGCATCTATCTGTGGGTTCTGTTCTTTTTAATCCAGGTAAGGGGCTGAAACATTTCTTTCTATATGGAGATATGGCAGTACAACCTTTCAAAGTGGTTTCAGTAAACAGATTAAACTCCTCCTAATGTTTCAAGTAGTTGTCCCTCCTATCACTTCATATCCAGCAACCCTAGACCTCTATTTTATGAAACATGTATACTAATTTTAATGATTATGAAAGTAAGAATCAGAAAGCTTAATTGTTTTACCTTTTATCCCAGAGCTAATAGGTGGTAGATACAGAATTTTAAACTACATCTGAAAAAAATAAACCAAATCTCTTTGAGATCCGAGTCAGTGTTCTTAACCACTGCATTGTCCTGCCTCTCAAGCAAAAAAGTGACTTAAAAAATTCAACAGAGATGCCAACTTGGACTCTGAAAAATAGTCATACAAGTTTCCCCAATGCTCTACCCCTCTATTGCCAATTGCCATTCTCACCCCTATTTCTCTACCTCCTGCCATAATCAACAGTATTTTCTAGGGGAGCCATCAAAGTATAATCAATTTACTCATTTTATAAATATGAAAACTAATGCTGAGAGAAGAAAGAAATGACTTGTTCAACATTACACAACCAGTTAGAGGCAGTGCATATATCAGCACAAATCAGCTTATTCAGTCCAATGCTGTTTCACTATAGGAAAAACAACTCAGAATATTCAGACTTCCTTATGATAGGCTAATTTAATATTATTCATATATATATAGTTTAATATATATAGTTAAATATATAGAGTTTAATATTATATGCATTTTGATATTTTATATCTACACATACTATATATGTGTGTGTATATATAAATATATATATATGTGATGTATGTGTGTTTGAATAAATGATGGATAAAAAGTGCCTGAAGTCTTGTAGTCACTATATTAATCACAAAGACGTCTTTAATATCTCCATTACAGAGCACTGGAGTTTTCTTCTCCAAACCTGTTCTTTGCCTATTATTATTCCCTGTCTCAGGAAATAGCTACCACTTGTAGGACTAGGGGGACAAAAGGAAGAGATTGGGGTTATCAGAACCAGGAAGCTTGGAGGAGTGTCCATATAGAGCTGGAAAGCACATTCCTGAGGGGAGGGTGCTGGCATCCCACTGCCGGTGTCCTTTGAGGAACACAATAAGCCTGAATCTCGGAACAATGGGACCAAAAGCTGCAGACCGGAACCAAAGCCTTGGCCTTGATGAGGGGCCATTATTTCAGTAACACTTAAGAAACCAGAAAAACAGGAAGGTGTAACCCTTTCTGCCCCTCCTTCAGCCTTGCATTCTTCCTTGAGTGCTCCGTAGCCTTAGGACCTATCAGGGAACTCATGGCAAATGAGCCAGCTGGAAATGTGATTTGCAGAGTTGCAGCCCCAGCACCACAGGGCTTTATAAAGTAGAACACAGAAGGTGAGTCTGAGAAACACCAAGCTAATAACTGGCACAGAAGATCATAGTCAAAAGGTAGGCATTTTACCTCTCCTGCACCCCTCCTTCCATTAATATATTTGTAACCATCTATGAGGCTCCTGGCAGAAGGAACAGTGATTTCTATGGGAGCTGGGTAGCATTGTATCTTTCAAATCCCCTTTCCTGATCTTCAGAGAACATGGTATATGTCTTTTAGCTTAATGGATTCTTGGTTTCTGCTCTTCTACTCCTGAGACTGCCCTAACATCACTTAATAACACTTTGTTTGTCAAATTCAGTGGCCTCTTTCCTGTGCTCGTTCTAATTTTCTTTGGCACATAATATTTTTGACAAATTACTTCTTTAAAACTTTTTTCAAAGCACATTTCTCTATTTGTTTGTCTGCCTAATGCCTTCTTTTTCTCAGCTTTCCCCACTCTTCTGCCCACTCTCCAAGGCTTGGTATTCCTTGGAATTCTGGCCTGCACCCCTTTCTGTTATCACATTTCTTGGGTGATGTCATTCAGTTCTACATTTTTAGCTACAACTTATACATAATGAATGTCAATCCTTATTGTTAACCAAGCTTTTTTTCTTTTTTCTTGAAATCTGATTACAATATGTCTCTCTGAGGAACAGCTCTACTTGAACAACCCACTGACATCTCAACCTTAACATGTCCAAAACAAAACTCATCTCTTGAAACCTATTTTGTCTTCTGCTAGTCTCTTTCTTTGATTAATAATACCAATATCTGTCAAATTACTCAAGCTAGAAAATTTGGAGTCATTTTTGATTAATTTATCTCTTCCTCACCTCTTGAATCCAATCACTCATCATACCTTATTGAATGTCCTGTTGTTTAAATAGCACTTAAATCTAAATCTATTTCAGTCTTTTGATTCCTACATGCACTGCTTGGTTCAGGCTCTCACCATGTCTTACCTTGACTCTTCTAATAACCTCCTAACTGGAATTCCAGCTTCCAGTTTCTCTCCTCTCTCAAGCATCTCATATATAATCATCAAGGTTAGCTTTTTCTCAAACATTGCATGTGCTCACACATATATAGGAGCTATTAAAGTGCATCTCATGGAGGTAGAGAGTAGAATGGTTGTTACCAGAGGCTGGGAAGGCTGTGCGTGGGAGGGGGATGAAGAGAAGTTGGTTAATGGGTATAAAATTACAGTTAGATAGAAGGGATACATTCTAGTGTTCAACAGCACAGTAGGATGACAATAGGTAACAATAATTTATTAGATATTTCAAAAATAGCTAGAAGTTTAGAATGTTCTCAACACAAAGTAATGATAAATTTTTGAGATGAAGGATACTCTAATTATCCAGATTTGATTGTTGTACACTGTATGCCTGTATCAAAACATATGTACTCTATAAATATATATAATTATTATGTATCGATACAAAATTCACTTTCTGAAAACAAGTCTAGTCATGCTGCGTTCCTACTTAAAAAAAAGTCATGAACAACAAAAAGAGCAACTCCAATGTCTTCTCACTTTCTAGAGAATAAATTATAATTTATCTGCCTCTTTTCCTGAGTAAATTCTTAGTAATTGTGTTAGACCTATCTCAACTAACCTAATTGTGTGAAATCTTTCTTGACTTATCCAGAAAAAGTTATTTTCTTTCCAGTATTTCCTTATCACTTAGCATTTACTTGTATTAACATTCATTGCTTTGGATTTCACTTACGTTTTTTACATGTCTGCCTCCCACACTAGTTATATGGGTTCTCCAAAGGGTACGGACCTTACTTTAATCATCTTTGCGTTTACAATATCTGGCATAGTGCCTGGAACATTCTAGAAACTTAAAAAGCATTTGTTAAATCAGTGAACAAATGGATTCATTCATGTGTACAAGGGGATAATACCTGGGAACAAGTTGTAACCTTGCTCAACTTCTCTCTTCCACTCAGAAAGCATACTGGAGTGCACATGAGTGAGGATCACTATGAATTGGCTTTAAATTATTTTTTTCAAAATAAATCAGTTACAAAATTTCCTTTTAAAATATTATTATAAACATATTCCTTGCAGCACAGCTTAAAAATTATCTGTGACACAGATGTGTCATAACCTCATGGTTGGGAACTGCTCTAAAAAACTAGGGGAGTGTTCTTTCTGTTTCTCTGAAGACTTAGATCTGGTGCTTTCAGATTTGGAATTAAGCCTTACATATTCATTTTAAAGTTTTTTTTTCATGCTGTAATGTCTTGCACATACATATACCCTGAAGCCTTTGATGATGGACTCAGTTTTACAAATTTAGTACATATATCATGGCCCTTTCTCATAAATGTAGCTCTCCAGGTCAGCATTAAAGCAAATTGCAAGAATGTTTGTATTATTTTATCTCTTACTTTTTCTATGTGTAAACAGCATTTTTGCACTCCTGGGGTTGTCATAGCAAATCTCTCAGAACATCATGTAATTTTTCAAAAAAACCCATAAAAATAACAAATTGTTCAAAGAGAATTTAGGGAAAGAGTTTACAAAATTTTATCTGTACTTAGAGGTTTCAGTGACTCCTCTCTCTATATTCTTTGATTTTATGATTAAAATATTGCTCTAGGCTAAAGAGAAAGAATAATTTCCTCTTCTGGAAAAAGAAACTGAGTCAACTAGAAATGTCATCTAGGGTACAAAGTTTTGGAGTATAGTAGTTCCCCCTAGCCACAAGGGATATGTTCTAAGACTGCCGCCCCCCAGTGGATGCCTGAAGCCCTGCGTCGTATCAGATCCTACATATACTATTTCTTTTTTCCCTTACCCCTCTCCCTCCCTGCCTCCCTCGCTCTCTCCCTGTCTCCCTCCCTCCCTCTCTCTTTGTCTCTCTCCCTCCCTCCCTCCCTCCCTCCCTTCCTTCTTTCTTCATTCCTTCCTTTCGAGTTTTGCTCTTGTTGCCCACTCTGGAGTGCAATGGCACAATCTCGGCTCACCACAACCTCTGCCTCCCAGGTTCAAGTGATTCTCCTGCCTTGGTCTCCCTGCCTCAGCCTCCTGAGTAGCTGGGATTATAGGCATGTGCTACCATGCCTGGCTAATTTTGTATTTTTAGAAAAGAGAGATTGACAACAGTAACTAATCATAAATAGAACAATGATAACAATATACTGTAACAAAAGTTATGTGAATGTGGTGTCTCTCAAAATATCTTAATATTTTTGGTTGACCTTGGATAACTGAAACTGTGGAAAGTTACAGCAGGGAAGGAAGGGGACTTCTGTACTTTCAGTTGCTCCTCAAGACAGTGAGTCTATGAGAGTACAACTTTCCATAATTGCTCCTCTTATATATTAAATATATTTAAATATATTTTTTAAAAAATTGCTCCTCTTAAATATTAAATTCACATAATGTGAATTTAAAATTTTTGCATTCTCACTAAAGGATGTCTATGCAGCAAATGTTGAGTCTCGAATACTTTTTTCTTTGAAACAGAGTCTCACTCTGTCGCCCAGGCTGGAGTGCAGTGGCGTGATCTTGGCTCACTGCAACCTCTGCCTCCCAGGTTCAAGCAATTCTCCTGTCTCAGCCTCCTGTTGAGTAGCTGGGATTACAGGCATCTGCTACCATGACTGGCTAATTTTTGTATTTTTAGTAGAGGTGGGGTTTCACCATGTTGGTCAGGCTGGTGTCAAACTCCTGACTTTGATCTGTCTGCCTTGGCCTCCCAAAGTGCTGGGATTATAGATGTGAGCCACTGCCCGGCCTTGAATACTTTTTGTTTGAAGGAATTGCCTCCTTTCTGGAAGAGAAACCTATTTTTTATATGACAGTTTATATTATGTAGGAGAAGATTTGACACAGGCAAACTGTCTGTAGATTTTGTGGAATTTTCCAGTGTTTTTCAGAAAGCTCTTAGAAAATGTGCCTTTGTTTTTTAAGAAAAAAAAGTGAGAAGCGCAAGGATGTCTATTGAAATAAACAACCTGTAAAGAAAGTACACAGAATACTCTACTGAAGGGGAGGGGCAGCACACACTGTCAAAACAATTGTTTTTCTTTCCGGGAGGAAAACCAGAAAATGTCACTGAGTTTAAGTATCTGTATAATAAGTCACCTCATTGTCCTCAAAACATGGAGTTCTTAGGCTAGGTGCAGTTTCCCTCTAAATGACCCATTAGATGAGTGAGATGAAGAACACAAATGACTGGGATTAGGAAGAGCATTGCTCTGAGAAGTCTGAAAAAACATCTGACTCAAGACAAATAAACAGTGGTCAGTATAAGTGCTGTCTACAGTACCTGGCACTGGCGCTTCCGTTCACATTCAGCACACAAGGACAGGTCAAGAAAGGTGGGAAAACTGCAGGTTGCACCTGCTATGTGATTACCAGAATTCCACCAAAGGAAGCTGAGAATTTCCTTCTTAGCAGTTCAATAGGGCATGACATTTGTGTTACATGATTTTATTTGGTAGTGTGAGGTAATTTAATAGACTAATTGTACTGAGAAAATTAACGCAAATAACTTGAATTTCTCTATCCCCCAAAATGTACTATTTCTCCTAGTTTATTTTGGAAACTGTTCAGTCTCTATGTTATGGACACTAGGTAGTTACTGCAGCAAGGAAATCTGTATTGGAGTTAGTACCTTGACATCGTTAAGGTACATGTGCGTATATAAAGGTGGGTATTTACCTTTGACAGAGTTCAGTTCTAAACTTCTGTAAGTGCTCTTCCCTTGACAAAGGTGATCTTCTAAGCTCCTTCTTCATGACTATATGGATTAGTGCTTGTGACAATCACATTTTGAAGATGAAGGGAAATATTTCTTACCAACCAGTGCCTCTTTTGACCTTCTTAGACTTACATATGGAATTACTATATTTCTCCATAACTGATAAAATTGGAAATGACTTTCTCCTCTAGTTGTGTCTTATAAGGGTGTATTGTTTAACACATTAATATTAGATATTGCCCAAGAAAACAAAAGAAAAGCAGAAGTTGAAATTAGGTACCTTCCAGCTCTGTGGTGCCTTACTAGGTTAGTATGAGGAGGCGGTAAGATGAAAGGGCTGTCTTGGTATGTTACGGTTCATGGGTTACGTGCCAGTGAATCAGACTCCGTTTCCTTAGAACTATCCCTTTGGTGTTTCATGGCTCATGGGACAGGAAGAAGTAGGGATTAGTTCATTATATATATTTTTGTTATTTCAATTTTCTCATTTTTCCTTTTCTCTTTTAGCTCTCTCTTCTACCACTCTCAATTTTTGGCTTCCCTCATGCCATCTCCAGCTGTGTTCACATGGGAATAACTGGTTCATAAATTTAAATGAATAGTGCTAGGTGGATAAGCAAGTAGATTCTCTGTCATGTGGCCTTCACTTCAAGCAATAATGTTTTCAGTGCTTACCCATAGATTTTTGCAACACATCTGAACTTTTCTGACTTGCCCAAATCTATCTGACTAGAAATCCCTGAAGACCAGGCTATTCTGTAAGATTTATGATTCTTCTAGTTTTTAGACAAGTAGAGACTGCATCTGTCTTCTGACAATTTTTTTTCAGTTCTATGGTTGTCTCAAATGAGGTGGTGCATTTTTAAGAGACAATATAGCACAGAGGAAGGGGTACAGATCTGGGAACCAGAGACCTGGTTTCAAGCGCTCACTCAGCGACCAACTGCTAGTGTGACTTTGATAACCTTGGACTAATCATTTACTCTCTGTGATTTGGTATCCTCATATGAAAAGAAAAACACATACATTAAAAACTACATCAGTCTGTGTGGTTTTTAGATTTACATTCAATAAGTAATTTACAGTGTTAGCAATTTTTCTTTCCTATACACAGAATGAATCTGAATAGTGAAATTAGGTACGCATCATACAGAATATAGTATGTACTAGACAACAATAACTATTAATTCAGGCCGGAAATAAGTTATATATATTTATGTATATGTGTCTATATATGCAAAAGTACACATGTGTTATGATACCTTTAAAAATAATATTGTTTTTCCATATTATATGAAAAATGCATGTTCTGTTTTGGTTATTTATTGCTGCTTAACAAACCTCCAAAACTTAGTATCTTAAACACAATATTTTATTGTCATCTCTTTTTTTTTTTTTGAGACGGAGTTTCGCTCTTGTTACCCAGGCTGGGGTGCAATGGCGCGATCTTGGCTCACCGCAACCTCTGCCTCCTGGGTTCAGGCAATTCTCCTGCCTCAGCCTCCTGAGTAGCTGGGATTACAGGCACGCGCCACCATGCCCAGCTAATTTTTTGTATTTTTAGTAGAGACGGGGTTTCACCATGTTGACCAGGATGGTCTCGATCTCTTGACCTCGTGATCCACCCGCCTCGGCCTCCCAAAGTGCTGGGATTACAGGCTTGAGCCACCGCGCCCGGCCTATTGTCATCTCTTTTTGGATGACCTGAACTCAGATGAATGGGTCTTCTTCTCCATGTAGTGTTGACTGGGATTACAGTCATCTAAGGGTTTGATTGGGTTAGAGAATCCAAGATGGCTTCACTTATATTCCTTGGTGGGCACTGCTGAAAGGTTGGGCTCAGTGAGGATGCTGAAAAGGCCGAGCTTTCCTTCTATCCATATAATATTAGGGCTTCTCTCCATCTATATGACCTCTTTACATAGTTTCTCCATGAGGGTAGCTGCCAACATCCACAGGCATAGTCTATTGGGGATTGTCTTTGGAAACAAGCCATTTTATGGTCATTATTTTTTAAATTGGAAATATGAAAATAAGGTAAAAATTTTCCATGAAGATTTCAAGACTTGCTATGAAAAAAGTAGTTACAAAATAATATGCACCTTATAATGCCATTTTGGTTGAAAATGTGTGTGTGTGTGTGTGTGTGTGTGTGTGTGTGAGAGAGAGCACACAAGATAAAAATCTGCAAGAATAAACAACAAAAGCTTAAACAGTTATCTTTGTGTTGTGGAATTATGGATGATTTTTATTTTCTTATTTTTCTATTTTTTATCACATTTCAATAATGCATATGCATTACTTGTATAAAACACTGACTCAATGTAAGTCCCATCACGCAGTGATAACCACTATTAATATTCGGTGAATTTCTTAGTCATGAAACATTCTTTGAAACATGATTTTACTCATTGTATTGTATTCTATTATATAGATGTATTATGACTTAATCATTTTCCTACTGCTAAACATTTAGGTTATTTATGTATGTGTTGTTATTTTAAATAATATGATGAACATGTTTATACACATTGGACTATATAAATTATGATTTTCTTAATATAAAGTAATAGAAGTGAAGTTTCTGGGAGATGGGGTATGGATTTTCAAATTTCTCAGTAAATGTTGTCAAACTACCTTCCAAAAGGTTATAAAAATTTGTTCTACCTTTTTAGTATCTCTGGGGAAAGGCCTCATTTGAATTAGGACCAATAGTTTTAGATTAATTGAAAATATTAAAAGGTAGTACATTAAAAAATATATACATATCTTAGCACTTTTATTTTAACTTAAGACTTTTAAACACATGTGTGTATTTGCCAGCCTTCTGCTGTAGGTTAAGTATTTTACTTTGAGTATGGTCCCATTTGCTAATTTCGCTGTCGTTTAGTGAACTGCTGATAAATGTTTAACAACCAACTTTCTGGAAAAAAATGGCCCTGATTATTGTGTCTCATGATTCCTGTGGTGTAAATACTTTCACCATGGCCATTTTTAAGCTATCAACATAGCATTGAATGTAGAGTTGAAATGTGTAGCAGCACACAATTATACAGTATTTCCACTCATACAGACAGAATAAATGTAAATAACCTTAAGAATATGGATAATGGTAAAATGTAGTAAAATATTTAGGAAGTGATGTCTTTGGTATTTAATACTTTTATTTTTAATATAATGTAAGGTTTTGTCATTTAATTATTAACAATGGCAATATTTAATAACAGACTCACAAAGTTCTGAAAATTTAATAATTGGCTCTTGTAACCAGCATGCCACTGGTATTTTTTCTTTTAGAAACCAGAGTGTAATGCATCCTTTATGATTTCCAGTTTTGGTTTCTTTGAAGTAGACTACCAATTTAACAGGACTTGTTATGAAATTTGGGTATGGAGTCCTTCTGAATGTTTATGATTCCCACCCCAACCAATCTTTTATAGTTGTTTCATCCATAATTTGATAGTTTTTTTCTTTATTTTTTTCAGTAGCTTTCCTTTAATAAATTGCAATTTTGTTTTCCTGGAATTGAGTCTGTTTTTCTCTTTGCACTTGTCCTTCACCATTACCATGTTACTTATTACACAAGGTATAACTAGCATCAATAGGCTTGTGAATAATCACACTGATCTTTAGAAGACATACAATTCAACTGGTGTGAGCAGAGTTGCCCAGATATCCATGGCTATGAGAGCCTCCTGGTTATGTGCATTCAACATCCCATGGGCCTGGAGGTGAGTTAGTGAGTACTGTTATTTTGTATTCTGTTTCTTTAATTTGAAGGACAATCAGGTCTTTAGTAAACATGCCTCGTAATGATTTGGATAATGCAGATTTCTGCCCTATTTCTTACAGTATGGATTGATTATACTGATTCATCCATGCTATTCCATCACTAGGAAGGATTTGTGCGAGTGTTAGGCAGTTATAAGTAAGGTATGTGGCAGCCAACTAAACTAGCCCAGGAAACAATCACATCTGTGACCCTATGCTCTAGGGTCATTAGCACTTATTTCTAGCCAACTGAACTAATGAGGCTCTTGACATTTTATTTTTTTTGACATTTGTTTCTTTTTCTGCTTTATATCCCATTGAAGTAGTTATTAAATCAAATAACGTGAGAGCTAGGATGGTCCTTGCAGAGCAACTCCAGCGCCCTTATTTAACAGAATTTCTCTCAAACTCTGTTCCAGGTCCATGCCTCTCATGTTATATTGATGTATGCAACTCAGGAACTTGGAGTTGTAATGCTAACAGAATTTCCGGCAGGAGATTAACATTTTGTTTATGTATCTGGGCACCCCTCTCAACTGTGTGAATGGATAACTGAGATTTGAGGATACTAATAGTTAAGCAACTGGGAAAGAATCGTCAGTGCTACATATTAGAAACCTTGCAATTTTATTGGAAAGGTACACAAGACTCCACTAAGTAAAAATGTCAAGAGATATTTGTGAAACTTTCAAATTTCCCCTGAGCCTCAAGGTATCCAGATGATCAAAGGCAATCCAAGAGGTCAGTGACTGTTCCTTTATTTTAAGTAATTGTTGCCAGAAATGCCTTTTCCCTCTGCTTTCTGGCTGGAGGCTTCTTCATAACCTTCTGTAAAAAAGGTTTTAACAATTCTAAGATCTTGAAACATACTCTTTGCCTCTGTATTATTCACTTCTGTGATTATTGCTACCTCCTTTCCCTCTCCTCCTCCTTCTTTTTGCTAATTTAGTCAGAGAACTAATTTACATCTGATCAAAAAGAACTTTATAGGCTGGGTGCAGTGGCTCATGCCTGTAATCCCAGCACTTTGAGAGGCTGCGGTGGGCAGATTATCTGAGGTCAGGAGTTCAAGACCAGCCTGGGCAACATGGTGAAACCCTGTCTCTACTAAAAATACAAAAATTAGCTGGGCACGGTGGCATGTGCCTGTAATCCCAGCTACTTGGGAGGCTGAGGCAGGAGAATCACTTGAACCTAGGAGGCAGAGGTTGCAGTGAGTGCAGAATGAGCCATTGCACTCCAGCCTGAGTGATAAGATCGAAACTCTGTCTCAAAAAAAGAAAAAAAAAAAAAAAAAGAGCTTTATAGGTCATAGGCAATTTGAAGTGTTGACTTTAATGATGAATTTCATCTGTTTCATTTGTCAATGCTATTAAATTTTACTTTATTCTTGATCAGCATTTTTAGAATATGCTCAGTAAGCTTGAATATCTTATCCTTCAACTTTCCCATACGCAAGTGCCAATTCTAGTTGTTATCTGTTCATACCATTCTCCCCACCTATAAACTTTTTCCTATTAATCAGTCATTATTTTAATTGTGTCATTTGGGATTATTTCGCCATGAACCTGAAGCAAAGATAAACTATTATCATGGCTAAAAGGGTTAATCTAACTACTCGATGTTAGAAGTCAAGATGGGACATTAAGTAATCAAGGCCCATGAAGTGCTTGTTTGTAAATGCTCCCTGGGTATAGGAAGGCTTGCAGAAGAAAATATTTCTTAGGACTAAAAACTGAGAAAGAGACAACAGTTTGAGAACTCATGATTGTGAATCTCTTGAGACAAATTGTATTATCTTATTCATTCCTTGTGGCTTTGAGAGTGTCAGAGTGACATATCTATCAAGTCACATAGTTATCAAGAAGCAGTGTCAGGATTCAAACTTCCAGGTGTCAAATTCATTTTGCTTTCCAATTTACAGTTATTATAGTATGAGTAGATAGTAAGTGCTGCTTTGTGCTGTTTTGATCTGGTTGTTTGATTTTGTAAAAGAGGATTTCCAAGTTTTCTTTATAGAGATTCAGGCATTCCATTTGAGGGCTAGGCAAAATTGGCACTGAAGAATCAGATATGTTCATCTGCCCCATCCACTGAATACACTTAGAGAAATTTTTAAAAGGTAACTGATGATATCCAGGAGCTTGTCTGATGCTCATAACTAGGTTTTATTTATATTACTGCAGGCTGAACTGTTACATACAATTAGGCCGACAGGAGAACATTACAGAACATCAGCACCAGACAAGATTACTCTGAAACTATAATGGAGTGAGACAAAAACGAGGTCACTGTACAACCCATTCAACACCAATGCCGCCTCCTTTTTTAACTAAAATAAGTGATTGTTACTTGTTTACTAATTATAGCTTTAACTTCTTCCCTCCCTATAGATACAGTTCACCAAGATACCTGATATGGCTTGGCTGTGTCCCCACCCAAAGCTCATCTTGAATTCCCACGGGTTGTGGTAGGCATCTGGTGGGAAGTAATTGAATCATGAGGACAAGTGTTTCTTGTGCTGTTCTTGTGATAGTAAACAAGTCTCATGAGATCTGATGGTTTTATAAAGAGGAGTTCCCCTGTACAAGTTCTCTCTTTTTGCCCGACATCATCCATGTAAGATGTGACTTGCTCCTCCTTGCCTTCCACTATGATTGTGAGGCTTTCTCAGCCACATGGACCTGTAAGCCCATTACACTTCTTTCTTTTGTAAATTTCCCAGTCTTGGATGTGTCTTTATCAACAGTGTGAAAATGGACTAATATAGTAAATGTGTACCAGTAGAGTGGGGCACTGCTGAAAAGATACCCAAAAATGTGGAAGTGACTTTGGAACTGGGAAACAGGCAGAAGTTAAAACAGTTTGCAGGGCATAGAAGAAGACAGGAAAATGTCTTCTTTCCAAAATGTGGGAAAGTTTGGAACTTCCTAGACACTTGTTGAATGGCTTTGACCAAAATGCTGATAATGATAAGGACAATGAAATCCAGGCTGAGGTGGTCTCAGATGGAGATGAGGAACTTGTTGGAAACTGGAGTGAAGGTGACCCTTGTTATGTTTTAGCAAAGAGGTTGGTGGCATTTTTCCCCTGCCCTAGAGATTTGTGGAAATTTGAACTTGTGGGAGATGATTTAGGGTATCTGGCAGAAGAAATTTCTATGCAGCAAAGCATTCAAAAGATGACTTGGGTGCTGTTCAAAGCATTCAGTTTTGTAAGGGAAGCAGAGTGTAAAACTTTGGAAAATTTGCATCCTGACAATGCTCTAGAAAAGAAAATCCAATTTTCTGAGGAGAAATTCAAGCCAGCTGCCGAAATTTGCATAAGTAACGAGGAGCCAAATGTTAATCCCCAAGACAATGGAGAAAATGTCACCAGGGTGTGTCAGAGGTCTTCTTGGAAGCCCTTCCCATCACAGGCCCAGAGGCCTAGGAGGAAAACATGATTTTGTGGGTTGGGCCCTCGGTCCCCATGCTGTGTGCAATCTAGGGACCTAGTGCCCTGTGTCCCAGGCACTACAGTCATGACTAAAAAGGGCCAAGATACAGCTTGGGATGTGACTTCAGAGGGTGTTAGCCCCAAGCCTTGGCAGCTTCCAAGTGATGTTGATGCTGTAGGTGCACGGAAGTCAAGAACTGAGGTTTGGGAACCTCTGCTTAGATTTCCGAAGATGTATGGAAATGCCTGGATGCCCAGGCAGAAGTTCGCTGCAGGGGCAGAGCCATCATGGAGAACCTCTGCTAGGGCAGTGCTGAAAGGAAATGTGGGATTGGAGCCCCCATGCAGAGTCTCTACTGGGGTACCGCCTAGTGGAGCTGTGAGATGGGGGCCGCTGACCTCCAGACCCCAGAATGGTAGATCCACAGATTGCTTATACTGTGTGCCTGGAAGAGCCATAGACACTCAGCCAGGAGGGAGGCTGTACCCTGCAAAGCCACAGGGGCAGAGCTGCCCAAGGCTGTGGGAGGCTACCTCTTGCATCAGCATGACCTGGATGTGAGACATGGAGTCAAAGAGATCATTTTGGAGCTTTAAGGTTTGACCCCCCTGCTGGATTTTGAACTTGCATGGGGCCAGTAGCCCCTTTGTTTTGGCCAATTTCTCCCATTTGGAATGGTTATATTTACCCAATGCCTGTACCCCCATTGTATCTAGGAAGTAACTAATTTGCTTTTGATTTTACAGGCTCATAGGTAGAAGGGACATGCCTTGTCTCAGATAAGATGTTGGACTGTGGACTTTTGAGTTAATGCTGAAATAAGATTTTGGGGGGCTTTTGGGAAGGCATGATTGACTTTGAAATGTGAAGACATGAGATTTGGGAGGGGCCGGGGTAGAATGGTATGATTTGGGTGTGTCTCCACTCAAATCTCATCTTGAATTCCCACGTGTTTTGGGAGGGACCCAGTGGGAGGAAATTGAGTCATGGGGTACAGGTTTTTCTCATGCTGTTCTCATGATAGTGAGTAAGACTCACAAGATCGGATGGCTTTATAAAGAGGAGCTCCCCTGCACAGTTTGTCTCTTTTTGAGTGATACCATCCATGTACAATGTGATTTGCTCCTCCTTGCCTTCTGCCATGATTGTGAGGCCTCCCCAGGTACGTGGAACTATAAGTCCATGAAACTGCTTTCTTTTGTAAATTGCCCAGTCTCGGGTATGTCTTTATCAGCAGCATGAAAATGTACTAATACAATACCCAATCACAGAATCAACCCCACTTTCTGCTAGCATCCCATCTAGAGGGAACTTCTATTCCTTAGATCCTGACCAAAATTATGCAATCTAATCCCATGTCCTTTAATAGATTATTTCTAACACATTCTTCCTGAGATGCCCATGGTTCCCTTGATGTATGTTTTTTCTCACTGCAACAAATAATAGGCCCAACTTATTCAACTACAGATGTGTTCTTGGTAGTCTTTGGCTGAAGAGAAATGACACCAGATTCTCATGATAGAGTCTGTTCTGTAGCCTACTTCTTACTTAGAATATCTGGTGAGCAGTCACCTTTGATCAAGCCCTCTCTCAATATGCCAGTGCTATGCAAGATAGAATCTTGACTTTCTTAAGGAATTTTCAGTTCTGATTTAAATTTCTGGACATTATTTGCTGTAGTACCATAGTTGTGATTTTCTAGAAAGAAAGGGCTCTCAGTGGGAGGATGGGGTTAATGCAAATAATACTGGATATGTCAGAAAACTTGTCTTTTAGTTTTCTCTCTGTTGGTAAATAGCCATGTGACTATGTTCAAGTTGTTTAACCTCTTTGGACCATAGGATTTCAGCTTTAAAACAAGAGTTAGACAGTAGAGGTCTCTGAGGGTCCTTCTAACTCTAACATTTGGTGATTTTATTACTTAAAATCCACTCTGGGCATGTCATCTCCTTTCTCACATAGGTAATATCATATAACTCTGAAGAGTTTTGTGATGTGAATCACCCAACATACTCTATTTTTTAAAGCTATCTGAAGTGCATAAAGGTAAAGTTTGTCATTTTCTTCACAAATATTTGCAAACAGATGGCTAGCATAATTGTTTCTTGTGTAAAAGCAGACATTGTTAAAATATAGTAAGAACCAGATAAATCTGCAGGAACTCTCTTAGCTCTGTCTCCAGAGAATCAGTGCTAATAAGTCAAATTAGTCATTTTTATTTAGGAGATATAAAAAGGCATATGGTTTCATGCTGTACCAGCTGTCATAAAATTTTGGAGAAAAGTGTTGCTTACAAAGCTTCTACGGGAAATGTATCATTTTAACCTTTTATAGCTTACAAAACCAGTTGGCTTCCTTTTATTTTCACGAACTATTTTTTGGCCTGAATTCCCTAACAATTTCAGTAGGAAGGAAAACACACAGCTAGAAGAAAAATAATGGACTGCCTTCTAGTGGAGTACCTGTTATAGATTGCTTTTATATAGAGCTAAGATTTTCATGTGCGTCTAAAATGTGTTTTGATGAAATATATTTAGAGACTTATTTTCAAGTAAGATATATTTTAGAAAGCTATGCTCCACTATTTAACCTTCATGTGTAATATGAGTTACAATGGTGGCCACATTATATGCATACTTTATATGCATACTTTAAAAGTCCTTACTCATATACAAGTTCCTTTTATTTTTTGGCCTCTCCTCTCTTATATTAAAGTATGTGTGCATGTGTGTGTCTGTGTGTGTGTGTGTGTGTATGTATGTGTATGAAACTGTAGAGTCCGAAGGTCTTCCACTTATTGTGATTTATTCTTTTGGCAGTTTCTCTTTTCCTTTGCATTTTCTCACTTCCATCTTTTTAAAATTTCCTTGTTTATTCACTTTGTAGATTCAGGCTTTCCCCCATTTCCCTTTAGTTTTTCATTAAAAGAAGCCAGACCTAGGAAAGATAAGAGTTCAAAATAGAAATCTAGGATCAGATATTTATAAGTTTCTATATGAGTTAATCACTGTAATTGTGGTTGGCCTCATGCCAAGAAAGAAATATATAATAAATCATAAGAGACTAGATTAATGAGAAAGTCTTTGGAATAATCAGAAACTATAGCGGAATTCTCAAAAACTAAGAATAGAAATTGAGTAGTTCCATCTGAATGACATTTATGTGGATAAATAGAATTTGGAAAGTATTAATTAGAAAATCTATTGATTTTTACTGGCCTAAATTACAAGCTTAGCATTTGGGTTGTCATAGTAATGTGAATACATTTGTTCTATGAAATGATTTTTGATTATGCAATTGCAGAAGGTTTTAACAATTTTTACCATACATTTCCTAGAGGCCTTATGTCCACGGCTGTTTTAAAAACAAAATTACATTTCACTTCTTATCCTTTTTATACAGTAAGACTAAAGTGCATTTTGTCATATATTGTATAACATATTGTCTACAAATCTATCAGATAATGCATTTGTTAAATAGTTGACTTTTGCCATTATCTCAGTAGATTAGAGGAGCTGTTCCCAATGTTTTCACGGATGAAGATTTCTTGTATGTATCAAAATACTTCTTGGAACAACACCCCGTTTACCACTGCCACCAAGAAAATGCTTTCCTTTTCTGTTTTTCTGTTATAACATCATATATCTTCTATGAATTCAGTGTTATTTTAATGAATTTATATTTCACTAATAACCATAAAATACCTGCATTTATTCAAAAATAGTAGCACAGCTACTAGATTCATATATATATGGATTGGCAAAATCTTTGTAAGAACTGATTAGCTTCTCAGGCATCTATGGTACAGAGATTAGGAGCCCTTGGGTTAGAGCTTGACACCACGTAATTGTCACTTTATTGCTTTTGGTAATTTAATTCCCAAGGTGGTTCACAGGAGTCTGCTCTCCAGATCTTACCCTGTCATTATAGGTGCGTTATTACCAAAATGGTGGTAGTATGGTATAATGCTTTTGGCCACCTCTTGTGTTTCTCCCTTGAAATTTGTTATGGGAAGTGGGGATGGGAGAGGACTGGCCCAGGTGGCCACTGATAAATGGGAAATGTAAGGGTTGGGTACTGTGTGTTTTGAGGTGAAGCCGGGCTTTTCCTGTCCAACCCATTAAAATGAGTCGAAAAAAGCAGGGATGGAGAGCCTAGTATAATTCTGTAGAGATTCACTTGGAGTCAAAACATTTAGAAAAGCACACACAAACACCAAGTGAAAGGATATAATCAATATCAGGACTGTTGAGCCAACTGTTCAAGAATTGAGTTTGAAAAAGGCTAAAGTAGCAACAGGAGTAAGTATGATACTGCTTTATATTCATTTACTTTTGAATTAATCCGGAACACTGCCTGTTTGTTTTTAATAAATAGTGAAGAGTTAATTCGCTTACTATGCAGTGTTTTCCATTTGGTCTCCCAAAGTATACTTCTCAGCTCTGTTTAGAAACTGGAAGGTTAGTTTGTTCAGTTTTTTATAATGTAAGACCATAATGTTGGTTTGGTTCTATCATAGGAAGCATGATAATGGGTGTTTAAACTACCAAATCCATCTCCTGATCTGTCCATAAATCTCAAACCTACGTTTTAAATAGTTTTTAAAACAAATTAAACAGTTTACCTTTTCTTACACTGGCTCCTATGGGTTTTGTTTCCCACAGAGAAACAATCTGTTTTCTATCTACAGCCTGTTTAAACAACTGTATCCAGCTGTCAGTGGATATGTGAGGTTGGGCATAGGGAGATTCTATGTAAATGAGTGATCAGTTCTCTGATTTTTCTTCCCTGGCATGGAAGCTGAGGAAGCCTCAGATGAGCTCCATGGGGCTGGACTAGGACTTCGGAGCACAGCTCTACCACGGCTGTATATGTTGTCCCAAGGCATGAATACCAAACCATCCAAATGCTGAGGGGAAAACCCAGAGAAGTTAATAAATGGGACTTTAGAGCAAGAAGACCTATGTTAAGTGAAGTTAAATAGATTTCTTTATTACTACAGAAGTTATCATAGTATTTCATGTGCTGATAAGAAATGTGACTTTCCTAGATGGAGATAGATACACCTTCTTTTTCTAATTTATTTGATCTATGACTCTTTGAACGTTTGTAAATATGTGGTAGAGAGGTTTTCTATTAATAATATCTTGCCAGGCCAGGCATGAGCCATCACGTCTGTAATCCTAAGGTTTTGGGAGGCCGAGACAAGAGGATTGCTTAAGGCCGGGAGTTCCAGACAAGCCTGGGCAACATAGGGAGACCCTTTCTCTCAAAAAAAAAAAAAAAAAAAAAAAAAAAAACAGCCAGGCGCGGTGGCTCAAGCCTGTAATCCCAGCACTTTGGGAGGCCGAGGCGGGTGGATCACAAGGTCAAGAGATCGAGACCATCCTGGTCAACATGGTGAAACCCTGTCTCTACTAAAAATACAAAACATTAGCTGGGCATGGTGGTGCATGCCTGTAATCCCAGCTACTCAGGAGGTTGAGGCAGGAGAATTGCCTGAACCCGGGAGGCGGAGGTTGCGGTGAGCCGAGATCGCGCCATTGCACTCCAGCCTGGGTAACAAGAGTGAAACTCTGTCTTAAAAAAAAAAAAAAAAAAACTCAGGCATGGTGGCGCATGCCTGTACTCCCAACTACTCAGGAGGCTATTTGGGAAGATCACTTAAATCCAGGAGTTGGAGGCTGCAGTGAGTTATGATCGCTTCTTTGTTCTCCAGCCTGGGTGGCAGAGCAAGACCCTGTCTCTAAAGAAAAAGAAAATAACAATATCATGCCAGACACTATTGTTTCATGTAACACAGTTTAGATGCAGAATGCTGCCTTCGTAGAAATAAAATTTAAAACAAAAGTTCTGTTAACAGTGCAGTCATGTTATTTTTGAATATGGAAAGGTGGATGTGTTTTGGAATACGCAGAACAAAAATCATTTAATTTGGTAAGGTCTTCGAAGTGATTAAGATGCATCAATAATCATATTAAAACAGAGATGATTGATTTGAGCCATTTTAGCAAATCTTAGATATTAGGGTGCTAGAGTGGTGGCCAGAGTGGAAAAGAGACCCTTTGGTCACTCTGGTCACCATGGTATGCTGTCAGTGCAAATAGAAACCCAAATCTAATTTCAAACAAAGCCTAAGTAATAGCAGTGAGTTTCTATACAATTCTGTTTTGAAATTCAAATTAAATCATTTCCTTGAAGTACAGCAAATGTTATTTTCAATCCCAAATTTTCCTTTTGTATTCACTTCTCTCTCAGTGATAGCATTTTTTTCAGTACAAATAAAATCTTATGTTTACATAAATGCATTGTTTAACAGTCCTATTTACATCACTCACACCAATAGGTCTGGAGGTCCTTTTCTGGATGAGAATTGACAAATGTCCCAGCCTTCTTCTTTTCCCTCTGTTAACCTTTCAAGGACAAAATTTCTCTTAATTAAGAGTTTAACTTGTGAGGTGGTATGTTTCAGTTGCCTGAATTAATGTCAGTGTGCCTTAGTAAGCTGAGACATCTGTTCAGAACACAGGTCACCCTCTCATCCAGTTAATTTATACTGCTGGAGATGGCTTCTACTTTTCTAAGAAAGTCATACTTGGCTGCAGGCAAACTTACCAGTTGAGAATATCGTTTCATTAAGCCTGTCTCCACATTGCTTCCTTAGTATTTTGCAAGATGGAAAAAGGGGTAGCAGGCACGAATACCTCCATATTAATAAACTTCCTTGAATAGGTCCTGGATTTGGAGGTCCATGGTCAGCCTCACAAGAAGGCAAAAGGTCTGCTGCAAACCCAGTTTGATCTGAGATGTGCTGGTAAGGGCCTCTGCTCTTTCCAATGCTGGGCATAGTACCAGAATTTCCTCTGTTGGGGAATTTATTATACCTCTGAATCTTGGAGATTTCAGTTTCTCAAAAGACCTTTGCTAAAATACAAATACCCCAAGGAGAGGAGAATAATAAGGTTTCTTATTAGTTAATAATTTAACTGATTTGAGTCTGACTTGTTTTGCAAGTATGACCCAAAGCAGAGGTGCATCCAGGTATTATGGCACTTAAAATTTACACACTTTAGAGAAGGGATATTTAAAAAAGAATAAACATTTACAAATAAAAAATTAGTGAAGATTCTTAGAAGGGATCTGGGCAAGTTGGGGGCCCTAAAGCTTCATTATGTTATATGTAAATTTTTGGTGCAACAAAAGAAGTAGCACTTGAATATAAATTTCCTCAGCTAGGCAAGTTACTTTTATAGAAGGGCGTGTCTCACAGATGGAGCAATGGTGAGTGCGCACTTGGACAAGGGAGAGGAAGGGGTTCTTATTCTTATACAGGTAGCCCCTACTGCTATGTCATTTCCCTTTTGGCTAAGGTTAGACTGCACAGTCTAAGCTAATTCCGTTTGGCTGTTTTAAAGAGAGCAGGAGTATGAGCCAGAGTGGCAGGGTGGGTAGTTTGGCGGGAAGGACCATTATGGGACAGGTCAGAGCAGGTGACCAGGGGTGACTCAGGTCAAAGCAGGTGACCCGGGCAAGTGACCGGAGCATGTGACGGGAGCAGGTGACCGCAGCAGGTGACCAGAAAGAGTCAGGACGGAGCAGGGGGCCAGGGGAACAGATGTGAATTACTGATTAGAACTGGTGGAAAAGGTTGTTTATGGAAACTACAAGGAAGTTAAACTTTAAAATGGAGAATTAAAGAATAAGAGAGCTGAACATACTGATATACTGATTCTTTGAAGAGAAACTTGTAGTTCACTATAACTAACAATTAGTTTCATGGTAAGTCTACCTCTGGTCTAGGGTAGTGATGATCAAACTTTAGAGTGAAGGGTACATTAAATGCATGTGAGTGGTTTGTTACAAAATGTAGATTCTCAGGGCCCATCCTTCAAGATTCAGCTTTAGTAGATCTGAGTTGGGGCCCTGGACCCTTGGAGCCCTTGTGGTCTGAGATATCTACCTATATTTCACACTTTGAGAAACATGGTCCAGAAAAGTGGAGCTGTTTTAGAGCAGGTGTTGCAGGTCACTTATCTTCATGCCCCTCATTACTTCAAGCAATGAGCCTTGCTCATAGTAGATGCTCAAACGGTATTGGGTGAAATTAGTTGGATTGTATTTGTGGAGCTCTAAAATAGTCCTGACCAGTGCTTACTTGAAGTAAATTGGAAAATACTTTTCTCATAAACCATAGCCTGATAGCCAGAGCCCTAGCATTTCAAATCTTCATCCTTGTGTTCCTGTAGCTCCTCCTAGTGGGAAGGTTGCAAAATTTCTTGGCTACAGGATTGCCTGCATTATCACTGCTAGAAACAAATAGGAACCACCACCAAACGAAACATAAACCCTTTTTAGGAAACATAGTTTAAATTTTTACCTTTTTAAAGGTTTATAGCTGCCCCCAAAGTTTCTAAAAGGCCTATTCAGCCTCTGTGAGCAGTGACTTGGGTTATTTTCGGAGATTTAACCCAACAGTATTGATATACCCTGTGGCATTCCTTGGTAACCAAGCATAGGGCTAAGATGAGAACTATTTGACTACTTTTTAATATTTAAGTGGGTGAGCAGCAAATATCTTTCTCCATCTCCCTGAGCTCCATTCTGCAATTGCAGCACAACAGGGTGACAGTGCATTTACTGTGGCATGCTGTTGGCCCCATGCACTTCCCCATTTCCCCCATAGACCTCCACAGTGCCTTCTGTTTTGGTCCTGACAGGTAGGTCAGTTAGTTTCAGCCTGCCTGGCTGATTTATGCTGCTTTAGGATCCCTTAAGCCTATGCTTCTGGTAGCCTGTACTTCAAATAAAAGTGCTCTTGATTTTTGCATTTCTCTATAGAAACCATAGCCTCTTTTCTTTAAGCCCAATGTTTTGAGGGGATATCTGGGTATTATGTATGCATGTTTAATGATTCATACTCCTAGGATTTTGAGTTTCTTTTTAACTGAAACTGTATCTGTTCTCTTATAGAATTTTAGAAATATTAAAAATAATGTAATAAGCCTTTGCAATGTCTGTTTTTAGGAGTTGATGGCAGTGATTTTTTTAACCAACTGATACACAGTATACAGTACATTTCCCAAATCTGTTGTATATAGGGTAAAAAAAAATCTTCAAATGGAAAAATCTTCCTTCTTTGCTGTGAGCAAAATAATTAACTGTTTGACCACTGATCCATACCAGTGAATGTGATGTCCCTTAGCTTTTCTGAGGTTATGCATAATTCTTGTCTATCCAGCTTCGTAAACTGTGGAATAGGCTTTCTGGAGACAAAGATCTGAGAGTGAACGTTATAACATGAATCAGCCCTAGCAACAAATTTGATGTAGTGTTTGCTGGAATTGACAGCAAAAGGCAACATTAATCCATATACTAGTGCAGCAGTGGTTTCATTTCATCCCTCTGCAACTACGTGACTTGGAATATATTTGTGTTTTCATTTTATTTCAGCGCCTTTGAGCAGACAGTATGGTGCCTTTTTGAGACATGACATAGGTTTGAAGCAATGCAGTTTATACCTGTGCAGTACTCCTCATTAGAGAAGCATTTCTCGGTTAAGATTGTTGTCTCACTACCTGGAAACATAAAACATAAAGTCATACAGTAAGGATAAAGACGATCAATGTATGGCTGGCTCAGTTAACTGGAACCTTTGTGTTCACTCTTCTAGGTACATTCTGCTTTGTCAGAATCTCTTCTGTGATCTTGGACAAGGTATATGATTTCATTTTCTAGTCTTAGATTAATTATGTGGGATTTGATTGTATATTGCTAAATTTACCTTGGAGTTAAATATGTATTCTCCTCTTCATTTAATCTAGTGATTTCACATTTGGTTACCATGAGATAATTAGAGGTGGAAGTTCTGTGGTTGGTGGGGAACACAATCAACAGCTTAAAAAATTTTGTTACAGATTATTATGCCCACATATTTATTGGCAGAAGATATTACAAACTAGAAGTGATATATTTTTCAGGGAAAAAAATCTCATAATTGGCTAAATCTCTTCCATCACAAAGTTTTTAAGAACAATGGGGGAGTAAGAGATACTTATAAACCATTGATTTCTTTACTCTTCTCTAGATACATATTATTAGTCCCAATAATCATCTGCAATTGATACTTGACATTTTTCTTATGTATACACTTTTCAGTGTGTTGACAACTGTTTTAACAAAAAGTACATGTACGTGTATCTATTTGTGTTAATGACTAAGCTACAATCACATAGCTGAGCATTTTGTCAAACTATGTTTGATGGGTCACTGGGTTCTCTTTTATGTTGAGAAGCTTTCTGGCCCAACTTAATTAGTACTTTTCAGAGAAAACAAGCCTGTTTGCCTGGATACTTACTTCATCTTTGGACAAGTGGAAGATTAGAGTCTTTGTCTAATTAACAATTATCTATAGCACATAGCCTATAGGTGATAGTGTAAATTGCATGCCGAAAAATACTACCTGAAAACAATTATCTAATATGGAATGACAGAGAGAGGGTCTTGTTACTTATCTCTATGAGTGTCTTGGGGGGCAAGGACAACTCCCTTTGATGCAGACTTTAAGGAGTTATGTTTACTCTGGGAGGAGTTGGGAGAGGCCTAGGTTACTGTAGGTGAAGGGGAGTATCTTACTACTTGCTGGATAAATACTTCTGTTTATCTCAGTCACATCTCTCAAACATCAGTGGAGCAAAGAATTATCTTGAGAAAAGTATCCTAACTAGATCTTGCTCTTTCTGGAAATCTCTTCCCAAAATAATTGCTTGACGTTCTCCTTACTTCCATCAGATGTTTCCTCACTTGTCACCCTTACACTGAGGCCTTGGATGCCATCCTATTTAAAATTTCAACCTGTCTCTGACACACACACACACACACACACACACTCTCTCTCTCTCTCTCTCTCTCTCTCTCTGTCACACACACACACACACACACACACACACACACATACACAAACATATGCATATACTTCGTATCCCCTTTCCTGCTTTATTTTTTCTTTTTAGCATGCATTACTGTGTAAAATATAAAATATTTTATTTTTTTCTAAATTTGGTTATTGCTTGTAACCCCAACTAGAATATAAATTCCATGAGGGGCAGGAATTTTTGTCTGTCATGTTCATTGTTGTAGTCCTGGTGCCTTGAATAGTCCCTGGCATATTTAACAATGAAAAAATTGTTGAATGAATGAATGAGGAAAAGGAAGGACAGAAAGGAAGAGGTACTGGGGAAGGCATTGATTCCAGACTCCAGAAGCTCTTTTCACTTTCAAAGTTAGGGCCAGAATATTTCAGTTTTTTTTTCCATTAAGATAGAAATAATTTAGGGAATGCTATACCTCCTCATTAATGGAGAGGACTGCAATCAAATAGAGCTATCTACTGTTAAATAGAGTGGGCTTCAATCAGTTGGGTTAGTGAAGGAGGAGAAAATATATAATAAATCAGTCAGTGATGCCAAAGAGCATATTGGTCAAGGATGTTTTATAATATCTTGTTAACTAAGATAGAAGTGGGGTTGTGGAGAAGAGGTAGCATGACAGTGAGGGAGGAGAGGATGACAGAGGAGGAAGAGGTATAAAACCTACAAGTAAATCAACTTGGTTATAAGAACAAGTTTTTTCAAATAAATTTATTTTCTTGCTTTTGATCATGTGTCATTTAATGATGGAGCTATGTCTGCCAAGAAATGCATCGTTAGGTGATTTTGTTGTGGTGCAGTGTACTTGCATAAACTTAGGTGGTAGAGTCTACTACACACTTAGGTTAGATATAGCCTAGTGTGTATAGTTGTATAGTGTGTATATCTATATCTAGATATAGTTATAGTTTATTGCTCCTAGGCTACAAACCTGTAGAGCATGTTACTATACTAAACAATGTAGGCAATTGTAACATAATAGTATTTGTATATGTAAACGTAGAAAAGGTATAGTAAAAATATTGTTTAAAAGATAAAAAATGGTACACTTGTATAGGGTACTTACCAAGAATGGAACTTGCAGGACTGGAAGTTTCTCTGAGTGAGTCAGTGAGTGAGTGGTGAGTGAATGTGAAGACATTAGGACATTACTGTATACTACTATAGAATTTATAAACAGACTACACTAAATTTCCAAAACATTTTCTTTCTTCAATAATAAATTAACCTTAGCTTACTGTACCTGTTTTACTTTATAACCTTTACATATTTGTGAACTTTTTGACTCTTTTATAATAAAACTTAGCCTAAAACACAAATACATTATAGAGCTGTACAAAAAATTTCTCTTTATATCCTTATTCCATAAGCTTTTTCCTATTTTTAATATTTTATTTTTTTACTTTTTAAATTCTTTGTTAAAAATGAAGACACAAACACAGTAGCGTAGGCCTGCACAGGGTCAGGATCATCAATGTCAGTGTCTTCCCACTATGTCTTGTCCCACTGGAAGGTCTCCATGGGCAATATCATATCTCCTATGATAATAATGCCTTCTTCTGAAATACTTCCTGAAGGATCTGTGGCTGTTTTACAGTTAACTTAAAAAAAAAAAAAAAGTCAAAAGAGTACACTGTAAAATAATGATAAAAAGTATAGTATAGTAAATACATAAACCAGTAACATAGTTGTTTATTGTTATCAAGTATTATGTACTGTACATAATTGTATGTGCCATACTTATATGTCACTGGCAGTACATTAGGTTTGTTTACACCAGCATTAACATAAACATGTAAGTAAGGGCCAAAATGTTATAACCCCAACTAGAATATAAGTTCTATGAGGGCAGGAATTTTTTTTTATTTCATTTTAGGTTTTGGGGTACATTTGAAGAACATGCAAGATAGTTGCATAGGTACACACATGGCAATGTGATTTGCTGCCTTCCTCCCCTTCACCTATATCTGGCATTTGCCCATGCTATCTCTCCCCAACTCCCCACCCCCTACTGTCCCTCCCCTATTTCCCCCCAACAGACCCCAGTGTGTAGTGCTCCCCTCCCTGTGTCCATGTGTTCTCATTGTTCAACACCCACCTATGAGTGAGAACATGCGGTGTTTGATCTTCTGCTTTTGTGTCAGTTTGCTGAGAATGATGGTTTCCAGGTTCATCCATGTTCCTACAAAGGACGCCAACTCATCATTTTTGATGGCTGCATAATATTCCATGGTGTATATGTGCCACATTTTCCTGTCCAGTCTATCATCGATGGGCATTTGCGTTGGTTCCAGGTCTTTGCTATCGTAAACAGTGCTGCAATGAACATTCGTGTGCATGTGTCCTTATAGTAGAACGATTTATAATCATTTGGATATATACCCAGCAATGGGATTGCTGGGTCAAATGGAATTTCTATTTCTAGGTCCTTAAGGAATCACTACACTGTCTTCCACAATGGTTGAACTAATTTACATTGAGGGCAGGAATTTTTGTCTGTCAAGTTCGTTGTTGTAGTCCTGGTACCTTGAATTGTCCCTGGCATATTTAACAATCCTATTGCTCCTTGACATTAGGACAGCTATAATATCACCAGGTGATAGGAATTTTTCAGCTCCATTATGATCTTATGAGACCACCATCCCATAAGATTAGTCAATGTTGACAAAACATCATTATGTGGTATATGACTACATAAGTTGTAGATTTTAAAATATTTATTTTTAACTTCAAAACATTAAACAGAAACTGCCAGACATATGTTAAATTTTATTCTAGAAATGGTACTGTAAATGAAAATATTTAAGTTAAAACTGACTTTCCTAATCAAATAATGTAGTGTTCCTAACCAAGAATCTGTTCCCACTCTTTTTGGAAATTACCACAGATACCATACTTCATTAACTAAAATTATAAATTTGTATATTATAAAGATTTTTTTTTAAAGTGTCTGTAAATGGATTAATCAACAATTTAAAAATTCATATGGAACCAAAAAGGAGCCCGCATAGCCAAGGCAAGGCTAGGAAAAAAGAACAAATCTGGAGGCATCACACTACCTGATTTCAAACTGTACCGTAAGACCATAGTCACCAAAACAGTAGGGTAACCCGGTATAAAAATAGGCATACAGACCAATGGAACAGAATAGAGAACCCAGAAATAAATCCAAATATTTACAGCCAACTGATCTTCGACAAAGCAAACCAAACTGTAAAATGGGGAAAGGACAGACACCCTTTTCAATAAATGGTGCTGAAAATTGGCTAGCCACATGTAGGAGAGTGAAACTGGGTCCTAATTTCTCACCTTATACAAAAATCAATTCGAATGGATTAAGGAGTTAAATCTAAGTCATGAAACTATAAAAATTCTAGAAGATAACATTGAAAAACGCTTGTAGACATTGACTTAGGTAAGGATTTCATGACCAAGAATTCAAAAGCAAATGCAATAAAAACAAAGATAAATAGTTGGGACTTAATTAAACTAAGGAACTTTTGCATGGCAAAGGGAAAAGTTAACAGAGTAAATGGGCAACCCACAAAGTGGGAGGAAATCTTCACAATTTATACATCTGACAAGGGACTAATATCCAGAATCTAGAACAAACTCAAATCAGTAAACAACAACAACAGTAAACAATCCCATCAAAAGGTGGGCTAAGGAAATAAATAGACAATTCCCAAAAGAAGATATACAAATGGCCATCAAACATATGAAAAAATGCTCAACATCACCAATGGTCAGGGAAATGCAGATCAAAACCACAGTGCGATACTACCTCACTCCTGCAAGAATGACCATAATCAAAAAATCACAAAACAGTAGATGTGTCATGGATGTGGTGATCAGGGAACAATTCTACACTGCTGGTGGGAATGTAAACTAGTACGGCCACTATGGAAAACAGTGTGGAGATTCCTTAAAGAACTAAAAGTAGAACTGCTATTTGAGCCAGCCATCCCACTACTGTGTAACTACCCAGAGGAAGATAAGTCATTATACAAAAAAGATACTTGCAAACGCATGTTTATAGTGGCACAATTTGCAATTGCAAAATTGTGGAATCTACCCACATGCCTATCAGTCAACGCGTGGATAAAGAAACTGTGTGTGTGTGTGTGTGTGTGTGTGTGTGTGTGTGTGTGTGTGTGTGTGTGT
>NW_022437038.1:2143179-2408373 GCF_009761245.1 Sapajus apella | reverse complement strand
TGTGTGTGTGTGTGTGTGTGTGTGTGTGTGTGTGTGTGTGTGTGTGTATGTGTATGTGTGAAGGAATACTACTCAGCCATAAAAAGGAATGAATTAACAGCATTCACATAGACCTGGATGAGATTGGAAACTATTCTAAGTGAAAGAACTCAGGAATGGAAAATCAAACATCGTATGTTCTCACTATTATGTGGGAGCTAAGCTATGAGGACATAAAGACATAGGAATGATACAATGGACTTTGGGAACTTGGGGGAAAGGGTGGGGGGTGAGGGATGAAAGACTACAAATAGGGTGCAGTATATACTACTCAGGTGATGGGTGCACCAAAATCTCTCAAATCACCGCTAAAGAACTTACTCATGTAACCAAATATCACCTGTACTCCAATAACTTATGGAAAAATTAAAAAAAGAATAATATAGAAAATTGTGTTTAGTAATACAATTATAGTTCTTAGCTTACTCTTTATAATTTCCACCTTATTTTTATGACAAAAGAAATCAGAATTGGATGTGATATCTTCAGTAAAATAGATTCATTCAGGTGTTCTGCCTAGGGAAGATTTTCACAGGCATTTTCTAAGAAGTGTTTTGGGGGTTACCTAGGGACACTTGATAATTTCTTAGAAGACAATTATAGAAGTCTCTGCTTTTTTGCTAATGCAGATTGCCATGTGGCAAATAACTTATTGTCTCCTCTGCTGCCTTCAAACAGAAAGGCTAAGTTGAGCTCCCATCTTATCAGTACCAGTCGTTTCATTCATGACCTGATGTTATGCAAGGGCAGACCTTATGAACAAACCTTGATTTACACTGGAATTTTCATCCTTTGATACCTTACCATGTTCCTGCTTCTCGCTGTCAGAAAGCCTTAAAGTCTTGGTTTGGCCATACTTAAAGATACCCAGGACTGAGCTTGATCCCAAATCCACAGAAAAGCAGCTTTTCCATCTTACGCACAAGTTCCGTGTATGGTCATTTAGTGGTAGGTTGCAACCGTCACTAGAATACTAGTTTTTCTTTTTAGAAGCAATCTTAAGGTTTGAGTATAATAATGTAATGATACTTCTTTTGTGACAAATGTGCCATAACTTCTACATTTAAATGAGTGTTTTCCTTAAAAGTAATCACACTGGGATGAGATAAACATTTAAATAATATTGCCATAGTACAAATGTTTTTTAAATTTCTATTAAACTGCTTTTAGAGATAGTTTATTAGCAACACCAAACAATAAAACCAGTCTTATGGCCGGGCGCGGTGGCTCAAGCCTGTAATCCCAGCACTTTGGGAGGCCGAGGCGGGTGGATCACGAGGTCAAGAGATCGAGACCATCCTGGTCAACATGGTGAAACCCCGTCTCTACTAAAAATACAAAACATTAGCTGGGCATGGTGGTGCGTGCCTGTAATCCCAGCTACTCAGGAGGCTGAGGCAGGAGAATTGCCTGAACCCAGGAGGCGGAGGTTGCGGTGAGCCGAGATCGTGCCATTGCACTCCAGCAAGCCCTACAACAAAAAAAAAAAAAAAAAACAAAAAAAAACCAGTCTTATTACTTTATAGTAACAAGTTAAGTCTCTTGGTCCCTTATTCTCACCACTCACCTTATTATTTCTTTGTGTTTCTCATCCTTTCAACAATCAATATATATCAACCACGCATTAGATTCTGGGGATGCCATGGTGAATAAGCCTCTTTCATATTGTCTAGCAAGGAGAGTGAAGATATGGGCCCCTCTGCAAGTAGATTGAGACATGTGCTGCTAGATTATGAGAAAAAGAAATGTACCTTGAGTACTCCTCTATCTTTAGCACTTAACATGGTGACTCACATATAGGCACTGAATTGATAATTGATTAATAATTTGGCTAGCGGGCTATTAGCTTTAAATGCTGTAAGTTAATAATATGGGAACAGTGGCTGGATCATCGGAAATTGGTATACTGTAATTTGAAAACTACCAACATAATAACAAGGAAGAAGTGTTCTGATTACATACTTTGTTGTCAGAAACTTTGTTGTTACTGGTAGAAATAAAATAGGAGGTAATGCTGTATGCTTCAGAAACTCAAAAGATATCCAGTGATCTCCATTTTCTCGCTTTCAAGTATGGTTTGATGTAGTTTATGTCTAATTGCATTGTTGTAAAGGAATACCTGAGGCTGGGTAATTTATAAAGAAAAGAATTTATTTGTCTTAGGGTTCTGCAGGATATACATGAAGTATGGCACAAGCATCTGGTTCTGGTGAAGGCTTCATGAAGCTTCCACCTGTGTCAGAAGGCGAAGGTGAGCAGGCATCACATGGCGAGAGAGGAGGAGAGAGGGGAGGAGGTGCCAGGCTCTTTTTAACAATGGGATCTCCTGAGAACAATACAGCTAGAAATCACTCATTACCATGAGAATAGCACTAAGACATTCATGAGGGATCCACCTCCACAACCCAAACACCTCCCACCGGGCCCCACCTCTAACATTGGGGATCAAATTTCAGCATGAGATTTGGAGGGGACAAATATCCAAATTATATCAGTTCTTGGAACAGACACTGTAATGGCTCACCCAATATGTGTTCTCTACTATCTTTCCTCTTTCTACCAGAGCCCTTATTTTGTCCAGGTGTCAATACTACTTGATGGGGCTGACCCCATTACAGACCATACAGGGTGGGTCCTAATTGATGTAAGAGAGGTCCTGGCAGTCCCATTCTCCTTGCCAAAGATTGATTGCTTTAGGCACAAGTACACGACCCAATTCCAGAAAGGCTTCTGGGAAATGTTTCTTCATTTGCCTCAGAACTGTTGCCAGCATCATGCTACAAGCCTGAAGGGAAGGTCTACTGCCAGAGAAGGGCAGAGACCAGGGGAACACAGAGAAGGAGAGGCAACGCCTTGACATACCACACCAGTGCCTGGCCTAACTATGGACTTCTTAGTATGTGAGATTTAAAACATCTTATTTTAAAGGTCTGTTTTAGGCAGGCTTTTCTGTTACTCGTGGCCAAAGGCAACTTAACTTAGGTCTCTTAACTTGAATTGTGGTGTCTGTCCTTCCATTTCTGACAGACAGCACCTGCACAGTGATAAGGAAGCTATAAACAGTGACTACGTGGTTACTCATCTGTGCCTAGGTGTGTTTGTTGGTAGCTTCACATTGCAAGGAGCAGCAGCAAGTCAGTTTTCCTCAGGCAATGTGGCTATTGTAAAGATATGTCAGAAAGTAAGGAAGCAAAAGAAACTATTTCAGTGCTTGGCAATTCATCCTTACAGATGGCCGAAAAGACCATATTTAGGATACTATATAACCCTCTTGCACCAAAATCAGCTCTAGTAGTAAATAATTCTCATGATTCAGGTTCTGCCTTCTGCTTTTACTTCTTCCTACCATAATTCTGTTTCTGTTGCTGCCAAATGCTCTCAGCTCTCAACTTCATTGCTTTCCCCGCTATGTGGATTCTGCTTCCTGCCTTTTCTTGATGCGTCTTTCAGCTTCTGTCTATGCTCATCTCTTGACCTTTTCTGTGGTGTTTGGAGTTTCAAATTCCCAGGTGATATAATGTCTTCATCTCAAGGATGAGCCTATCTTCATACTTGAGATAGTACTAGCATCTAACACAAAACTCCCCGGATAGGCCAAGCTCCCTTGACACGTTACTATAAGCTGCTGATCTCCCTTCAGGTCCAGCTGCCTCTGGGTCAGTTATGTAATTGACCAGTATGTAACTGTAATCAGTGTGGCCAGGTTGCGGTGTCTCATAACAAAACATGGAGGCTGATTCAAAGGAAACCTCTTTTGGATGTTTTGTGAAGATGATTGCATGTGGCATATGCTTTAGAATATCAGTGTCAGGGACTATTAAGTTAGTATAAATTATTATTCAGTACATTATAAGACCAGGAAACGTGACTGAGGAATGTGCCCTTCCCCTAGGCCTTGACCTTCCTTAGATGTACTAATACTTACTGTGGTGTCATAATTTCTTCTTTGTCCTCTGCAACCTCATTCTCTTTTATGTTCCCTTTTCAGTTGCCCAATTAGCCCTCCACAAGTATAGTGATCTGCTTACCCAGGTCATACTTTCTACCCATTTACCATGATTAGCTACCACACCATGCTTTCCATTTTCTCTACCTTGATCACGACCAACCTGTATTCTCTTGATCAAAGCATGCCAAGACAAGAAGTGTGGCTAACCACTGGAAGTTCTTAGCGGTATACTAGTATGCAGAGAAAGAACAAACACTTATTAAGTAACTACAATGTAGTAGGCACTGTACCTGATGTTTTATGTGGTACGAAAATAGCACCATTGTAGCCAACAATCATGTCTATCCAGTTTGTTGTCAAAAGGTGACCATACTGGTCATGTGAAATGATTTTTGGTGATTACGATGATGAAGTATTTTTGTTGTTGAAGCTTGTGTTTGCAGGGCTAAACTGTACCTGGGATTCATTTTCCTTAAGAGCAGTCGGAAAATATTCAGTGTAATACTGTTACCTTTATGTTGTTTTTAGCCCTTTTCCAGTCACTCTGGACGTTAGATTTTTCATTCCTATTTATAAAAACTGAGGAAGAGAAAAAATATAACAAGGCCAATATCCTCAACATGGTTATTTCTGATTGTTTAATTTCTGTTGTTAGCATCCTGGATATACCAGGTGGTGAAATGAACATGCACTTTTGAGAGAAGTTATATTTTGAAGTAATTAAAACATCTGATATTTAACTTTTACTTTATTTTTGTTTTACTTCAAGTTCCAGGATACAAGTGCAGAACCTGTAGGTTTGTTACATAGGTATACATGTGCCATGGTGGTTTGCTGCACCTATTGACCTGTTATCTAGGTTTTAAGTCCTGCATGCATTAGTTATTTGTCATAATGGTCTCCATCCTCTCACCCTCCCCCCCCCACCCACTGACTGGCCCCAGTGTGTGTTGTTCCCCTCCCTGTGTCCATGTGTTCTCATTGTTCAACTCCCACTTATGAGTGAGAAGATGAAGTATTTAGTTTTCTGTTCCTATGTTAGTTTGCTGAGGATGATGGCTTCCAGCCTCATCTGTGCCCCTGCCAAGGATGTGATCTCGTTCCTTTTTATGGCTGCATAATATTCCATGGTGTATATGTACCACATTTTCTTTATCCAGTCTATCATTGATGGGCATTTGGATTGGTTCCATGTCTTTGCTATTGTAAATAGTGCTGCAGTAAACATACATGTACATGTATCTTTATAGTGGAATGATTTATATTGCTTTGGGTATATACCCAGTAATGGGATTGCTGGGTCAAATGAAATTTTTTGTTCTGTATCCTTGAGAAATTGCCATACTGTCTTCCACAATGGTTGAACTAATTAACATTCCCACCAACAGTGCCAAAGCGTTCCTATTTCTCCACAGCCTCAACAGCATCTATTGCTTCTTGACTTTTTAATAATCACCACTCTGACTGGCATGAGATGGTATCTCATTGTGGTTTTGATTTGCATTTCTCTGATGATCAGTGATAAAACCTCCAATCTCAAAAAAATCATTTCTTGTTTACAGTTCTATAAATGCTGATTTCCAGACATAGAAATTGGTTGAAGAAAATTTATTTTTCGAAAATAAGAAGAAAGCTCCAACCCAGGAAGCAGGTAAGTATTTTCATACTGATTTACAAGACAAAGAGGAGATGGAGATAAGACCACTTGTAAGTAAAGTAATATCTGTCTCAAAGTTATTCTTAAAGAACTATGCAATTCATTTATAGGTTTATTTCTGTCCATCTATTTTTCTTTCTACTGTATTATGGTGTATGTCACTAAGACGTAGATATAAGCCTGGAATTTCATTATTGAAGTTGTTTTTTCAATTACCTTTCTAAGATAATTACCTCTGTACTAGATAGTTTTAAAAATCAATAGAATATTCTTGACAATATTCAGTAACAATTAATAATACAACTCTTGTTAACAGTTATTCAGCTTAGCAAAGATAACTAATAACTATATTTTTAATGTCCTTAAATACTAAGAAAAGCATTTGGACTAAGAAAAGCAAATATAAAGTATATTTCTTGAAGGATATAATTTAAACTAACTGCTCCTCCTTTGTAAAGTTGAGAATAGACTCTATCAATACCAATGACTTCAACCGAAGGTAACAATAAATGAAACTGTCATTAATTATTTTAAAATCACAGGGTCTCTAAATATTCTCATGTGTTATTGGTTTGTATAGAGGCTTGATTGACTTATTTTGTACCCTGTCACATTCTTTTTAAAAATTTTTAATTTTTAGTTTTTGTGGGTACGTTGTAGGTGTATGTATTTATGGAGTACATGAAATGTTCTGATATAGGCATGCAGTGCATGGTAATCACATCCGGGTAAATGGAGTATCCATCACCTCAAGTAATACTCTGGCTTCTCTTCAGATTGTATAAATCTTTTGCCTTTCACGATCACATTCTTGGGGTACCAAGAATCCTGTCGAGTATTACTGGATGGAATGACAAGCACTATGATATAGCAATTCTAATGATATAAATAACTATTTAAACTCTTTTGATTCTGATCCATACTTGTTAATGATTGCCCACTAATAAATGGTCAAAGAAAGCCTGGCTTTTTTTTTTTTTTTTTTGAGGTGGAGTCTCATTCTGTCACCCAGGCTGGAGTGCAATAGTACAATCTCAGCTCACTGCAACCTCTGCCTCCTGGGTTCAAGTAATTCTCCTGCCTCAGCCTGCTGAGTAGCTGGGATCCTGCTAGTGTGCCCACCAGCATGCCTGGCTAATTTTTGTATTTTTAGTAGAGACAGGGTTTCACCATGTTGGCAGGTTGGTCTTGAACTCCTGACCTCAAGTGATCTGCCCACTTTGGCCTCCCAAAGTGTTGGGATTACAGGCATGAACCACTCTACCTGGCCAAGTTGGGCTATTTATAATTGATCTCAAGTTTTTTATCCATAAAATGAGAATAGTCACTGAAAGTTTTGGTTAGATTGACATGTGGAATAACCAATACAAATGAATTACTAAGACGTTTGCAAATATGAAAATTCTATAATGAATATTAATAATTTTAGAAACTCATAATTGCAACTTTGGGTGAATATCTTATGGGTTACTCCCCTTTTGCATTAGAGTTTGCTTAAATCTTTTCCGAAGCGCTCCCTGTTCATTGCCATCATTTAATGCTATTTGACAGAAAGAGTCAAAACCTTTCCTTCAGCAGACTGTTCGGTAACCTTCACCAAATAACCATTAATTAAGCAATTAAAGTAAATTTAAGGAAAAAAGAATTTTGAAAAGAGAATAGAATTAACTCAAAAGATAGTTTAAAAATAGTTTTCTAGCACTTCAGTCTTTATTGACCAAAAAGTTCCTAGGGGATATTAACAATGCATTTGATAGTTGCCAAGGAAACCTTAACCTTTCCTGAGAATGTCTGCCCTTCTGCATTGTACCTGATTGTCAGAATAACTTCAGCAACTGATTATAACTGAGCCATTTTCAACATCAAGCTTTTTCTTGTCAATCCTTTTGCAAAGTACAAGTACGAGTATTCAGGGTATCTTGCTCTGTATCTGTATTTATATTTCTGAGAATTTGTACTTCAAATATGAATGTTTCTTCTGACAATTTCCCCAATCGGTCTTCACCACCATGTGAAATAAATCAATTCTAATTTAGAGACAAGGAAACTGAGGTACCACAATGTGTTTATTGTGTAAGACTGATTCCATCATAAATCTTGCTAGCTTCCTTTGTTCAGAGCACAACTAAATAAATATCTAGCACCACTTTAAAAGCCTGTGTTTTCATGTATGTTATTTAGTCAGAACTATGAATCTTTGAGACGATGGAAAGAGCACCAGATAGGAAGTCAGGAGACTGGATAGACCAAGTGTGTGACATTGACCAAGCTAATAGGTCTCTCAATTTCTTCACCTCTTAAATGGCAATGATACTATCCATCTCATAGGGATGTTGGGATAATTAAATGATAGTGTATGTAGAACACATTATGTCATTAACATACTAAGCACTGAAAATTGAGTATTATTATTGTTTAAGGGATATATATCATATCAATTAATACTCTGTTTTCTAAATACTGATTTGAGGATTATGATCTATAGAAATATATGATGGGGTTAGGAGAACAACATATCTGATATTAGAATAATGCTAAAAATTCCAAGACATATGGCCATCATAGACATGGTGTAATACATCAGGGGCAGGGTTGGAAGAGAATTACTACTTATTTATTACAATGCCAGACAATGTGCTAAATACTTGGTATTCTGTTCTTGCATTAAATCCTCACAACTTAATGAGATGGTTGGTGTTATTGTCTCCACATATGTAACATTATTAGACTTTAAAATAAGAAAGGAAGGGAGCACAAATGTACTCTTTGGGGGAAACTTGTAGAATTAGTTTCCTCTGTACTAGAGCAAATTAAGTTTATATCCATGCAAATTATGCTAATAACCTGTGCAAGTCTGTACACAAGTTGGTTAATAACAATGGGAAAAGAAAGATAGGGAGCAGTGATATAGTAAGTAGAACATTGCTTTGTATGTTTATAGAAGATTCAAGATAAAATGAATGCAACAACATTCTAGATTGAAAATAGTGTTTCTACTTTTTAAATCTACCATTGTTAAAACAATATTGAATTAGTTGTGTGTGTGAAAATTCAAGCAAAAAGCAAACATAACAAAGCAAAAACACCCACTCCTAACATTTGTCCCTAGATTATCCAAGTCCCTAGGTTGTCGTTATTTGTGGCTGAGCATGCTATAAAGGAGGACACTTGCATGCATTTATAGGCATCATGTAAATGAAAAGATGCTAAGAAAATATGACTAACATTATGTTGAGAACCAACAAAATGAGCGCTTTCTTAAGCTTCTTTCATGTTATGTCTTGTATAGATATAGAGATTTTTTTTCCTGGTATCTATGAATAAGTCTAAGATAATTTTTTATTGTGTTAGAATATGCATAAAATTAACCATTTTAACTATTTATAAGTGTACAAGTCAGTGACATTAAATACCTTGACATTGTTGTGTAGCCATTACAACTATTTATCTCCAGAACTTTCTCATCATCCTAAATGAATACTCTATACTCGATAAACAATAACTCCCGGTATCTACCTCCTTCCAGTCTCTGATATCCATCATTCTACTTTCTGCTCCTATTAATTTGACTATTCTTGATAACTCATAAAAGTGAAATCATACAGTAATTTTCCTTTTGTGTTTGGCTTATTTCATTTCACTTAGCATATGTTTTCAAGCTTCACCCAGGTTTTAGCATATATTAAATTCTATTTATTTTGAAAGGTGGATAATATTCCATTGTATGTAAATAACATGTTTTGCTTATACATTCATCTATTGATGGACATTTGGATTGTTTCACATGTTGGCTTTTGTGAATAATACTGCTATGAATATTGGTGTACAAATATCTGATTAAGTCCCTGCTTTCAATTAGTTTGTATGTGTACCCAAAAGAGTTGCTAGATTATACAGTAATTATGTGTTTAAAATTTTGAGGAACTGGTATGCTGTTTTTCACAGTGGTTGTACCATTTTACATTCCACTAGCAATGCACAAGGCTCCCAAATTCTCCACATTCTCATCAACACTTGTTATTTTCTGTTTTTTAAAAATAATAATCATGCTAATAGGTGTGAAGTATAATAGTATCTTATTGTGCTTTTGATTTACATTTTCCTAACAGTGCTGTTGAATATCTTTCATGTGCTTATTGACCATTTGTATATCTTCTTTGGAGAAATGTCTGTTTGAGTCCTTTGTCCATTTTTGAATTTTTTGTTGTTGTTGAGTTGTAGGACTTCTCTATATATGCTAGATCTTAACCCTTATCAGATGTATTATTTGAAAAATTTTTCTCCCATTCTGTCATTGCTATTTCATTTCAGAGTATCTGTTGGTACACAAAAGTTTTGAATTTTGGTGAACTCCATTTATCTACTTTTTTTCTTTAGTTGCCCATGTTTGTGGTGTCATATCTAGGAAATCATTCTCAAATCTGATGTCATGAAGTTTTTGCCCTCTGTTTTATTCTAAGAATTTATAGTATTAGCGGTTATATTTAGGTGTACTGTATTGGTGTATTACATGTGTTTACATTGATTCTCGTGTGTTGAAACATCCTTGCATTCCAGTAATAAATCCCATTTGTTCCTGTTGTAGAATCCTTTTAATATGCCTCTGAATTTGGTTTGATAGTATTTATTAATAGTAGAAGATTTGTGCACCATCATTCATAAGGGATATTGACTCGTAGTTTTCTTTTCTTGCAATGTCTTTGACTGGTTTCAGTATCAGGGTAATGCTGGACTCAATAGAGCGAATTAAGAAGTGTTCCCTTCAGTCCAGCTAATCTTTTGTATCTTTATTAGAGGTGGGGTTTCACCATGTTGGGAAAGCTGGTCTCAAATTCCTGACCTCAGGTGATCTGCCCGCCTTGGCCTCCCAAAGTGCTGGGATTATAGGTGTGAGCCACTGTGCCCAGCCCCCTTTTAAAAATTTATGTAAAACCAGTAAGAGTGTCTTCACTTTCATTTTTGATTTTAATATTTTGAGTTTTCTTTCTTTTTTTCTTAGTCAAACTAGGTGAAGACTGGCATGTTTTATTAAAGAACCGACTTTTGGTTTTCTTGTTTTTCTTTTTCTATTGTTTTCCTATTTTGTTTTATGTTTCTCCACTTTATTATTTCCGTCTTTCTGTTTGTTTTGGTTATAGTTTGTCATTTTTCTAGTTCCTGATGGTGTAAATTTAGGTTGTTGATTTGAAATTTTTCTTCCTAAGATAGGTGTTTATAGCTATAAATTCCCTCTTAACATTGCTTTCATTGTCTCTTATACCATTTGGTATGTTGTATTTTTGTTTTCACTTATTTCAAAATATTTTCTAATTTATTTTGGGATTTCTTTTTTGACCTATTGGTTATTTAAAATATGTGGTTTAATTTCCACATATTTGTGAGTTTTCCAATTTTCCTTCTGCTGTTGGTTGCTAGTTTCATTCCATCGGGACTGGAAGAACTTTGTATAATTTCAGTCTTTTAAATTTTATTAAGATATTTTTATGGTCTAAATATGGCCTGTGCTGGAGAATGTTCCTCATGCACTTGAGAAAAATGTGTATTCTGCTGCTATTGGGTGGAGGGCTCTGTATATGTCTGTTAGGCCATATTGATTTATAATGTTCAAATCCTCTGTTTTCTTGTTGATCTTATGTCTGGGTTTTTTATCCATTATTGAAAGTGAAGTGACAAACTATCCAGTAATTGTGAATCTGCCTATTTCTCCCTTTAATTCTGTAAATGTTTGCTTCATGTATTTTGGAAGTTTGATGTTTGATTTGTTTATAATTATTATATCTTCTTGGTGAATTGACTTCTTCATCAATATAAAATATGCTTATTTGTCTTTTATAACAGTTTTTGACTTGTTCATATATTTTTGAGATGGAGTCTCACTCTGTTGCCCAGGCTGGAGTGCAGCGGCGCAGTCTCGGCTCACTGCAACCTCTGCCTCCTGGGTTCAAGCAATTCTCTGCCTCAGCCTCCTGAATAGCTTGGATTACAGGTGCCTGCCACCACACCCGGCTACAGTTTTTGATTTTAAGTCCTTTTTTTCCCCCTGATATTAAGATAGCTACCTGGCTTTCTTTGGATAGAAATTGTATGGAATATCTTTCTACATCTTTCACTTTCACCATGTTCGTGTCCTTAGGTATAAAGTCAGTCTCTTGTATACAGCATTTAGTTAACTAATATTTTTAAAACCTATTCAGTCAATCTATGCCTTTTTATTGGGGAATTTAATTCATTTACTTATGAAGTGATTGCTGATAAGGAAGGAACTATATTTGTCATTTTGTTATTTTATTTTCTGTATGTCTTAAAGCTGTGTGTCCCTCATTTCTTCTGTTACCATTTTCCTTTGTGTTTAGTTGATTTTTTTATAGTAATATGTTTTGATTCCTTCTTCATTTCCTTCTGTATATACTCTATCAATATTGTCTTTGTGGTTACCATGTGAATTACATATAACATCTTGAAGCTATGGCAGTCTATTTTGAATTGATACCAGCTTACTTTCAGTTACATACAAAAACTCTTTTCCTTAATAGCTTCTTACCTGCCTCCACTATTATGTTTTCGATGTTACGGATTTCAACTTTATACACTATGTGCCCATTAACATAGATTTATGATTGTAATTATTTTTATGCATTTGTCTTTTAAATTCTATAGAAAACAAAAGTGGTGTTATAAACCAAAAGTACAATGATACTGGTTTTTGTATTTTCCCATGTATTTACCTTTACCAGAGATGTGTATAGCTTCATATGAAGCTCCTGGAGGGGAGGAGTGGACCACCATCTTTGCTATTTGGCTGGTTTAGCGATTTCAGCCTGTCGGCTTTGGAGAGTCTGAACCAACCTGGGTGGAAGGGATCCCCCAACACAGCACAGCTGTTCTACCAAACTATGGCCAAACTGCTTCTTTAAGCTGGTCCCTGATCATTCCTCCTCACTAGGCAGGATCTCCCAACTGGGGTCTTAAGCCACCCCTGCTGGTGTTCTCCCAGGGACAGAGCTTCCAAAGGGAGTGACAGGCTGTCATCTTTCCTGTTTGGGTGACTTAGCCATTCTAGTCTGTAGGCTTTGGAAAGTCTAAGCTGGCAGGGGCAGAAATGGTACTCCAGCACAGCACTGCTGTTCTATGAAAGCATGGTCAAACTTCTTCTTTACATGAGCCCTTGATCCTGTTCATCCTAACTGTGTAGAACCCCCCAACTGAGGCCTCTAGCCACCCCTGCTGGTGTTTTCTGACTGACAGGGATTTGAAAAGTCCTGGAAACAGAACTCCCAGAGAGAGGGGTGGGTCACCATCTTTGCTTTTGGGCGACTTAGCTGTTACAGCTTGCAGGCTTTGGAGAGCCCAAGCCAACCAGGGATGGAAGTGGCACCCCAGCACAACATAGCAGGCCCATGAAAGTGTGGCCACATTGCTTTTTTAAGCAGGTCCCTGACCCTGTTCCTCATCACTGGGTTGAGTCTCCTAACCGGGGTGTCTGGCTATTTCCACTGGTGTTGCCTGGCTGACAGAAGTTTCAGCTAGCTCCTTGGGACAGGGCTCTCAGGAAGAGGGGCAGGCTGCCATCTTTGCTGTTTGGGCAACTTAGCCATTCTAGCCTTTAGGCTTCAGAGTGTCTGAGGTGACCAGGGCCTGAACTGGAGCCCCAGCACAGCAGAGTTGCTCTAAAAAATGTAGCCAGACTACTTTTTAAAGCGGGCCCCTGATCCCATTCCCCATGTCTGGGTGAGATCTCCCATCCGGGGTCTCCAGCCACCTCCTACAGGAGGATGTGGGCCAGAAACATGTCTGTACCTCCTTGATGCAAAGCTCACAGAGGGAGGGCAAGGCTGTCATTTTTGTTATTTTGCAGCCTTCACTGGTGATGCCTCCAGGTATTGGGAAATTTGAGGTGACTAGGGACTGGAGTGGACCCCCAGCATACCACAGCAGCCCTATGGAAAGGTGGCCAGACTGTAAAAGAAAAAAAAAATCATTAAAAGGTCAGCAACCTCAAAGATTGAAGGTAGATAAGCCCACAAAGATGAGAAAGAATCAGCACAAGAACACAGAAAACTAAAAAACTGAGAGTGCCCTTTTGCCTCCAAATGACCATGTCACCTCTCCAGCAAGGGTTTGGAACCAGGCTGAGGCTAGGATGGCTGAAATGACAGAAGTAGAATTCAAAATATGGATAGGAACGAAGTTCACTGAGGTCAATGAGTACATTGTAACTCAATGCAAGGAAGCTAAAAATAGTGATAAAACATTGCAGGAGCTGACAGACAAAATAGACAGTACAGAGAAGAACTTAACCAACCAAACAGAGCTGAAAAACACAATAGAAGAATTTCATAATGCAATCATAAATATTAATAGAATAGAACAAGTGGAGGAAAGAATCTCAGAGCTTGAAGACTAGATCTCTGAAACAAGACAGGCAGACAAGAATAGAGAAAAATGAATGAAACTGAATGAACAAAGGTTACAAGAAATATGAGATTATGTAAAGAGACCGACTATGACTCATTGGTGTACCTGAAAGAGATGGGGAGAATGGAACCAATTTGAAAAACATATTTTAGGATATCATTCATGAGAACTTGCCCAACCTAGCCAGAGAGGCCAACATTGAAATTCAGAAAATGAAGAACCCTCATATGATACTCCACAAGGAGATCCTCCCCAACACATATAATTATTGGATTCTTCAAGGTTGAAGTGAAGGAAAAAATGTTAAAGGCAGCTAGAGAGAAAGGCCAGGTCAACTACAAAGGGAAGCCCATCAGACAAACAGTGGACTTCTCAGTGGAAACACTACAAGCCAGAAGAGAGTGTGGGCCAATATTCAACATTCACAAAGAAAATAAATTCCAACCCAGAATTTCATGTCTGGCTAACTAAACTCTATAAGCAAAGGAGAAATAAGGTACTTTTCAGACAAGCAAATGCTGAGGAAATTGTTACCAACAGACCTGTCTTATAAGATCTTCTGAAGGAAGCACCAAAAATGGAAAGGAAAGATCGCTATCAGCCAATACAAAAGAGCACTGAAGTACACAGACCAGTGAAACTATAAAGCAACCCACATAAACAAGTTTGCAAAATAACCAGCTAACCTCATGATGACAGGATCAAATCCACACATATCGATACTAACCATAAGTGTAAATGGGCTAAATGCCCCAATTAAAAGACACACAGTGGAAAGCTGGAAAAAGAACCAAGACCCATTAATATACTTTCTTTAAGAGACCCACCTTACGTGCAGTGACACACAGAGACTCAAAATAAAGGAGGAAAATCTACCAAGTAAATGTAAAACAGAAAAAAGCAGGGGTTGCAATCCTAGTTTCTGACACAACGGTCTTCTTTAAACTAACAAAGATCATAAGAGAAGGACGTTATATAATGATAAAGGTCCAATTCAACAAGAAGATCTAACTATTCTAAATATATATGCAACCAACACAGGAGCACCCAGATTCATAAAGCAAGTTCTTAGAGACCTTCAAAGGGACTTAAATTACCACATGATATTAGTAGGAGAGTTTTACACCTTATTGACAATATTGGACATATCACTGAGACAGAAAATTAGCAAAGATATTTAGCACCTGGGCTCAGCACTGGATCAAATGGACCTGATAGATATCTACAGAATTTCCACCTGAAAACAGCAGAATCTACATTTTTCTCATTGCCACATGGCAGTTATTCTAAAATCGATCGCATATTCAGAAATAAAACACTCCTCAGCAATTGCAAAAGAAATGAAATAATAACAAACTATCTCTCAGACCACAGTGCAATCAAATTAGAAAAGAAGATTGAGAAATTCACTCAAAATCATGTAATTACATGGAAATTGAATAACCTGCTCCTGAATGACTTGTAGGTAAAAAATTAAGGCAGAAATCAAGAAGTTCTTTGAAACTAATGAAAACAAAAATACAACACACCAGAATCTCTGGGACACAGCTAAGGTAATGTTAAGAGGGAAATTTATAACACTAAATACCCACATGAAAAAGTTAGAAAGATCTCAAGTAAACAATCTAATAACACAACTAAAAGAACTAGAGAGTCAACAGCAAACAAATCTCAAAGCTAGCAGAAGACAAGAAATAACCAAAGTCAGAGCTGAACTGAAGGAGACAGAGACATAAAAAACAATTTAATAGATCAATGACTCCAGGAGTTGGTTTTCTGAAAAACAATAATAACATAGAATACTAGCGAGACTAATAACAAAAGAGAGAAAATTCAAATAAACACATCAGAAATAAGGAATACTACCACTGTCCCCACAAAAATACAAACAACTATCAGAGAATATTATGAACACCTCTATGCACATAAACTAGGAAATCTAGAAGAAATGGATAAATTCCCAGATCAGATGGATTCACATCCGAATTCTGCCAGATATACAAAGAAGAGCTAGTACTATTCATTCAAACTGAAACTATTCCAAATATTGAGGTAGAGGGACTCCTCCCTACATCTGTGAGGCCAGCATAATCCTGAAACCAAAACCTGGCAGAGATACCAAAAAAAAAAAAAAAGGAAAACTTCAGGCCAATATCCTTGATGAACATCAACACAAAAATCCTCAACAAAATGTTGGCAAGCTGAATCCAGCAGCACGTCAGAAAGCTTATCTACCATGGTCATGTAGGTTTCATCCCCAGGAGGCAAGGTTGGTTCAACATATGCAAATTAATAAATGTGATTCATCACGTAAACAGAGCTAAAGACAAAAATCACATGATTATCTCAATAGATGCAGAAAGGCTTTTGATAGCCATTCATTTAAAAACTCTCAATAAACTAGGTTATTGAAGGAACGTATCTCAAAATCATAGTAGCCATGTATAAGAAACCCACAGCCAATATTATATGGAATGGGTGAAAGATAGAAGCATTTCCCTTGAAAACCAGCACAAGAAAAGCATGTCCTCTATCACCACTCCTATTCAATGTAGAATATGAAGTTCTGGCCAGGGCAACCAGGCAAGAGAAAGAAATAAAGGCATCCAAATAGGAAGAAAGAAAGTCAGACTATTCCTGTTTTCAGATGATATGATCCTATACCTGGAAAACACTAGTCTTAGTCCAATAGCTTCTTAAGCTGATAAGCAACTTCTGCAAAGTCTCAGGATACAAAATCAATGTGCAGAAATTGCTAGCATTCCTATACAACAACAACAGTCAAGCTGAGAGCCAAATCACAAGTGAAATGTCATTCAGAATTGCCCTAAAATAATAAAATACCTAGGAAGACAGCTAACTAGAGAAGTGTAACATCTCTGCAATGAGAATTACAAACCACTGATCAAAGAAATCAGAGACGACAAAGAAATGGAAAAACATTCCATTCCAATGGATAGGAAGAATCAATATTGTTAAAATGGCCATACCGCACAAAGCCATTTATAGATCCAATGCTATTTCTATTAAGTTACCATTGACATTCTTCACAGAAATAGAGAAAACTATTTTAAAATTCATATGGAACCAAAAAAGAGCCTGAATAGCCAAGGCAATCTGAAGCAAAAAGAACAAAGCTGGAAGCCTCATGCTATCTGACTTCAAACTATACTACAGGGCTACAGTAACCAAAATAGCAGGATACTGGTAGAAAAAGAACCACATAGACCAATGGAACAGACTAAAGAAACCAGAAATAAGACCACACACCTGACCACACACCTACAACTATCTGATCTCCAACAAACCTGACAGAAATAAGCAATGGAAAAAAGATTCCCTCTTCAATAAATGGTGCAGGTACAACTGGCTAGCCGTAGGCAGAAGATTAAACCTGAACAACTTCCTTACACCACATACAAAAATTACCTCAAGATGGATCAAAGAATTAACGGTACACATCTTCATGTGGAATGCTACCAAATCGCCACCAATTAGCATTTATCAAGAATTAAAACATTTACAAACTGTGAAAATCATTTCACCTTTACAAATTCTATCTCCCTCAGGTGATTCTGAACAGCTCTCAAATGGCATAACTGTGATGCATCCATCTGGTGATAATGACACAACAGTGTTAGAATCCGAATGTCAAGTTCCTGTGCAGAAGGATATAAAGATTAAGAATGCAGATTCATGGAAAAGTGTAGGCAAATCAGCGAAATCATCAGATATACTGAAATCCTCAGGTGACTCCTTCAACCAATTTCGAAAAGCAGCCATAGAAAAGGAAGTAAAAGCTCAGACCCAGGAACTAGTATGGAAACATTTGGGACAAAATACAAAGGAACCAAAAGTATCTCAAGAAAATCAGAGGGATCTTGGAAATGGATTGACTATAGGATCTTTTTCAGATAAAATACAAAACAAGTGCTATGGAGAAGAGCAGAAAGAATATCAGCAGCCATTGGAAGCTTGAGATAAATGCCCACTCTGGTTTCTCAGAGACCGTAATTTAACAAGAGAGAAAGAACAAGAGTGGAGGAGAGAAGCAATGGCGAGTACCATTGATATGACTCTTCAGAGAGACATAATGACAATGTTTGCAAACAACTTTGTTTGAAACTGAGTTTTTAAATTAACCATAGACTAAAATTTAATGGCAAAAGATCAAAATGCATATGGTAAAATGATCACTTTCAGATGCCAAGATACCAATCTTATATTGTATTTTGACTGCTTTAAAATGATTAAAAGGTTTTCACTTACAAAAGAAAAAAAAAAAAAAAAAAAGACAACTGTAAAACCCAAAACAATGAAAACCCTGGAAGATAACCTAGGCAATACCATTCAGGACATAGGAATGGGCAAATATTTCATGATGAAGATGCTGAAAACAATTACAACAAAATCAAAATTGACAAATGGAATCTAGTTAAACATAAGAGCTTCTGCACAGCAAAAGAACTATCAATAGAGTAAACAGACAAACTACAGATTGGGAGGAAATTTTTGCTAACTATGAATTTGACAAAGGTCTAATACCCAGCATCTATAAGGAATTAAACAAATTTAAAATAAAAAAAACAATCCCATAAAAATGTGGGCAAAAGACATGAACAGACACTTTGCAAAAGACATACATGTGGCCAAAAATCATATGAAGTAGTGCTCAACATCACTAATTATTAGAGAAATGCAGATCAAATCCACGATGAGATACCATCTCACACCTGTCAGAATGTCTCTCTCCACACACATACCATCTTATTTTTCCTGAACTGTTTGAGAATGTCTTGCTGATGTGATTCATTTTCTCTTTATTGGATATTTTCTAAGAATAAGAATTTGCTTACTTGATCATATAACAGTTATCAAAATCAGTAACTTGACATTGATATAATACTATTATCTCGTGTATAGATGTTATTGCGTTTTTTGCCAATTGTCCTAATAAAGCGCCTTATATCAAAATAAAACGAATTATGCATTGTGTTCAGTTGTTTTTTGTATTGTGTTCAATGTCTTATTTTATCGGGTAAAATTTGAGTATTTGTATTTTACAACATTGGCAGTTTTGAAATATATAGGCCTGTAATTATGTAGAATGTCTCTCCATTGGGTTTATTTTTTGTTTTTTATGATTAGTTTTAGCTTAAGCACTTTTGGCAGGATCGCCACAGAAGCAATTCTGAATTCTTAGTGCATCATATCAATAGGGCACGTGCAATTGATTGGTCCCATTACTGGCAATGTTCCCTGGCATCATTTTGTTGCAGTGGTGCCGGCAAGGTTCCTCTAGTATAAAATAATTAGCAAGTATCTTTAGGAATATACTTTGAGACTATGTAAATATCCTGTTTAGAACTAAAAATTTGTAAACCCATCAATATTGGAGATTGTGTAAATTATGACATATACAATGGAATACAATGCAACCTCTCTGAATAATGTTTTATGAGAATGTTTAAACTGTGGGAATAGGTTTATTGTGTTATGTTAAGTGAAAATAAAAGCTGGTTACAATGCAGTAGGTACACTATTGTTTCGTAATTTGCACATACAAACTCCAAGCCTGGACAAATAAATACATGCTGCTGTAGGTTGGGTTTCCTAGAAAGCAAGAATTTTTAGGAAACTTTCTAAAACATGTTAACTGTTTTAGAAAGGAAATATTATGTATGCTTGTGGTCCTGGGACTTGAATATTTCTTTGGAGTTAGGATGGCATAATGAGCTTTGGTGCTGTGTGAAACTGGTTTCAAATCCACTCTACTTTATGGCCTCAGCCTTAATATCTTACTTAATATCTCAGAGTTTAATTTCTCATTTGTAGTGGGAGAATGCTGAATGTGTGATGGAAGGCTAGGTTTTGGGATCAGGATAGCTGATACTTACCTTGTGAATGTGACAATTAGAGACAATATTGATAAAATGCCTGTCATATAGACCTCAATAGCTATTATTTGTTCATTTGTTTAGATTGTATATTTTATTAAGGACTTTGGATTTTGTTATTTGTTTTAAAATATTATGTATACATACATCTTCCCAAACATCTTTCCATTAAAGCCTAGAATAACTAAAAATGGAAGATTTTTTCAAAAATGTTCAATTTTAGAATCCATCAGGAGCAGAGGCAAGGCATTCTCTAGGTATTTTCTTAACACTTTATTTTCAACTAAATGCTCATCTATCAAACAAGTGACCCGAGAGCAAGGGAAAAGCAATAGATTGTGTTCTGTCATATATAGGACAACTTTCTAGATTTAAAGGTATATAATTTTTCTTGGTATTGTTCAATACTACATTGATTTAAAAATGTTCCTTTAATACCATGTTTTAAGCATCATGGTATAATCAACCTTCTCTACAAAATTTAAATCCACATGACTACTTGTTGAAAAATTTGTAAGAAAGAACAGTGTGGTCAATTAAAACAAAATAACTTGAATGCAGCTTTGGTATGCTGAGCAATATTAATTTCAATTAAAGCTTAGAAAATTTTGTTGTGATTTTTATATCATACATTTCTTGCTACTCTCACTACCTCTGTGAAAATTCTCCTTTTCATTACATAAATTATATTTTCCTTTAATGCATTTAATTCTCACTCTAAATCATTGACTTGAGCTGATGAAAAATAAAAATAAAATTTCATATTGGTATTGGTTTATTGCTCTATTTGTCAGATATATTCAGCAATGCTCTTTGAGCCAATCTGAGGATTAATGGTGGGAAAGATGTTCATAGACTTTCAAACCTAGTATGGTATAGTGAAGACCTTCTCTGTTTGGGAGCTTTATCCCTTCTCAGAAATTACTAGGTTATAAAAATTCCACTCAGTTTAACCATAGCCAAATTACTATTTAGAAAGGACTGGACAGTGCATTTGTCAAATAACTGGGCACTTTGTTAAAAAAGCCAAATGCTACTAAACTCTTACACAAAATCCTCAGTCAAATCAGTTGCTTGATATTACATAGAAACATCACATTTGAATGCATTTTGCAGGTTTAATACATATGGTAGCATTGTATATGTATAGTATAATTATTTATTAATAACCATTTGTAATGGATAATTTTGTGTGCTAACTTGAGTGAGACATGGAGTGTTCAGATATTTGGTCAAACGTTATTCTGAGTATTTCTATGAGGGTATTTTAAAATAAGATTCATATTTTACTTGGTAGACTGAGTAAAGTAGATTGCTTTACCCAATGTTGATGTGCTTCATCCAATCAGTTAAAGGCCTGAATAGAATAAAAGTCTGACCCTTCCCCATGTAAGAAGAGTTTTTTCTGCCTGACAGCCTTCAAACTAGGGCATCAGCTTTTTTCCTGTCTTTAGACTTGAACTGAAACACTGGCTCTCCCTGGGCCTAGAGCCTGCTGACCTTCAGACTGGGACTACACCATCAGCTCTCCTAGTTCTCAGGCCTCTGGACTCAGACTAGAACTAAACCATCTGCTCTCCTGGGTCTCCAGTTTGTTGACTCACCCCACAGATCTTGGGACTTGTCAGCCTCCATAATCACATGTCAATTTCTTATAATAAATCTCTTTCTATAGATATCCTAATGGTTCTGCTTGTCTGGAGAACTCTGACAAATACACCATTATAATAATGCAATTAGTCATATGTTTAGTGTGTATAATATGCCATTCACCAATGTTCAAATAATCAAAACATTTAATCCACAAAACATTTTGAATAAAGTATTTTTTTGTGTGTCCATTTTTAGAGCAGGAACTTAGGCTTGGAAAGGATGAACAACTATAAAAGTCTGCACTGTTAATAAGTATTGGGGCAGGTATTCAAACCCAGGATGCCCCATTCTAGAGGTACTATGCATAACAATATGCTATATGGTAGCTCCTTCCCCTTTAAAAATTACAGCAGGCAACCTTAAGAAGAAGTGACAAAGTATTTCATCAAATATTTTCTTGGATCCTCCCTTTAATGGATATTAGATATTGAACAGGTGAGTTTGTGTTTACTGTCTTATTTGAATTTGACTTGGACTTTTAGGCCAAAAGTTTAACCATTTCCTTACTTAACTGTCTTTACAAGAGCCCTGGGAGTAAAATATACGCAGGTGTTATCCCTTTTATGAAACTTACCTAAACATAAAAGGCAACACAAATCAAAGCTGAGACTAAGCCTTAATGTGCCTGATTCTTGGGAAAAAATACCTATTCAAATTATTTACCAATTTTTAAATCAGGTTATTTTGGGAGGGGGGTGTGTGTGTGTGACTGTTTGCTATTGAGTTGTTTCAGAAATTCCTTACATATTTTGGATATGAACCCCTTAGCAGATAAATGGTTTGCAAATAATTTCTCCCATTTCATAGATTGTGTTTCTACTCTGTTGTTTCTCTTGTTGTGCAGAAGCTTTTTGGTTTTATGTAGTCCCCCTTGCTTATTTTTGCCTTCGTTCCCTGTGCTTTTGGTGTCATGTAGAATTAATAATTGCCAAGACCAATGATGTAAAACTTTTCCCTTATGTTTTCTTTTAGGAGTTTTACAGTTTCAGGTCTTAGGTTTAAGACTTTAATCCATTTTGAATTGGTTTTTGTGTATGGTGTAAGAAAAGAGCCCAATTTTATTCTTTTGTATGTGGACATCCATTTTCCCAACAGCACATGCCAAAGAGACTATATTTTCTCCATTGTGTAGTTTTGGCAACTTTGTCAAAAATTAGCACATATAAATGACCAACACATATGTGGAAAGGTGCTTGACATTATTAATAGAGAAATGCAAATCAAAATCGTAATGAGATATCACCTCAGACCTATAAGGATTATCACTTAATAAAACAGCAAAAGATCACAAATATTGGTAAGGATGTAGAGAAATTGGAACCCTTATACACTGTTGGTGGGAATGTAAAATTGTACAGCAGTTATGGGAAACAGTATAGAGGTTCCTCAATATTAAAGATAGAAATACCATATGATTTGACAATTCTACTTTTTGTGTGTTTATCCAAAAGAATTGAAATCAGGATCTTGAAGGGATTTGTACTCCCATGTTCATTGTAGCATTATTCACAATAGCTAAGATGTGGAAAAAGCCTTAATATCTACCTATGAATGAAAATACAAAGAAAATGTGGTATGTACATATAGTGGAATATTATTCATCCTTACAGAAGAAAGAGTTGTGCCATATGCAACAATGTGGATAAACCTAGATCAGATTATGATAACTGAAATAAGCCAGTCACAGAGGAAACAATACTGCATGATTTCACTTTTATGAGATATCTAAAATAGTCAAACTCATGGAAACAGAGTAGAATGGTGGTTGCTGGTGGCTGTGGGCAAGGGAAAATGGGAAGTTGCTATCCAATGGGTACAAAGTTTTAATTTTACTACATAAATAAGTTATAGAGGTCTGCTATACAACATGGTGCCTTTAGTTAACAATACTGTAGTGTACACTTATAAATTTAAGATGGTAGGTCTCATGTTAAATGTTCTTAGCATAATAAAAAATGTGCTTGATACTTACTATAATTTTCCACTATGTGTAGGCATAGTGTATTTAATTTAGCTCAAATAAGTGCAAACACTGGATAATTTAGACTAAATCTAGAAATTTGAAACCAAATATATTGCTAAGTATTATTGGACTTATTATTATTCTTTGAATGGTTTCTCAATGATCCTTCAAGAAAATCAGCCATTATTCCTTTCTAAAACTGTATAGAGAATTGGTTTTGTTGGTGTAGAAGTAGCTAATCAGTCCATCATTGAATGTCCGCACTTCCTATTACAAACACTCCATGTTGGTTTTATTACTGCGATTTGGCAAAAATATAAAATTCTGGGTAGTTTTCATTGTGATGAGGGCAGGCCACCTGTATTCCAGCTTTGAAAAGTTACAACTTTGTGAATAATTTAATGGTTGCTATGGTTTGTGCCCAATAGAAGCTTAAAATAACATATATTTCTTCCTGACTCCTCCTATGCATAGATGATACTCATACTTAATTTGAAACTTTTTCAGGGTATTTGTATTTTATTTTCAAAGTTTTTCGTATTGTCTACTGAATCGCCTGCATTACTAAATTACAGAGAAGCAAGCCAAAACTTCACTTGTGTTTGAAACTGCCTTTGGATAAATGGGCATAAATGCATTTTGTGATGACCAGTTTATTTTAGAAATGCAACCAGATTTCCTATTTTTAAATTGCACAGTGATTTCTTGATGGCAGTATTTGCCTGAATGGATTGAAAATACATGGGCGATTCAGAAAACATAACAGCCTTGAACACATTTCCTGAGCCTCATGGCTTCTAATTTCTCTTAGGTTAAATAAGAGTTGACTGCCTCATTTATTACAGCAGCCAGAGTCAGCCTGAAGGGCAGTTGGTCATCCAGGTATCTTAGATGGTAACAAATGTAGTTGAAATACAGTGCCTTAAGTTTCACTATTGCCTGTTAAAATCTCTCTAGAAAACTTTTCAATGTTAATTAAAACACAAATATTCCTGCACAGATGTAATGCTACTATTACTTTAGATATTTAAATGTGCAGAAGATGATTTTTTTCCTTAATTGATATTTAGCTTGCATGTAGTGTATATAATCATCAGAGAAGTGAAGAGAGTATTAACATAGATTGGTGCCTAATAAATCTCATGTGCTTTACCAAACATTTTAATTTGATATATGATTAATGCATTCGATTTACATAACAATTGTATAGTTAAAATTACTCATATAAGAGCCTGTCTCTCGCAATATCCACATTAGCAGTTCTTAGGGAACAAGGTAGCTCCGTTTCAGCTATCTGCCCATTCCTGAGCTTTAAGAGTAAGGAAGTAGAATACTCTGCTTGACCATACCTTGTTGTGATTCCACTCATGTGGCTGAAGTTATAGCAAGATTAGATTCACCAGAACCACATAATTTGGAGTCCCCACAGGAAAACAGAGCAATTAAGTGAAGACAGAAGGAAAGTATGACTAGAAAATCATACTTTAGAAAATCTGGATGACAAATTCTAATGTTTTATTTGATAGACATATATAAAAGTTGAAGGAAGAAAAAATAAATATAGAAACAAATTAACGAATAGAAAAAAATAAAGCCAATTGATAAAACTGAAAACTAATTTGTAGAAAATACTGATAAACCAGAAAAACACCTGGGAAGGAGGAATAAAGAGAAAATGTACAAACAATATTGGGAATAAAAAGATAACATAAGAATAAATAGAAGATATCATAAAAGACTAAATGATTTTGAAAACTAAAATCATATATATAGTTTGTGTCCTGAAGAAGCTTAAAATAATATAGATCTCTTCCTGACACTTCCATGAAATGATGTATTATACACCTTTCTCCATCTTCCATGCAGTCAAGCCACATTTTACTCTAGTCATTGCTGTGCCAAACAGCTTTGCACAGGTGTTACCTAATAGCTGTGGCCACCTCATTTTTCTTCTCAATGTGCAGGAAGCCATGCCATCTGGAAATAAGAGGGATTTAATAGCCCATGGGGTCATCCTTGGCCCATGAGGAAAAGGAGCTGTTGGGTAAATGGTGAGCCATTCTAAAGTGTATTTTATGTGGCTTTTCACCAGAGCCCTAGTGGAATCTAGCCCCTCTTGGTCAGGCTATTTCCAACCTTGGAAATAAGGCTATTTCCAAGGTTGTATTGAGTCATGATGAACTCAATAATACAACCTTGGAAAGGCTATTTTTCCTTTCTTCTTTCACTTCTCTCCAATCTCACACACCCAATCCCTGGGATAATGGCACTCAAATATATTATCTGCTCAGAAACCCTTGTCTCGGGCTTTTATCATGTAGGAAATAATTTCATGTTTAAAAGAACGGTCAGTTTTCCAGACAAATACATATGATCAGAGTGATACCAGGAGAAGTATAAAATCTCAGTAGACTGATTATCATTAGAGAAATTGAACTGAAATTAACAAAATATTGCCCTCATTTCTTCTCCATTCTAAATGTATCAGGCTCAAGTAGATGTGATTTTTATTACACCTTTGAGGAATAGATAATCCCTATTACATAAATCTCTGTCAGTCTAGACACTAAGGATATGCTCCCCAACTTACTTTATGAAACTATTAATGAATAGATCCTGAAAAATAGACAAAGTATAACAAAAGAAAATTATAGTAACTCTTCTGTGAACATAAATACAAAAGTTCTAAATATAGCATTAGAAAATTGAGAGAAATTTGACAATATATAATAAGGTTGATAGTGCTGATATCATACGGCTCAATGCTTCATGTTTAGGCATATAACAGAAATTCATGCACATCTACACAAGTTTGGTTGCCTAATCAAGTTTTACAATACTAAAAATAGGAAACAATTTAAATGTTTATCATAGAGAATTGATAAATGATGATGTCTTAATGAGATGGAGTATTATATAGCAATTAAAATGATATAAACTAGATCTTTATATAATTAACATGAATAGGTTGGTATAAATTAGTGAATTATCTTTATTAACATGTAATTCAAGAAATGCTGAGCAAAAATGTAAGTCAAAGAATTATGCATATGCTATTTAACTTTTTGTATAAATTTAGGAGGAACAAGTACAGTTTTGGCACATGGATGAATTGTGTAGTGGTGAAGTCTGGGCTTTTAGTGTAATCATCACCTGAATAGTGTACATAGTATCCATTAGGTATTTTCTCATCCCTCACTCCTCTCCCACCCTGCTACTCTTCCATGTCTCCAGTGTCTATTATTTGGTACTTTATGTCCATATGTCCACATTATTTAGTTTGCACTTATGATGAAAATGTGCAGCATTTGACTTTCTGAATTATTTTAATTAAGATAATGGCCTCCAGTTCTAACCATGTTGCTGCAAAAGAGACATTTCATTCTTGTTATGGCTTAATAGTATTCCATGATATGTATACTTACAGCACATTTTCTTTATCTAATCATTTATTGATGGGCATTTAACTTATTTTTTAGGTAGCCTAAACAATACTGAATGAATACTTGTATAAGAATCTCATGGGGAGTATACACACCAATTTCATGGTCATTGATGGTTCTGGGTAGTGATGGAGGAGAATTGGTTTGAGGAAGACTACAATGTAGCTTCAACTCTATCTGTAATATTTTATTTATTTTAAAGAAAACAGACAAATTGTAAAGTAGTTATGATAGTATTTATTCTGGACAGTGAATAATTGTACTTCTGGTTTATGGTTCTTTCTAGTTTTTGTATATTTTAATAATTTTCATAATAAAATTAAAATCCTGATTGGTAGATAATCTTCTAATATTTTTATAGTCAGGCAGCACTTACGGTTCATTAAGAAAATGAGAAGATGCTATAATCAATAGAAAAATGGGCAAATATTTAAGAAAAAATATAAGAAATCAGAATATATAATTACTATTTACATAAATGCATACCAGCAACCAAGAAATACAAATTAATAATGATATTCGCCTTGGCTTCAACATAAACCATTGAAATATGTGTGTATGTCTATATGTATATATGTGTGTATATATCTATATATCTATGTATGCATTTATATACATCCTTATCAGTTTTTCTGTTTATTGAGCCATTAATTCATCTATCCATCCATTCATCCATCCAATGCAGTGTTAATGAGGGAAACACATAAACTATACTGATGACAGTGCAAAACCTTTCCTGTAAGCAATTTAGTGATATTTATTAATGTTTATACCATTTTCCTAATTCTTCTCTAGTAATTTTTCCTAGGAAAATAATTGATCTGTGAAAAGACATATTTATTTTGCGGTTACTTTTATTTTTTAAATTATTTTATTTTATTTTATTTATTGTATTTTAGGTTTTGGGGTACATGTGAAGGACATGCAAGATTGTTGCATAGGTACATGCATGGAAGTGTGATTTGCTGCCTTCCTCCCCATCACCTATATCTGGCATTTCTCCCCATGCTATCTCTCCCCAACTCCCCACCCCCTGCTGTCCCTCCCCTAGTTCCCCACCACAGACCCCAGTGTGTGATGCTCCCCTCCCTGTGTCCATGTGTTCTCATTGTTCAACACCCACCTATGTGTGAGACCATGCGGTGTTTGATTTTCTGTTCTTGTGTCAGTTTGCTGAGAATGATGGTTTCCAGGTTCATCCATGTCCCTACAAAGGACACAAACTCATCGTTTTTGATGACTGCGTAATATTCCATGGTGTATATGAGCCACATTTTCCCTGTCCAGTCTATCATTGATGGGCATTTGCATTGGTTCCAGGTCTTTGCTATCGTAAACAGTGCTGCAGTGAACATTTGTGTGCATGTGTCCTTATAGTAGAACGATTTATAATCGTTTGGATATATACCCAGTAATGGGATTGCTGGGCCAAATGGAATTTCTATTTCTATGTCCTTGAGGAATCGCCACACTGTCTTCCACAATGGTTGAACTAATTTACACTTCCACCAACAGTGTAAAAGTGTTCCTATTTCTCCACATCCTCTCCAGCGTCTGTTGTCTCCAGATTTTTTAATGATCGCCATTCTAACTGGCGTGAGATGGTATCTCAATGTAGTTTTTATTTGCATTTCTCTGATGACCAGTGATGATGATCATTTTTTCATATGTTTGTTGGCCTCATGTATGTCTTCTTTGGTAAAGTGTCTGTTCATATCCTTTGCCCACTTTTGAAAGGGCTTGTTTGTTTTTTTCTTGTAATAATGAAACTTTGGAAATAGTTGAAAGGTTTATAGTAAGTCACTGGTTAAATACCTTATGATCCATTTATACTATGGAATTCTATGTAATGATTCAAAATTAGAACTGTATCTAAGGATAGGAAATTTCTACAATATAGTTTGAGGTATATATATATATACCATCTATCTATCTATCTATACCATATATCTATATATCTATATATATATACTATGAACATGAAGTTCTTGTATATACCATATACAACATACAGACATACAAAGACATATGTACTGGAAGGAAATACCCCAAAATGTTGACACTCATTAATTCTGAGTTTTGGGGTAATGAGGGTGGTGGTTATAACATTATTTGTTATTTTCAGATATTACAAACTTTCTATAATGAATGTATAATTCTTTTGAGGAAAAAATCTGTTCCTTAGAAGCTAATATAATCCTTGTCTAGTACATCTATAGTGGAGTAAACCCTGCAATACGCATTGCAACTTACTGTTACGTTTTAGGCAAATATCAACTATAATAGTAAATGGATGGCTAGATTATTGTGCAGTACAGCACCATATATATGATACCTAGTTGAGGCTCATTTAGTTATTGTGCATCATCTTTTGGACAATGCTTAAATAAGGCTGCTAAATTATTTGAGTCCATTAACACTCCAAGGGTTGTAAATACTGGTGAAATTCTTCCTTTCACAGACACTATACCTTTTAATTATCCATGGGAAGGGAAATTAAATTTATTTGGTATTCACCTAGGATCCTAGTCATTTCCAGAGAAAAGAGGGTAATAGTGGACTACTTGCTGAATCCTAAAAGTTGAGTAAAATTTTTCTCAAAGGCTATACTTGAATATTTCAATAGCCAGTTAGTACTCCTACTATAATCTATTAAATAATGGGGTGGACTGTTAAGGGTCTATGAGCTGTTGGAAATTGTCTAACAGTAAATAAAATACTTAGTACATTTTGGGGGAAATTATGTAAAGTACCAAAAGAAATGTTGCCTTGCAAAGAAAGAAAATAGAAAAAAATTTAAATGATTAATATTATTAATAACATCCACACCATTTAGGTATATTTTTAAACATCTCCTAAAAGATGATTATGCATATTTATTAAAATAACTGTTCATATTTCTTAGTTAGGATATGGCACAAAGAGAATATTAGGAAAGCAATCTAATTTAGACTAGAAGCATTTAAGAAATGATGCTAATATAGTGAGTAATAACTCATTTATCTAGAATGAGGTGCTCCAGTTAATGTAACCTTACCTCTTTTAGTACTCAAGGTTTTATTAGTTTAAACTAATTTTTTATTTTAAAAATATTTTTCCACTATGCCATGCACTGGGCTAGGCTCAGGCAATGGATATATCAATAGGCCACGATCTTTTATAAGTTTTGTGTCATAATTATTGGCTTCATTCCTGTTTACCCCACCAAACTATGATTTACCTGAGGGAAATTATAGGTCTTTTTTTTTAGTACATTAGCACAGCTCTTAGTATATAGCAGGCATTTAATAAATGTTTAATGAATTTAAAATGCCTTTTTATATTCTAATGCACTTCTTAGCTGTCAGCTGTCATATCTTATGGTTGTCTGCTATTTATCCTTCTAATATAATTTATAGTCATTCACTTATGTATCTGTGTCTATTATGTGCAAGATTCTATTTAAAAGCTTTGAGAGATACAAAGAGCAGCATATGGAACTTTCCCACAAGGAGCTTATAAAGTTTCTTTTTTAGTTGATGCAGTGGAAAATATAAGAAGTGTATAAAAATACCCATAATAAAAAGCATGTGATAAGTGTCAGACACTAGTGAATAACTGGACAAATCAAATAGCCTTTTCCTAGTCCTCATTACCTTGACCTTTCTGCAACCTTCATGAGGCTTTAAAGGATGGTGAAATGATTCTTTATAAAACATAAATGAAGAAACTGGCTTTGTGGAGAAAAACTTAGACATAGATCCTGCCAATAAAGATCTTCTATGTTGGTAAAGAATATAACACATTAACATAAATAACTAGAAGAATAAGGAGAAAATTGTCAGTGCTATGAAAAAATGCAGATAATAAATGATTGGAACTCTAGGAAAGGAGAGATCATTTTGAGTTTTCTTCATATGAAACAAGTATGTGCTTTCTGACAACTGGCTTCTCTGAAGCCTTTTTCTCTTTTATAAAGTTTATGACATGTTTTTCCTGATGGTTGAAGTTACTAGAAATCTGTTTTTTGGATAATTGGCATGTTATTCTGTATGCTTTTTGATACATTTATTTGCAAAGGCAGAGAAATAGAAGAAAGAAGGAAATCTAAGAGCAGAGGATATGCATTTGTTAGAAATAGAATTTCTTTATGAATGCATTCCCAATTGGGGAGAGATGGATCATTGAAGGTATAAACAATTTCTTCTTTCCTGAGTATGAGAAGATAAAAACATCCATATGGATGTAGCTGATACAAAAAAGCAATGCGATTGATTTCACAAGTTTCACATGGAAAATATATTTCATCGCCTTATAATTACAATTAATATTTGTATTCTGTATATGAGATATTAATATTCTGTAGTAAAAGAAACATAATTAGACAAAAGTAATAAATAAAGAGATTTTACACTAGCCAGGATAAAAGTTACCATTTGGAGTACAAAGATCACATCTTTTTGGTAAAATACCAACACATAAATTGATTGAAAGGGGGTTAGTTTACTTAATTGTCAGAAATTATTCCCTGAATTTACCACTTTTCTGAGGGAGGATGGTTCTTTCAGTGGAAGAATTGGTTAGGCTGGCTATTATCTATACAGAAGGATTGAGCTTTGCAAAAACAACATCTGGCATGATTAAACCAAACTGCCAAGGTAGAACCAATAGTGAAGGATAAGAATGCAATAAAATTTTACTCATGTAGGCAGAACCAGTCTATCAGAAATAGCAAAGTGAATCAGAGAAAAGGTAATGTGACAATAATTCAGTAAAAAGTTTGTGAGACTGGCATGGTACATTACTTTGAGAAATTTCCAAAACCAATGTGACATAGCCTTTTCCTCAACAAATCCACATTGTTAGAAGTTCAAGGTGTTATTGGAAGGAATTATAATTATATATATATAAATGCATAAGGAACTGTGAGTTTATTAAATAAAGCACTTTTTAAAAATATATTTCAGCTTCTAAAGGTAAAATACAAATGGTAATGGGCTGGGGATTGTATATTTCTGTGCACTGCAGTATCCATTGTCTACTTACTTGCATTGAGCACATAAAAACTTTGCAGTTGGCATACTGATGTATGTTCATTGAGAGAAGCCAGAAGTGATCTTTGAAATAATGTGGTTTATTTATTCTGCCTTTTGAATTTTGAAAATTAACTTTTTATTTCAATAGGTTTTGGGAAACAAGTGGGTTTGGTTACATGAATAAGTTCTTTAGAGGTGATTTCTGAGATTTTGGTGCGCCCATCACCCAAGCAGAGTACACTATACATAATGTGTAGTATTTTTATCCTTCACCCCCGCCCACCCTTTCCCGTGAGTCCCTAAAGTCTACTGTGTCATTCCTATGCCTTTTTGTCCTCATAGATGAGCTCTGAATGATGAGTGAGAACATAAGATGTTTAGTTTTCCATTCCTGAGTTCCTTCACTTAGAATAATGGTCTCAAATTCTCCAATTCCATCCAGGTTGCTGCAAATGCCATTAATTCATCCCTTTTTATGGCTGTGTAGTATTCCATGGCATGCATTATATTTATATATTTGCCATTTTCTTTATCCACTTGTTGATTGATGGGCATCGTTTGGGCTGGTTCTATATTTTTGCAATCACAAATTGTGCTGCTATAAATGTTCGTGTGAAAGTATCTTTTTGTTATAATGACTTCTTTTCCTCTGAGTAGATACTGACTAGTAGAATTGTTAGATCAAATGGTAGATCTACTTTTAGTTCTTTAAGAAATCTCAGCAAACTGACACAAGAACAGAAAATCAAACACTGCAAGATCTCACTCATAGATGGGTGTTAAACAGTGAGAACACATGGACACAGGGAGGGGAGCATTACACACTGGGGTCTGTCAGGGGGGAAATAGGGGAGGGACAGCGGGGGGTGGGGAATTGGGGAGAGATAGCATGGGGAGAAATGCCAGATATAGGTGATGGGGAGGAAGGCAGCGAATCACACTGCCATGTGTGTACCTATGCGACAATCTTGCATGCGCTTCATATTTACTCCAAAACCTAAAATGCAATAATAAAATAAAATTAAAAAAAATCTCCACACTGTTTTCCATAGTATTTGTACTAGTTTACACTCCTACCAACAGTGTAAAAGTGTTCCCTTTTCACCCCATCCACACCAACATCCATTATTTTTTGATTATGGCCTTTTTTTTTCCTGGAATGAGGTGGTATCCCATTGCAGTTTTCATTTGAATTTCCCTGACAATTAGTGATGTTGAGCATTTTTTCATATGATTGCTGCCCATTTGCACATCTTCTTTTTTCTCTTTTGAGAATTGTCTATTCATATCCTTAGCCCATGTTTTGATGGGATTGTTTTGTTCTTGCTGATTTTTTTGAGTTCTTTGTAGATTCTGGATATTAGTCGTTTGTGGGATGTATAAATTGTGAAGATTTTCTCTCACTTTGGTTTGTCTAATAACTGATGATTATTTCTTTCGCTGTGTTCCTTGTTCTCTCCTTGTTCACCACTGCCAACATAGGTGGGGCTTCTCCCATAGGAACTCAGCATGGATGCACATATAGACAGCCTTCCTGGAACAATTCAGGATGATTGCATCCTCTTAGGATGAGCACTCCCCACTCCCCAGATTGTGTCAGGCTTTCATTAGAGGCAGAATCACAATTTCTTTCCATTCGGAACATCAGTATTTCTACAGATGTAAAGAGGAGCCTGTCTGATCTGAATAGTGAGAACACTAGGACAGGAGTGAGGCTTGGATGTGGATAGCTTTCTTGCTGGTCTGGCAAGGGGACTGAGGTAGCTCCCACTCTTGACCCTGTTAAAACCTCAGTGCACCTAATTGAGAGCTTCCCCAGACACCTTCATCAAGATGGGGACCTCTGCCCACAAGATATTGCTTCTACCCATCTGATTTAGCTACAGCTGGTTCCTACCCAGGAATACCTGCCTGCTGGCCTGATGTCTGAAACATCAACTCAATAAATAAAGTATTGGGGAAAACAACTAGACATAAGAAATGAGACAGACCGCAGCATAATAGTGGGGGACATCAATATTCCACTGACGGCACTAGACAGATCATCAAGAGAGAAAGTCAATAGTCAAAAAACAATGGACTTAAACTATACCCTAGAACCAATGGAATTAATTAATATTTACTGAATATTTGTCCCAACAACTGCAGAATATATATTCTTCTCATCAGCACATGGAATATTCTCCAAGATAGACCATATAATAGGCTGCAAAAAATTTCAATAAATTTCAGAAAATTGAAATCATATCATTTTCTCAGACCACAGCAGAATAAAAGTGGAAATCAACTACAAAAGGAACTCTCAAACTGTACAAATACATGAAAATTAAACAATCTACTCTTGAATAATTTTGAAGATAATAAGTCAATTTAGACATTAAAGAATTATTTCAAATGAATGATAATAGTGATACAACTTATCAAAACCCCTGGAATACAATAAAAGCAGTGTTAAGAGCAAAGTTCATAGCATTAAATTCTTACAAATCAAAAAGTCTGAAATAGCACAAATTGAGAATCTAATATCACAACTCAAGGAAGTAGAGAACTAAGAAGGAATGAAATCCAAAGACAGTAAAAGAAAATAACAAAGATCAGAGCAGAACTAAATGAAATCAAAACAGCAATAACCAATACAAAAGATAAATGAAACAAAAAGCTGGTTCTTTGAAAGATAAAATTGACAGACTATTAGTAAGACTAACCAAGAAAGGAAGAGAGAGAAGATCCAAACAAACTCAATTAGAAATGAAACTGGAAATATTACAACTGATATCTGAGAAATACAAAAGATCACTCAAGGCTACTGTGAACACCTTTATGCACATATACTAGAAAACCTAGCGGGAATGAATAAATTCCTGGAAACATACAACTCTCCTAGGTTAAATCAGGAAGAAATAGAAACCCTGAACAGATCAATAACAAACAGCATGATTGAATCAGTAGTAAAAAAGTTGGCAATAAAAAAGTCTAGGACCAGATGGATTCACAGCTGAATACTACCAAATATTCAAAGAAGAATTGGTACCAATATTACTGAAACTATTCCAAAAGACAGTGAAAGGAGGGAATCCTCCCTAAATCATTCTTTGAAGCTAGTGTCACCTTAATACCCAAACCAGGAAAAGACATAAAAAACAAAACAACAACAACAACAACAACAACAACAAACCGAAAGACCTATATCCCTGATGAACATAGATGCAAAAATCCTCAACAAAATACTAGCTAACCAAATCCAACAGCACATCTAAAAGATAATACATTATGACCTAGTGGGTTTCATCCCAGGAATGCAAGGATGGGTTAATATATGTTCATTATAAAATGCAATACACCACATAAACAGAATTACAAATAAAAACCATATGATAATCTCAATAGATGCAGAAAAAGCATTTGATAAAATCCATCATCCCTTTATGATAAAAACCTTCAACAAAATACAACAAATAGGCAGAAAAGGGACTTATCTTAAAGTAATAAAAGCCATATATGACAAACCCACAGCCAATATTACATTGTATGGGAAAAAGTTGAAAGTATTCCCCTGAGAACTGTAACAAGACAAGGATACCCACTTTCACCACTTCTATTTAACAAAGTACTGGAAGTCCTAGTCAGAGCATTTGGGCAAAAAAAAAAAAAAAAGAAATAAAGGCCATCAAAATTGGAAATGAGGAAGTCAAACTGTCAGTGTTTGCCAATGATGTGATTGTACACTCAAAAAACCCTAAAGACTCATCCAAAAGGCTCATAGATGTGATAAACAAATTCAGTAAATTCTCAACTTACAAAATTAGCGTACACAAATCAGTAGCACTGCTATAAATCAACAATGACCAAGTTGATAATCAAACCAGAAACTCAATCTCTTTTTCATCAGTGACAAATAAAAGATTTAATAATACACTTAGCCAAGGACGTGAAAGATATCTACAAGGAAAACTACAAAACAACACTGAAAGAAATGGATGACACAAACAAATGGAAACACATCCCATGCTCATAGATGGAAAGAATCAATATCGTCAAAATGACCATACTGCTCAAAGCAATCTACAGATTCAATGCAAGTCCCATAAAAATGCCATTATTATTCTCTGAGGAACTAGAAAAAATAATCCTCAAATGTATGTAGAACCAAAAAAGAGCCCTCATAGCCAAAGCAATACTAAGCAAAAGGATCACACCTGGAGGTGTCACATTACCAGATTTCAAATTACACTACAAGACTGTAGTTATCAAAATAGCACAGCACTGATATGAAAACAGGCATTAGATCAATGGAATAGAATAGATAACCCAGAAATAAAGCTAAATACTTATAGCCAACTAAACTTCAGGAAAGCATACAAAAACACAAATTGGGGAAGTTAAAATGGACCTCCTTAAAGTAATAGGAAGAAAATGGTGCTGGAATATTTGGCTAGCCACATGTAGAGGAATGAAACTGGATCCCTATCCCTCACCTTATACAAAAATCAACTCAAGATGGATCAATCACTTACATCTAAGACCTGAATCCATAAAACTTCTAGAAGAAAACTTAGGAAAAACTCTTCTGGACATTGGCTTTGGCTAAGACTTTTATGGCTAAGACCCCATGAGCAAATAAAACAAAAACAAAAATAAATAAATGGGATCTAATTAAACTAAAAAGCTTCTGCACAGCAAAAGAAATAATTAGCAGAATAAACCAACAACCCACAAAGTGGGAGAGAATATGTGCAAACTATGCATCTGAGAAAGGACTAGTATCCAGAATCTATAAGGAACTCAAATCAATCAGGAGGATAAAAACAAATAATCCCATCAAAAAGTAGGCAAAGGAAATTAATAGATGTTTTTCAAAGGGAGATATACAAACAGCCAACAAACATATGAAAAATTGCTCAACATGACGAATCATTAGCAAAATGCAAATTAAAACTACAATGAGATACCACCTTACTCCCAGAAGAATGGCCATAATAAAAGTGAAACAATAGATGTTGGCATGGATGTGGTGAAAAAGGAATGCTTATACACTGCTGGTGGGAATGTAAATTATTAAAACCACTTTATAAAACAGTATAGAGATTCCTTGAAGAACTAAAAGTAGATATGCCATTCAATCCAGCAATCCCACTACTGGTTATCTACCCAAAGAAAAAGAAGTTATATCAAAAAGATACACATTCATGCATGTTTATAGTGGCACAATTCACACTTGCAAAGATATGGAACCAAGCTATGTGCCCATAAACCAATGGACAGATAATGAAAATGTGATATCTCTAAAACATAGAATACTTCTCATCCATAAAAAAGAACAAAATAATGTATTTTGCAGCAACTTGGATGGAGCTGAAGGCCATTTTTTAAGTGATGTAACTCAGAAATTGAAAACCAAACACTGTAGATTCTCATTTACAAGTGGGAGCTAATCTATGAGGATGCAAAAAATACAGAGTAATATAATGGACTTTGGGGACTCAGTGGTGGAAAGTTGGGAGGCAAGTAAGGGATATAAGACTATATACTGGATACAGTTTACACTGCTTGGGTGATGAGTGCACTAAAATCTCAGACTTCACTGTGAAAAAACTCATTCATAGAACCAAAAAATACCTGTATCCTAAAAACTATTGAAATAAGAAAATATCCTTAGGGATAATTTCCAGATAGCTTTAGAAATTTAGAAATTGAAATTTCTAACATAGTGAGTAGGAGAAGTAACTTGATAAAAATTAAAAAGAAATTATCTTTTTTTTCTAGTAGAATTTAAAATATAAAACTATCCATTTCATTCTACTTGTCAACATGCTTCTCTAGAAACTGTGCAATAATTAGTCTTTCCCCAAAATAGAACTGATGGGATTTTGACTATTCTCCAGTTGCATGAACTGTCAATTATAAATGGCTCATTATGTGCCTATAGCAAAATTATGCATGTGTGCTACTCATAGTTGATAGAAATAAAACAATAAGTAGCTATATGGAACTGCAGTAGTCCTACTGTACTGATCTTCTGATTAAAAAAGAACAAACATGTAAAACCATAAACCTTGATAGAAATATGAATATTGTACTAATAATGTCCTAGGTATATGTAATATGTAAATTACATATATCCAGGACAAGATTAATGAGACATGAATATGTTTGGCAGTTAAGTGTTCAGATTCTGAGGTGATAATATTGATAGGAGAACAATTGGTTGGATTTTCTATTGGAGAAAGACACTTCATATTCCTGACAAATATCTCAGTCATTTCTTGGTTACCATTATACAAAGAAATATTGTCAGGATGATGTTATTATTCCAACCAAACCAGATAATTCCATTAAAAAAATACCAAACCAACATAATGAACACAAAATGTCTGTTTGAGTGACTGATATTTTACTTTTCAGACGTGTATTTTGCATGAAGATACAACCTTATCTTTCAATACTAGATACTGTATTATTGTAATAAAGCTTTCAATATTTTATAAATTGTCATTATCTCTTTAAGGGTCTTCCAAATTGTCACTACTAAATGAAATCACATGTTATAAAGTACTGTTTTGAAACTCAGTTCACATCGTATGTTATTAGTCTTTTTAATATACTTAATCACTAAATGATCTGTGACAAAACAAACAAAATCAAAGTGGGTAAAGGGAATGTTATTCAACAAATGGTGCTGGGATAATTGGCAAGCCACATGTAGAAGAATGAAATGAGATCTTCATCTCTCACCTTATACAAAAATCAACTCAAGATGGATCAAAGACTTAAATCTAAGACATGAAACATTAAAAATTCTGGAAGGTAACATTGGAAAAATCATCCTAGACATTGGCTTAGGCAAAGATTTCATGACCAAAAACCCACAAGCAAATGCAACCAAAGCAAAGATAAATAGATTGGACTTAAATAAAAATCTTTTGCATAGCAAAATAAATAATCAGCAGAGTTAACAGACAATCCTCAGAGTCAGAGAAAATCTTCACAGTCTATACAGCCCACAAAGGACTAATATCCAGAATCTACAAAGAACTCAAATCAGCAAGGAAAAAAACAACCCCTCAAAACGTAGGCTAAAGATATAAATAGGTAATTCTCAATAGAGAAAAAGAAGATATACAAGTGGCCAAGAAGCATATGGAAAAATGCTCAACGTCATTAATTATCAGGCAAATGCAAATCGAAACCACAATGTGATACCACCTCACTCCTGCAAGAATGGCCATAATCAAATTTAAAAAAAAATGGATGTTGGTGTGGATGTGGTAAATGGGGACACGAACTGTATACTGTTGATGTGAATGTAAACTAGTACAACCACTGTGGAAACAGTGTGGAGATTCCTGAAAGAACTAAAGGTATATCTGCCATTTGATTCAGCAATCCTACTACTTGGTATCTACCCAGAGGAAAAGAAGACAATATACAAAAAAAGACACTTGCGCACATCTGTTTATAGCAGCACAATTTGCAATTGCAAAAATATGAAACCAGGCCAAATGCCCAACAGTCAAGGAGTGAATAAAGAATATATATATATGTCAGACACACACACACACACACACACACACACACACACACACACACGCACACACACACACACCATGGACTACTACTCAGCCATGAAAAGGAACAAATTAATGGCATTCACAGCAATCTGGATGGAATTGGAGACCAGTAGTGTAAGTGAAGTAACTCAAGAATGGAACACCAAACATATGTTCTCACTCATAATTGGGTGAGCTCTCTTGAAAGTAAGAAAAATAATTCAAATGAGCCTGAGAATAAATGGAAATTTATAGTTTTATGTTAATAAAGATTCTAGAAGTGAATTTGTGTTCAGGTAATGCTGGCTGGGGACTTAGTATTGCAGGGTGATATGGCTTGAACGTTGCCCCTTCTGAAGCTCTTGTTGAAACTTAATCCCAAGTGTAACAGTATTAAGAGGAGTTTTTTTTGGTTGTTGTTGTTTTTAATGGAGTCTTGTTCTGTTGCCCAGGCTGGAGTGCAGTGGTGAGACCTTGGCTCAATCGACTCTCCTGCCTCAGGTTCCCAAGTAGCTGTGACTTGTGACTACAAGTACATGTCACCACGCCTGGCTAATTTTTTGTATTTTTAGTAGAGATGCAGTTTCACCATGTTGGCCAGACTGGTCTTGAACTCCTGACCTCAGGTGATCTGCCTGCCTCAGCCTCCCAAAGTGTTGGAATTACAGGCATGAGCCACCACGCCAGGCCAAGAGGAAGGGTCTTTAAGTTGTGATTGGGGCCAGAGGACCTCAAAAAAAAAATTACGCAAGTGCAAAAATTAGCCAGGCATGGTGGCATGTGCCTGTAGTCCCAACTACTCGGGTGGCTTAGGCAGGAGAATTGCTTGAATCTGGGAGGTGCAGGTTATAGTGAGCCGAGATCATGCCACTGCACTCCAGCCTGGCTGACAGCAAGACTCTGTCACAAAAAAAAGAGAAAAAAAAGGTGATTGGTTCATGAGAGTTCTGCCCTCATGAATCAGTACCATCTATTCATGGACTAAGTGACTCATGGAGTAACATGGGAGTGAATTTTTGTATCATGAGAGTGAATCTGTTGTGAAAGCCTGTTTGGCTCTTGATCTTCCCCTCTTACCATATCATGTCTTCCATCATGTTATGATATAGTAAAAGGCCCTCACCAGGTGTGGCCCCTTGGCCTAGGACTTCCCAGTCTCTAGACCTGTAAGAAATAATTTTCTCTTCTTTATGAATTACCTAGTCTGTGGCATTCAGTTATAGCAATAGAAAATGGGCTAAAACATAGGGTCATCTGTCTCTGTCATTCGCATATATAGAAATACTAAAGAAATATATATAATATATACAGAAATATATATATAATTCATATATAGAAATATATACATATACAAAGATATATAATTTATATATTGAAATATATACATATTTCTCTCTGCTAACATTTTTGAACTGTAATTATATCCCTTTGGCTTCATTCTTTCCTACTGTAGACAGGTTTTCTACAAATGGCAGAGAATATGTCCTCAAGCAACTAAGTCACTCCGTGTCTCAGCGAAGGAATTTTACTTAGCATGTTTGCAAATCCATCCCTGTACCAATCACTGTAGTTTATAAGATGTGAGTTCCTAATGCTTTTCATTCTAGCCACCACTTGGTATTATCAGTCTCTTTGATTTTATCTGTTCTAATGGGTTTGCAATGGTTATATACATATATGTATACATATACATATTCTTTTTTTATTTTAAGTTTTGGGGTACATATGCAGATCTTTCAGGATTGTTACATATGTATACACATCCCATGGCTGCCTCTATTTCCTATCACCTACATTAGGTATTTCTCCTGTTATCCCTCTTCAATCTCCACACACCCTGTTATCCCTCCCCTAACCCCCCACCCCCCAACAGACTCCAGTGTGTAATGTTCCCCTCCTTGTGTCCATGTGTTCTAATTGTTCTCATTGTTCAACCCCCACTTATGAGTGGGAATATGTGGTGCCTGGTTTTCTGTTCTTGTGTCAGTTTGCTGACAACGATGGTTTCCAGATTCATCCATGTCCCTACAAAGGACATGAACTCATCTTTTTTTATGGCTGCATAGTATCCCATGGTGTATATATGCCACATTTTCTTTATTTAGTCTATCATTAATGGTTATTTGGGTTGGTTCCAAGTCTTTGCTATTGTAAACAGTGCCTCAATGAACATACATGTGCACGTGTTTTTATAATGGATCGATTTATAGTCCTTAGGGTATATACCCAGTAATGGGATTGCTGGGTCAAATGATATTTCTATTTTTATATCCTTGAGAAATTGCCATACTGTCTTCCACAATGGTTGAACTAATTTACACCCCCACCAACAGTGTAAAAGTGTCCTTATTTTTCCACATCCTCTCCAGCATCTGTTGTCTCCAGATTTTTAAATGGTTGCCATTCTAACTGGTGTGAGATGGTATCTCAAATGTGGTTTTGATTTTCATTTCTCTAATGATCAGTGATGATGAGCATTTTTTCATATGCTTCTTGGCCACATAAATGTCTTCTTTTGAAAAGTCTTCATATCTTTCATACATTTTTTGATGGGGTTCTTTGTTTTTTTTTTGTTTTTTCTTGTAAATTTTAGTTCTTTGTAGATTTTGGATATTAGCTCTTTGTCAGATTGGTAGATTGCAAAAATTTTCTCCCATTCTGTTGGTTGCCAGTTCACTCTAATGATTGTTTCTTTTGCTGTGAAGATGCACTTAAGTTTACTTAGATCCCATTTGTCTGTTTTGGCTTTTGTTGCCATTGCTTTCGGCATTGTACTCATGAAGTCCTTGCCTATGCCTATGTCCTCAATAATATTGCCTTGGTTTTCTTCTAGGGTTTTTATGGTGTTAGGTCTTATGTTTAAATCTTTAATCCGCCTGGAGTTATTTTTTGTATAAGGTGTAAGGAAAGGGTCCAGTTTCAGCTTTCTGCACATGGTTATCCAGTTTTCCCAACACCATTTATTAAACAGGGAATTTTTTCCCTATTGCTTGTTTTTGTCAGGCTTTTAAGATTGGATGGTTGTAGATGTGGTGTTACTTCTGAGGCCTCTGTTCTGTTCCATTGGTCTACATCTCTGTTTTGGTACCAGTACCATGCTGTTTTGATTACTGTAGCCTTGTAGTATAGTTTGAAGTCAAGTAGCGTGATGCCTCCAGCTTTGCTATTTTTGTTTAGGATTGTCTTGGCTATGCAGGTTCTTTTTTTGGTTCCATAGGAAGTTTAAGTTGTTTTAATCCAGTTCTGTGAAGAAGGTCAATGGTAGTTTAATGGGGATAGCATTGAATCTATAAATTACTTTGGGAGTATGGCCATTTTCACAATATTGATTCTTCCTAATCATGAACATGGAATGTTTTTCCATCTGTTTGTGTCTTCTCTGATTTCCTTGAGCAGTAGTTTGTAGTTCTCCTTGAAGAGGTCTCTCATGTCCTTTGTTAATTGTGTTCCTAGGTATTTTATTCTCTTTGTAGCAATTTTGAATGGGAGTTAGCTCATGATTTGGCTCTGTGTTTGTCTGGTTTTGCTGTATAGGAATGTTTGTGATTTTTGCACATTGATTTTGTATCTTGAGACTTTGCTGAAGTTGCAAATAGAGACAATTTGACTTCCTCTTTTCCTAATTGAATACCCTTTATTTCTCTTTCTTGCCTGATTGTTCTGGCCAGAACTTCCAATACTATGTTGAATAGGAGTGGTGAGAGAGGGCACCCTTGTCTTGTGCCAGATTTCAAGGGAAATGCTTTTTTTTTTTTTGCCCATTCAGTATAATATTGGCTGTGGGTTTGCCATAAATAGCTTTTATTATTTTGAGACATGTTCCATCGATATGTAGTTTCTTGACAGTTTTTAGCATAAAGGCTTTTTAATTTTGTTAAAGGCCTTCTCTGCAGTTATTGAGGTAATCATGTGGTTTTAGTCTTTGGTTCTTTTATGTGATGAATTCTGTTTATAGATTTGCATATGTTAGACCAGACTTGCATACCTGGGATGAAGCCTACTTGATCATGATTGATAGGCTTTTTTTGATGTGCTGTTGTACTTGGTTTGCCAGTATTTTATTGAAGATTTTTACATCAATATTCATCATGGATATTGGCCTGAAATTTTCTTTGTTAGTTGCATCCCTGCCAGGTTTTGGTATCAGGATGATGTTGGTCTCATGAAACGAGTTAGGGAGGATTCCCTCTTTTATTATTGTTTGGAATAATTTCAGAAAAAATTGGACCAGTTCCTCTTTTTATGTCTGGTAATATTCAGCTGTGAACCTCTCTGGACCTGGACTTTTTTTGATTGGTAGGTTATTAATTGCTTCCTCTACTTCAGATCTTGTTTTTGGGCTTTTCAGGGATTCAACTTCTTCCTGATTTAGTCTTGGGAGGGTGTAAGTGTCCAGGAATTTATCCATTTTTTGCAAATTTACTGGTTTATGTGCATAGAATTGTTTGTAGTGATCTCTGATAGTAGTTTGCATTTCTGTGGAATTGGTGGTCATGTCCCCTTTATCATTTTATATTGATAAAGATTCTTCTATCTTTTCTTTTTTTATTAGTCTGGCTTGCGGTCTGTTTATTTTGTTGATCTTTTCAAAGAGCCAGCTCCTGGATTTATTGATTTTTTTGAAGGGTTTTTTGTGTCTCTCTCTCCTTCAGTTCTGCTCTGATCTTAGTTATTTCTTGTCTTCTGCTGGCTTTTGAATTTGTTTGATCTTGCTCCTCTAGCTCTTTCAATTTTGATGATAAGGTATCGATTTTAGATCTTTTCATGCTTCTTATATGGGCATTTAGTGCTATAAATTTCCCTCTAGACACTGCTTTAAATGTGCCCCAGAGATTCTGGTATGTTGTATCTTTGCTCTCATTGGTTTCAAAGAACGTCTTTATTTCTGCCTTCATTTCATTATTTATCCAATAGTCATTCAGGAGCAGGTTGTTCAGTTTCCATGTAGTTGTGTGGTTTTGTGTGGTGCTGAAAAGAATGCATATTCTGTGGATTTGGGGTGGAGAGTTCTGTAGATGTCTATTAGGTCCACTTGGTCCAGATCTGAGTTCAAGTCCTGGATATCCTTGTTAATTTTCTGTCTTGTTCATCTGTCTAATATTGACAATGGGGTGTTAAAGTGTCCCATTATTATTGTGTGGGAGTCTAAGTCTCTTTGTAGGTCATTAAGAGCTTGCTTTATTTATCTGGGTGCTCCTGTATTGAGTATACCTATACATTTAGGATAGTTAGCTCTTCTTGTTATATTGATTTCTTTACTATTATGTAATGCCCTTCTTTGTCTCTTTTGGTTTTTGTTGGTTTAAAGTCTGTTTTATCAGAGACTGGAATTGCAATTCCTGCTGTTTTTTCCCTTTCTATTTGCTTGGTAAATCTTCCTCCATCCCTTTATTTTGAGTCTGTGTGTGTCTTTGCACGTGAGATGGGCCTCCTGAATACAGCACACCGATGGGTCTTGACTCTTTAACCTGTTTGCCAGTCTGTGTCTTTTGATTGGGTTATTTAGCCCATTTACATTTAAGGTTAGTATTGTTATGTGTGAATTTATTCCTGTCATTTTGATGCTAGCTGGTTGTTTTGCTTGTTAGTTGATGCAGTTTCTTCATTGTATCAATGGTCTTTACGATTTCTTATGTTTTTGCATGGGCTGGTACTGGTTGTTCCTTTCCATGTTTAGTGCTTCCTTCAGGAGCTCTTGTAAGGCAGGCCTTGTGGAGATGAAATCTCTCAGCAATTGCTTGTCCGTAAAGGATTTTATTTCTTTTTCACTTATGAAGCTTAGTTTTGTTGGATATGAAATTCTGGGTTAAAAGTTCTTTTCTTTAAGGATGTTGAATATTGGCCCCCACTCTCTTCTAGCTTGTAGGGTTTCCGCTGAGAGATCTGCTGTGAGTCTGATGGACTTCCCTTTGTGGATAACCTGACCTTTCTCTCTGGCTGCCCTTAGCATTTTTTTCCTTCATTTCATCCCTGGTGAATATGACAATTATGTCCCTTGGGGTTGCTGTTGTTGAGGAAAATCTTTATGGTGTTGTCTGCATTACCTGAATCTGAACGTTGTCCTGCCTTGCTAGGTTGGGAAAGTTCTCCTAGATAATATCCTGAAGGGTGTTTTCCTGCTTGGTGTCATTCTCCCCATGAAATTCAGGTACACCAATCAAACAGATTTGTTCTTTTCACATAATCCCATCTTTCTTGGAAGCTTTGTTCATTTCTTTTCATTCATTCTTCTCTAATCTTGCCTTCTCATTTTATTTCATTTAGTTAATATTCATTCTCTGATATCCTTTCTTCTGCTTGATTGATTCAGGTATTGAAACTTGTGTATCCTTCGTGAAGTTCTCACGCTGTGCTTTTCAGCTCCATCAAGTCATTTATGTTCTTTTCTAAGCTGATTATTCTAGTTAGCATTTCGTCTACCTTTTTCAAGGTTCTTAGTTTCTTTGCACTTGGCTAGAACATGCTCCTTTAGCTCAGAGATATTTGTTATTGCCCATCTTCTGAAGCTTGCTTTTTTCAATTCTTCAAACTCATTCTCCATCCAGTTTTGTTCCCTTGCTGGTGAGGAGTTGTGATCCATTGAAGGATGAGAGGCATTCTGGTTTTTTTCAATTTCAGCCTTTTTTTGCTGGTTTCTTCCCATCTTCATGGATTTATTTACCTTTGGTCTTTGAAGTTGGTGACTTTCAGATGGGGTCTCTGAGTGGATATCCTTTCTGTTGAAGTTGAAGCTATTTTTTTGTTTTTTTATTTTTCATTCTAACTCATGCCCCTCTGTTGCAGGACTGCTGGAAGTTTACTCCAGATCCTTTTTGCCTGGGAATCACTTACGGGGGCTGCAGAACAGCAAGGATTGCTACCTGTTACTTCCTCTGGTAGCTTCCTCTCAGAAGGGTAGCTGTCAGATGTCAGCCAGAGTTCTCCTGTATAAGGTGTCTCTTAGGATAAATAGGGGTCAGGGAGCCACTTGATGAGGTAGTCTGTTCCTTATCAGAGCTCAAGTGCTGTGCTGGGAGCTCTGTTGCTCCCTTCAGAGCTGCTGGGCAGGGAGGTTTAAGTCTGCTGAAGTGGAGCTCACAAACTCCCCTTTTCCCAGGTGTTCTGTCCCGGGAAGGTTGGCTTTATTAATTTGTCCCTGATGGACTGTTGTCTTTTCTCAGTGATGCCCTGCTCAGCAAGAAGAGTGTCTAGTCACATTCTGCCTGCAGAGGCCTTGCTGAACTTCCACTGACTCCACCCATCTGCTGTGTAAACTTCCTCATAAGATTTCATTTACACAGGCAAAGTTAGAAATGCCTCAGTAATGGTGGATACCTCTCCCCCTGCTGAGCTTGACTCTCCTAGGTAAAGCTCAGACTGCTGTGCTGGCTGCAAGAATTTCAAGCCAGTGGGCCTCAGTTTGCTGGTCTTTGTTGGGGTGGGACCCACTGAGCTGGATCACTTGGCTCCTTGCCTTCAGCCCCCGTTTTTTTCAGGGGAATGAGTGATTCTGTCTCGCTGGTGTTCCAGGCACTCACTAAAATGGCCTCCCAAAAGAGCCACCCAGTTTTGTGCTGGAAACACATCTTGTGTTGTAGGCACTGGCAAGAATCTCCTGGTCTGTGGGTTAAAAAGACCATGGGAAAAGTGCAGTATCTGAACCAGAGTACTAGAGTGCCCAGAAGAGTCCCTAATGGCCTCCCTTGGCTAGGAGGGGGAGTTCTCCAGTCCCTTGCACTTCCCGGGTGAAGTAATGCCCCACACTGCTTTGGTTTGCCCTCCTTGGCTACACCCACTGTCTAACCAGTCCCAATGAGATGAACCTGGTTCTTTTGTTGGAAATGCAGAGATCGTTCACCTTCTGCGTCGCTCTTGCTGGAAATGGTGTTCAGAGCTATTCCTATTCAGCCATCTTGGCGGAAGTCCCTCTCTTCCTTGCATTTTTAAGATGAAACTTACTTGATCATGGTGGGTTGTTCTTTTAGTATTGAATTTTATTTTCCAGAATTTTATTCAGGGTTGTGCATCTCTATTTAGAAGTGAAATTGATATTTTTTGAACTATACTAATCACAACTTTTTATGAGAGTTACTCTAATTTTGTAGAATACATTGCATACCTATCTTTAAAGGTTCTTAAAAGTTAAAAAACAAACAAAACTTGAGTCAAATTATCTGGCTGTGGGGAATCTTTGGAGATGCCCGTTTGAGTCTTAAAATATTCATATTTAGAATGATGGTGAAACTAAAAGCTGTATTGGTGTTATGAATCTTTCTTCCTGTATGAGCTTAAATAACACTGTTCAGGTAGGTCCTGGGGAATATAGGCCTAGTCACATTGCAGAATGTGAGTGGGAAGAGCACCACTGTATGTACACAGGAGAAAAGAAGAGTAGGAAGGAATAAATTAGGGATGCTGCCTGTATTTAAAACATTATAAGATGACAGGCTGCTTTAACATTGATGAAGTTTTTGTGAATGTATCGGCTTTTCTGAAAGCCTATATTTAGGTGTTTAAGATAATGTTTACCTATATATCACATTCAACATTATATAAATTTCAAGTACAATCAATGTATCTTTGACAAACTGTTAGTATTCTGATAATTGAAAGTAATTAAATCGCAGAATTCCTATGAGCTTATGTGTATTTGCTTCAGTACTAGCTATTAGGAAGGCAGAATCACAGGTTTGGGAAGAATCAAAGTTGATTATTTGCATAGTCTCTATGGGAAAACTCCTGAGAACTGCAGATTAAAATTCAAGTCACAGTGTTGACTTTTTCAGTTATGAAGAAATGAATGTGTCAGTATGGTGAGTGCCCTAGTATGCACATTTTGGGAGGTCACACATCTCATATTCTCTAGAGAGCTCAGTAAGACAAGATATTCAGGGATGGCAAAACCAGTGGCCATTTTTTCAAACTGATACCCCATGGCTTTGATCCTCACCTCTTTAATCTCTTGGAGTGATTTATTTTCTCCAGTTGCTTTGACCTGCTATTCTTGCAGCTGCTTCACAGGAAAATGTGGAGGAAAGAGAATAATTGGAAATTGTAGAGTCTTTGGTGAAAAAATGTGTCCTAAGTTGGTATTTTAACTATAGTACTATTATTTCTTGTATTTAATATTCTGAGATTCTGGGATATAACAGCCTTTTTTTTTTTTTTTATAAGAAGGTTATAACTAAGGTATGTAGTGATTTATAAGAGAAAATTTTTGAGTCAATATAAGAGTGAATGAAATGAGTTCATAATGTATCAGAATAACCCAATTATATGATATTAAATAAATTACCTAAGAAAAATATAAAAATGGCTATTATATAGTCTAGAGATAACTTTATGGATGTCTTTCCTCTCCTCACATATCTTTTACATATTTCTTTTGCATCATGTCTTTACCCCTGCTATTTTCTTCCCCTTCATACATATACACACATATACATACACATACATGCACACATGTACATACACATGCATATATACATGTATGTATATGTGTATGTATAATGCATATATGTGTCTATATGTACATATAATTATATAACAGTAAATATGTATAAACTTTCAATGCCTCATGTGTGTTTCATTTAGAATCTACTCCTTTTTCAGTACTTGTTATGGTTTGAATGTACCCCCCCCAAAAAATGATGTGTTGGAAACTTAATCCTCAATGCAAGAGAATTGGGAGGTAGGGTCTAATGGGATGTGATTTGGCCATAATGGCTGAGGGAATATTAATGCTGCTATCATCAGAGTGGGTTCATTATAAAAGGACAAATTTGACCCCCTTTTGCGCCTTCATGCTCTTTGACCTTCTACCATGGGATGACACAGCAAGGAGGCCCTCACTAGATACCAACTCCTCGATCTTGGTCTTCCCAGCCTCCAGAACTGTAAGTCAATAGATTTCTGCTCATTATACATTACCCATTCTGTGGTATTCTGTTATAGCAGTGCAAAATGGACTAAGATGATCCCTCCCTCCATTTCTCTTTTTTTCACCCCCTTTTAACTTTCTTTTTCCATGTTCTCCCTCCCAAAGTTCACATATCTTTTTGATTTCTCTCATTCCTTTTCTAAACCAATCATTAATTCTCTCCTCCTTCACATTTCTAGTCTTTCCTAAGTTTTTTCTTTCTCTGCACTCTTCCATTTTTCTCTCATATTAGACACACACACATACTGTCTCTCTCTTCTTCTAAGACTCTCTTATCTTTCCTCAATGGTTTTCTCCCTCCCTTTTCAGCTCAACCTAACATATGTTACTTCCCTGGTATCTCTGGTAGGTTTTTTGTCAGTATTATAGTCTTTTTTTTCTTCATTTACCTGTATCTTCTTCCTTGTTTATCTACTTCTATGGAGTTGTACCATTTTTACTCAGTACCCTTCTGAGTCTCTATCACTTCTCTCCCTGTTTTTCTGAGTTGCCATGCCTTTGGCTGTGTTACTTCCTTTTCTTCTAACGTATTTCTTTCTTTCTCTGCTAAACTTCTTATTCTACAAGTCTGATATGGTCAGTCTTTGTGTCTCCACCCAAATTTCTTCTCATCTTGAATTGTAATCCCCATAATCCCCACGTGTTAAGGGAGAGAATGATGGGGGCAATTGCCCCATGCTGGTCTCATGATAGTGAGTGAGTTCTCTTACAAGGGCTCTTTCTCCTTCACTCCACACTTCTTCCTCCTGCCTCCCTGTGAAGAAGGTGCCTTGCTTCCCTTTTGCCTTCTGTCATAATTGTAAGTTTCTCAAGGCCTCCCCATACATGCTAAATAGTGAGTCAATTAAACTTCTTTACTTTATAAATTACCCAGTCTTGGGTAGGTCTTTATAACAGCAGGAGAATGGACTAATAGAAAGTCTGACTTACCATGTACATCATGAGCCTGCTCACGTATCTCATGGGAAAATTAATTTGCACCTTCAGCACTAGTTTATATCCACACAAGCACACATTTATCACAATATATCACTTATTTATTTCGGAATGCTAGGTACAGTGGTTGCTGCTAAGACAGGGTATGGTAAGGGCTATGTGAAAGTGCAAACCTGGATTTGAATCCAACCTGCATCAGTTGGACAAGTTTCTTAGCTTCTCTGGGCATGTTTTCCTAACTGGTAATTATAAGGTGAACCATATAATTTATTTTTCAAACTGAGGCACTTTCATGGAGAGTGAAAGGGTGTTTCTAAAAACAATTAAAATTAAGCAATAGTTGGAAATATTTATGTATCGACCAACAAATTGGTTTTGTTTTTATTAATGGATTTATAAAATACCATTATGCAAAGACTTTATAAAACTAAAATCCCCCTTAAGGTAAAAATAGCACATATTTGTATACAGTAAAGCAAATTATAGAAAATTTATACTGATTATCTGAACACTAAAACAACATAAGTAGACTATTCCTTGAGGCTTAGTTACATACCTTTTTTGCTTATGCTATTAAGCTACAGACTTTGATGCTTTTTGGTTACCTCAGCAGCATACTGGATCTTAATTTGCATAGTACCTTGAATTCGTGAAGGCCTTAGTGTTGAATGTGGGAAGAAAGTCAGGGGTTGTGTTGTGTTTATATACATACATCTAGTTCTTGATTTTTTCCCAGTATGTTACCCCCCACCACTCCGGCTTGTTCCTAGTGTCCTCCAGACCATAAGATCCTTTGTCTTATCCTCTTCTAAAAATAAGCATCAAAGTGGGAGATGGTTGGTTAATTTTCTGTTCATAATTAGGGTGGCCATTTGGGGATCTAGAAAGCTGAGTGCTTCTGAGATTTACAGCTAATTTTCCTTATTTAAGAATCCCCTCTAACACAGTTCTACTTCCAGTGACTATTTAGTGAGCCTTTTGAGGAATTCTGTGAGTCAAATTTAATTGGTTACTACCTTCTTCACTACCAGTTTAGATTCAATTTTCTTAGAAACTACCGAGTCATTTTCCATTTTCCATATACTTTGCAGCTTCCAAAATTTTGTTAGTGTCATCTCCTCTTCCATTCTCTCTGATTTTGTGTGTCTGTAGCTATAAAACCTCCCCTTGGCTTTTTAATTTTCACTTTAAAAATTTTTCTTTATTCATAGACTTAAATTTTTTGGAGCAGTTTTTTTTTTTTTTTTTTTTTTAAACAGAAAAATTGAGCAGTAAGTACAGAGTTCCCATAAATTTCTTCCATCCTCTACCCCACATAGTTTTCCCTATTATTAACATGTTGCATTAGTGTGACACATTTGTTACAATTGATGAACCAGTATTGAATATTGATACATTATTAACTGAAGTCTATAGTTTAATTTAGGGTTCACTCTTTGTGTTTTACAGTTTTGGTGAATGCATAATGTCATATGTTTGCCATTACAGTATCACACAGAATAATTTCACTGCCCTAAAAATGCCCTGTGTTCCACCTAGTTATTCCTCATTCCCTCTTCTAGAACTCCTGGCAATCACTCATATTAGGTGTTGAACATATTTTTATATGCTTATTTGAAATCTATAAATCTTTTTCCATCTGGTGTCTGTTAAGATGTTTTCTCCATTTGTAATGGAGTTGTTTGTTTTCTTACTGAGTTTTAATAGTTATTTGTATATTTTAGATACCAGTCCTTTATCAGATATGCTTTGGATATATATTTCCCTAGTCTGTGGCTTGTTGTTTCAATCTCTTAACAGTGTCTTTTGCAGAGCAGAACTTTCTATTTTAATGAAGTCCAAGTTATCAAATTTTTCTTTCATGGATTTTGCTTTTAGCATTATATTTAAAAGTCATTGCCAAACTCAAGGTCACCTAGATTTCTGCCTATGTTATCTTCTAGAACTTTCATAGTTTTGTGTTTTACATTTAAGTCTAGACATATTTTATGTGAATTTTTGTGAAAGGTATAAGGTCTCTGTCTAAATTCATTTCATTTTTATAGGTTGTCCAATTGTTCAAGCACCATTTGTTGAAAAGACTCTTCATTGAATTGCTTTTACTCCTTTGTCAATGATCAGTTGACTATAGTTGTGTGTTTTTTTGTATTTGTGTTTCTTGGCTTTATATTTTCTTCTGTTGATCTATTTGTCTCTTCTTTTGCCAGTATCATACTCTGTTTATTACTCTGCCTGTACAGCTACAGTGAAGACTTACAGTAAAGTAAGTCTCAAAGTCAGGTAGTGTCAGTTCTTCAACTTTGTTATCCTTCAATATTGTGTTGGCTGTTTTGGGTATTTTGTCTTTTGATATAAACTTTGAAATAAGCTTGCCAATATCTACAAAGTAACTCACTGGAAATTTGATTGGGATTGTGTGGAATCTCTGGATAACTTTGGGAAAAACTGACATGTTAAAAATATTTAGTCTTCCTTTTCATGTACATAGACAATTTCTTTAGTTCTTTAGATGTATGTGTGGTTTTAAAAAATTCTTTCGTAAGTTTTGCAGTTTTCCTCAAAATGAATATTGTACATATGTTGTGAGACTTATACCTAAGTATTTCATTTGTTTGGCACTAATGTAAAGGGTGTTGTGTTTTTAATTTCTAATTCCAGTTGTTCATTTCTGGTATGCAGGAAAGCAATTGATTTTTTGCATAGTAACCTTGTATGGTGTTGTGTTTTTAATTTCTAATTCCAGTTGTTCATTTCTGGTGTGCAGGAAAGCAATTGATTTTTTGCATGGTAACCTTGTATTCTGTAACCTTCCTATGATCATTTATCAGTTCCGGCAGATTTTTGTTGGTGGTGGTTCTTTTGGGATTTTTCTACACAAACAATCATACCATCTGGGAACAAAGACCTTTTTTCCTTTCTTCCAAATCTACATAGATTTTATTTATTTTATTTGCCTGATTGCATTAATTAGGACTTCTACTATGATGCTGATTAGGATTAGTAAATGGGAGTGAGGGCATCCTTGCTTTATTCCTGATCTTAGAGAAAATGATTCTAGTTTCTCACCATTAAATATGATATCAACTGTAGGATTTTTGTAGATGTTCTTTATCACACTGAAGATGATCCCTGAGATTCTGATTCATGAATGAGTATTGGATTTTGCCATATGTTTTTCTGTATCTGTTGATATCATCATAGGACTTTTATTCTTTAGCTTGTTAATTTGATCTATTGTAATAATTTACTTTCTTTTTTTTTTTTGAGACGGAGTTTCGCTCTTGTTACCCAGGCTGGAGTGCAATGGCGCGATCTCGGCTCACCACAACCTCCGCCTCCTGGGTTCAGGCAATTCTCCTGCCTCAGCCTCCTGAGTAGCTGGGACTACAGGCACGCACCACCATGCCCAGCTAATTTTTTGTAGTTTTAGTAGAGACGGGGTTTCACCATGTTGACCAGGATGGTCTTGATCTCTTGACCTCGTGATCCACCTGCCTCGGCCTCCCAAAGTGCTGGGATTACAGGCTTGAGCCACCGCGCCCGGCCAATAATTTACTTTCAAATGTTGAACCAACCTTGCGTATTTATAACGAATCCCACTTGGTTGCACTGTATAGTTTCTTTTATATATCACTGAATTCCATTTGCTAATATTTTGTTGAGAAATTTAGCATTTCCGTTAGCAGGAGATTTTGGCCTATAGTTTTCTTTTCTTTTAATTTCTTTAGCTTTAGTATTAGTATAATGCTGGCCTCACAGAATAAGTTAGGATGTATTTGCTCACTTCTATTTTCTGGAAGAGATTTCAAATAATTGGTATCATTTCTTCCTTAAATTTTTGGTAGGATTCAACTTACCAAACACCATTACAGCTTATGATTTCTGTTTTAAGAGGATATTAATTATTGATTCAGTTTCATCAATTGATATTGGCATACTCATATTATCTGGTTCTCCTTGTGTGAGTTTTTGTAGTTTGAGTCTTTCAAGAAATTGGTCCATTTCATCTAAGTTTCATTTTATCAAATTCATGGGCATAGAGCTGTTCATAACATTTTCTTATTATCCTTTTGGTGTTCATAGGCTCAGTAGTGATGACTCTTCTTTCATTTATGATATGAGTAATTTGTATCTTCCTTTTTCTTTTTAGATAGCCTGACTAGAGGTTTATCCATTTTATTGGTCTTTTCAAAGAACCAACTTTTGGTTTCATTGATTTTCTTTCCTGATTTTCTGTTTTCAATTTTATTGAGTTCTGTTCTAATTTTTATTAATGCTTTCCTTTACATTGGCCTGAGACAAAGTCATTTGGCCCTCAGAGCACACAATGACTAGTGACAAGTTTGTCCATGTGTGTCGACAGACTCAGTCTTTCTTCCTGTGATGAGTTAAATTAATGAAATGTCAGAGAAGGCAGTTGTTCTCTTATTTGGAAAGTATGGCTTCTAGGTAGATAAGAGAACTTCTGAGAACAACTTCACTTTGTGCTTTGGAAAACACAGAGGATTGAAATAGGGGTGGGGCAGGGAGAGGTCAGAAAGACCTTGAGGCTTCTTTTTCAGTTCAGCCTCTCAAAGCACCATATTTTGGGGTATTGTTTCTGATTCCCAGTGTAATCAATGTTACATAGTACTCTCCAAGTACATTTTCTTATTCATTTAGTTCAAAATATTTTTAAGTTTCTCTTGAGGCATCTTCTTTCTTTTGTTTCTGTTTTCATTTTTGAGATGGAGTCTCACACTGTTGCCCAGGCTGGAGTGCAGTGGTGTGATTTAGGCTCACTGCAACCTGTCTCCCGGATTCAAGCTATTCTTCTGTTGAGTCATTTTCTTTCACTTGTGTGTCACTTAGAAGTGTGTTGTTTAATCTCTAAGTATTTTAGTAGTTCCCATTTATCTTTATTATTGATTCCTAATTAATTCTTTTATTGCCTGAATATATACTTTGTATAATTTCTACTCTTTTAAATATAGCGTGTTTTTGAGACTCATGATAACCATAATACAAAAACCTATAATAGATAAACTAATAAAACCCAACAAACTAAACATGCTGTCAGAGAAAAATAACTACAAAAGATCACAGCAAGAAAGGGATAGGGGAAGAGAGGAGTTACAAAACAATCAGAAAACAAGAAACAAAATGGCAGCAGTAAGTCTTTACTTATCAATAATAATACTGAATGTAAATGGACTCGATTCTCTGATTAAAAGACATAGAATAACTTAATGGATAAAGAAAAAAGACTTTACTATATCATGCCTATAAGAAACTTATCTCCCCTCTTTCACAGACTGAAAATGAAAGGATAGAGAAAGATATTCCATGCAAGTGGAAACCCAAAAAGAGCAAAGGTAGCTATACTAACTTCAGATAAAATAGACTATAAGTCAAAGACTGCCCAAAGAGTAAAAGAGTGTTACTATATACTGAAGTAGGCAACAAAGCAAGAAGGTATAATAATTATACATTTTTATGCACCTAACACCAGAGATCCCAAGTATATAAAGCAAACACTGATCTGAAGGCAGATATAGACTGCAATATAATAATCATAGGGGACTTCAGTTCCACACTTTCAGTGATGGACAGATCATCTGGACAGAAAATCAACAAAGAAGCATTGGAGTTAAACTATCCATATGACCAAATAGGCCTAACTGCCATCTGTAGAACATTTCACCCAACTGCTACAGAATACATATTCTTTTCATTAGTTCATGGAACATTCCCCAGAATAGATCATATATTAGTTCACAAAACAAGTCTCAAAAAATTTAAAAAGGCAAAACCATATCAAGTTTATTTTTCTGACAACAATGGAATAAAACCAGAAATCAGTAAGAGAGGAATCTTCGAAAATTCATGGAAATTAAACAACATGCCCTTGAATGACCAATGGGTCAATGAAGAAATGAAGAAGAAAACTTAAAATGTCTTAAAAAAAAAAAAAAGTGGAAGTGTTTAACATACCAAAACCTATGGGATACATCAAATGCAGTACTAAGAAAGGTTATAGCAATAAATACCTATATCAAAAAAGTTGAAACACTTCAAATAAGGAATCTAACAATGCACCTCAAGGAACTAGAAAAGCAAGAACAAGTTAAACTCTAAACTAGAAGGAAAGAAAGAATAAAGATTAGAGCAGAAATAAATAAAATTGAGACTAAAAAACACAGAAGATCAATAAAATGAAAAGTTGATTTTTTGAAAAGATAACAAAATTGGAAAACCTTTAGGTAGATTAAGAAAAAAAGAGAGAAGACCTGAATAAATAAAATCAGAAATGAAAAAGGAAACATAAGAACTGATACTTCAGAAATCCAAAGAATCATTAGAGACTATCATGAACAATTATAAGCTAGCAAATTGGAAAACCTAGAAGAAATATGTAAATTCCTGGATGCATACTACCTATCAAGACTGAACCATGATGAAATAGAAAACCTCAACAAACCAATAGTCAGTAATGATATGAAAGCCATAATAAAAAATCCTCTCATAGGTGGCTTTCCTGCTGAATTCTACCAAACATTTAGAGAAGGACTAATCCTGCATGGTTATTGATTTTATTAGATTCCCTTTTTTCCTGGCTTTTTTCGAGATAATCATTCTTTCCTTCCCTCCTTTTTTCTATTAATATGGTGAATTACGTTATAGATTTGTTAATGTTAAACTAACCTTGCATTCTTGATATAAACATATCTTCATTATGCTGTATTAACCTTTTTATCCTTTGCTGGATTTAGTTTGCTAATATTTTATTTATATTCTTTGGATTTCTTTTTTAATTTTGAGTTCGGCCAGTCACTTTATGTCCTCATAGGTTTTTTTTGGCCCAGTTTTTGTATCAAAGTCATATCAACCTCATAAAATACGTTTGGGAGTGATTCTTTATTTTTTCTTTCTTGATATATATTCTGTAAGGTTGGATTTATTTATTCCTTACGTGTTAAGAGAAAGTTCTAGTTTCACTTTCTTTTGCCGTAGTACATAATTCCAAAAAATTTTAGCAAGTTAAAACAACACCAATTTATTATCCCACAGTACTGTGGATAAGTAAAGGGGCAGGACTGGTTTCATCTCTTTGAATCTCATAAGACCAAATTCAGGTGTCACTAGGGCCATATTTCTTTCTCAAACACAAGGGTAGAATCTATTTTGAAGCTTATCAGTTGGTGGCCAAAACTGGGTTCCATACAGCTGTAGGAATGAGGTTTCCTTTTCTTTGAGTAAGATAATTAGTAACCTTAATTCTATCTGCAAAGTCCCTTTGACATGTAACATAACGTATTAAAAAGCGTAACACCAGGGACAAAGATCATGGGGGCCTAAAATTCTGCCTGTCAGAAGTTCACATGAAACAACATTTGTGCTTGCTTTCTCTCCATAGAAAATTCTAACTACTGATCTTTATAAATAATTATAATAATTTTAAGATTTTATATTTCTTCTTAACTCAGTTTGGAAAACAAGATGTTTACAGAAATTAAATCATTTTATCTACATTTTCAAATTATATAATTTTTCATAATGTTTCAAAAAATTTTTTAACTTACATTTTAGATTCAGGGGATACATATACAGATTTCTTAACTGGGTATATTGCATGATGTTGTGCTTTGGGGTATTATTGTTCACATCACCCATGTAGTGAGAATAGTATCCAATAGATAGTTTTTCAGCCCTTCCCCCTTAATAGTCTTCAGTGTCTATCATTCCCATCTTTATGTCCATGTGCACATAATATTTAGCTCCCACTTCTAAGTGAGAACATGTGATACTGGCTTTCTTTTCTTGCATTAGTTTGCTAGGATAATGATCTCCAGCTCCATTTATATTTCTTCAAAAACATGATTTCTTTTTTTATGGATGCATAGTATTCTATGGCATATATATATTACATTTACTTTATCTAGTCTGCCATTGATGGGCATTTACATTGATTCCATGTCTTTGCTATTGTGAATAGTATGGCAATGAAGATATGCATGCATGTGTTTATATGGTAGAAGAATTTATATTCCTTTGGGTATATATCCAGTAATGGAATAGCTGGGTTAAATGGCAGTTCTGTTTCTTGTTCTTTGAGAAATCGCCACACTGCTTTCCATAATGGCTGAACTAATTTACACTTCCAATGAACAGTATATAAGCATTCCCTTTTCTTTGCAACCTGGCCAGCATCTGTTATTTTTTGACTTTTTAATAAAAGCCACTCTGACAAATGTGAGATGGTACCTCATTTTGGTTCTGATTTTCATTTCTCTAACGATCAGTGATATTGAACTTTTTTTCATATGATTGCTGGCTGCATGTATGCCTTTTTCTGAGAAGTGTCTGTTCATGTCCTTTGCCCACTTTTTAATGAGGTTGTTTTATTTTTCTTGTAAATTTGTTTAAGTTCCTTATAGATGCTGGATATTAGACCTTTCTCAGATGCATAGTTTGCAAAATTTTTCTCCAATTCTGTAGGTTGTCTGTTTGCTCTGTTGACAGTTTATTTTATTAGGCAGAATCTCTTAAGTTTAATTAGATCCCATCTGTCAATTTTTGCTTTAGTCATGATTGCTTTTGGTGTCTTTTTCATGAAATCTTTGCCTGTTCCCCTGTCCAGGATGGTATTGCCTAGGTTGTCTTCCAGGGTTTTTATAGTTTTGGGTTTTACATATATGTCTTTATTCAGTCTTGAGTTGGTTTTTGTATGTGGTGTAACAAAGGGGGTCCAATTTAATTGTCCACATATCATTAGCCAGTTACCCCATCACCATTTATTGGAGAGAGAATTGTTTCCCCATTGCTTGTTTTTGTTAGCTTTGTCAAAGACCAGATTGTCCTAGATGTGCAGCCTTATTTGTAGGCTCTCTCTTCTGTTCCATTGGTCTATGTGCCTGTTTTTGTACCAGTACAATGCTGTTTTGGTCCCTGTAGCCTTGTAATATAGTTTGAAGTGAGGTAATTGTGATTCCTCCAGGTTTGCTCTTTTTGCTTAGGATTGCTTTGGCTATTTCAGCTCTTTTTTGGTTCCATATCAATTTAAACATATTTTTTCTAGTTCTGTGAAGAATGTTATTGGTAGTTTTATAGGAATAGCATTGAATCTGTACATTGCTTTGGGCAGTATAGCCATTTTAATAATATTGATTCTTCCTATCCTTGAGCATGGGATATTTTTCCATTTATTTGTGTGTTGTCTGATTTCTTTGAGCAGTGTTTTGTAATTCTCATTGTAGAGATCTTCATTTCCCTGGTTAGCTGTATTTCTATGTAGTTTATTCTTTCTGTGGCAATTGTGAATGGGACTGCATTCCTGATTTGGCTCTTAGCTTGACTGTTTGTGGTGTATAGCAATGCTAGTGATTTTTGTATATTGATTTTGAATCCTAAAACTTATCCACTGGAGGAGGTTTTTGGGCTGAGACTATGGGGTTTTCTAGATGTAGAATCATGTCATCTGCAGACAGAGATAATTTGACTTTCTATCTTCCTATTTGGATATGCTTTACTTCTTTCTCTTTCCTGATTGCTCTAGCCAGGTCTTCCAATGCTATGTTACAAAGAAGTGGTGAGAGAGAGCATCCTTGTGTTGGTTTTCAAAGGGAATGCTTCCAGCTTCTGCCCATTCAGTATGAAGTTGGCTGTGGGTTTGTGATAGATGGCGCTTCTCTATTTTGAGGTATGTTCCTTCAATACCTAGTTTATTGATAGTTATTAACATGAAGGATATTGAATTTCATCTAAAGCCTCTTCTGCATCTATCGAGATAATCATGTGTTTTTTTGTCTTTAGTTCTGTTTATGTGATGAATGACATTTGTTAATTTGTGTACATTGGACCAACCTAGCGTCCCAGGGAGAAAGCCTGCTTAATCATGGTGGATTAGCTTTTTGATTTGCTGCTGCATTTGGTTTACAAGTGTTTTGTTGAGAATTTTTACATCAGTATTCATGAAGGATGTAGGCCTGAGGTTTTCTTTTTTGTTGCATCTCTGTCAGTTTTGTATCAGGAAGATGCTGGCCTCATAGAATGAGTTGGGGAGACGTCCCTCCTCCTCACTTTTTGGGAATAGTTTCAGTAGCAATGGTAGCATCTCTTGTTTGTACATTTGGTACAAATAGGCTGTGAATCTGTCTACTCCTGGGCTTTTTTGGTTGGTAGGCTATTACTGATTCATTTTCAGAGCTCATTATTTTTCTATTTAGGGAATCAATTTCTTCCTGGTTCAGTCTTGGGAGGACGTATGTGTTTAGGAATTTATTAATCTCTTCTAGGCTTTCTCGTTTGTGTGCACAGAGATGTTCATAGTAGCTTCTGATGATTGTATTTCTGTGGGGTCGGTGGTAACATCCCTTTTGTGATTTCTAATTATGTTTTTAAAAATCTTCTTCATTTGTCTATCTGGTGTCCTATTTATATGATTAGGTTTTTTTCAAAAATCCAAATTTTGGATTTGTTGATCTTTTGAATGGTTTTTATGTCTTATTATCCTTCAGTTCAGCTCTGATTTTGGTTATTTCTTCTGTTCTGCTAGCTTTGGCATTGGTTTACCCTTGGTTCTCTAGTTCTTTTAGTTGTGAAGTTAAGTTGTTAATTTGCAATCTTTCTAACTTTTTGATGTGGGCATTTAGTGCTGTAAATTTTACTCTGAACATTGCCTTAGCAGTGTCCCAGAGATTCTGGTATATTGTATATTTGTTCTCATTAGTTTCAAAGAACTTCTTGATTTCTGCCTTAATTTAATTATTCATTCAGCAGTCGTTCAGGAGCAGGTTGTTTAATTTCCATGTGACTGAAAGGTTTGAACACATTTTTTAGTATTGGTTTGTATTTTTATTGCACTGTGTTCTGCAATAAAGAAGGCAATGAGAAGAATGCATAATCTGTTGGTTTGAGGTGTAGAAGTCTACTGGATCTATTTTTTTCTAATGTTGAGTTCAGGTCCTGAATATCTTTGTTAATTTTCTATCTCAATGATCTAATACTGTCAGTGGAGTGTTGAAATATCCTACTATTAATGTGAGGAAGTCTAAATCTTTTTCTAGGTCTCTAAGAACATGCCTTATGAATCTCAGCTCTCCTGTGTTGTGTGTATGTATGTTTAGAAAAGTTAGGTCTTCTTGTTGAATTGAACCCTTTACCATTATGTAATGCTCTTCTTTGTCTTTTTTGGTCTTTGCTGGTTTAAAGTCTGTTTTGTCTGAAATTAGGATTGCAATCCCTGCTTTTGTCTGTTTTCCATTTGCTTGGTCGATTTTTCTCCATCCCTTTATTTTGAGCCTATGTGTGTCATTGCATGTGAGATAGGTGTTTTGAATACAGCATACCAATGGGTCTTGGTTCTTTATCCACCTTGCCACTCTGTGTGTTTTAATTGGAGCATTTAGCCCATTTGCATTTAACGTTAGTGTTGATATGTATGATTTCTATCCTGTCACCATGATGTTGGCTTGTTATTTTTACAGACTTGTTTATGTGGTTGCTTTATAGCGTGACTGGTCTGTGTACTTCAGTGTGTTTTTGTATTGGCTGGTAAAGGTTGTTTTTTCTCCCACATTTTGTGTTTCCTTCAAAAACTCTTGTAAAACATGTCCAATGGTTACAAATTCCCTTAGCATTTGCTTCTTTGAAAAGGACCTTATTTCTCCTTTGCTTATAAAGGTTACTTTGGCTGCATATGAAATTCTTGTATGGAATTTTTTTTAAGAATGTTCGATATTAGCCCCCAGCCTCTTCTGGATTACAGGGTTTCAGCTGATAGTCTGCTTTTATTCTTAAGGGCTTCCCTTTGTAGGTGACCTGAACTTTCTCTCTAGCTTCCTTTAACATTTTTTTGTTTCATTTTATCCTTGGAGAATCTGACGATTATGTGTCTTAGGAATGATCTTCTTCTGAAGTATCTTACTGGGATTCTCTGCATTTCCTGAATTTGAATGTTGGCCTCTGTAGCAAGTTTGGGGAACATTTAATAGATGATCTCCTGAAATATGTTTTTCAGGTTGTTTGGTCTCTCCTAATTCTCTTCAAGGATGCCAATATGCTATATTTTGCAGAAGTTATGTTCATTCCATTTCATTATTTCTTCTTTATTCTTGTCTGATTGTCTTATTTCAGAAAGCCAATCTTCAAATTTTGAGATTCTTTCTTCTGCTTGGCCTATTCTGTTGTTAATACTTATGATTGTGTTTTGAAATTCTTATAGTGCATTTTTCAGCTTCATCAGATCAGTTGATTTTTCATGCAAGTTATTTTGTCTGTTAGCTTTTATATTGTTTTATTGTGATTCTTAGCATCCTTAGATTGAGTTTTGTCATTCTTATGAATCTTAATGATCTTCATTCATATCCATATTCTGAATTCTATTTGTCATTTCAGCAAACTCAACCTGGATAATTATACTTTTTAGAGAACTAGTGCAGATATTTGGAGGAGATAATACTCTTGCCATTTGAGTTTCTAGTGTTCTTACATTGATTCTTTCTCATCTCTACATGTGGGTGTACCTTTAACTGCTGGACTGCCTCTGACTAAAGTGGTCAGGTGGGGACAGGGTAGTTGTGCTGGAGTCCTAGGTTGGTTGACCCTGTATAGAGAGAAGAAGTGAGGACCAGATGAACATTTTGACCACTTTTCTGTGAGGTGGGTGCTCTGTGCTAGAGGTTCTGACCAGCTCTTGGTCTGTAGTCTCCGTGGTCTTTCCAGAACCTTGAGAAAGCAAGCATAAGGGCTTGAGACAGCAAAGTTGGCAACGTGCCCCTCCCACTAGAGTTCTGTCCCAAGGAATTACAGAGTTGCTACTAGCTTGATAGCCCCCGCCAACGGTGGCTGTGGACCCAAATTGGGAGGACCTGCACAGCGAGGAGATATGGGATCAGGCTCATGTGTAATAATCTGTCTGGCCACTTTTCTATAGGGCTGCTTCAGTATGCTGGGGGTTTGTTCCATCCCCTGTTCAATTCAACTTTTTCAGAACCTGAAGGTATCAACAGTGATGGCTGTGAAACAGCAAAGATGGCAGCCTGATCCTGCCTCTGGGAGCTCTATCCCAGGGAAGTACAGACCTGTTGCCAGCCGAAACACACCAGGAAGGGTGATTGTATTCCTGGACCTGGAGATTTTGCCCAGTGGGAGACTACTTCTGTCCCTTATCACCTCAGACTTGAACCAGCTTTTTTGTTTCATTTATCTTTCATATTTTTTTGTTTCAGTTTTATTTAGTTCTGCTCTCATCTTTGTTATTTCCTTTCTTCCATTGAATTTTGGTTTAGCTTGTTCTTCTTCCTTTAGTTTCATGAGTTGTGACCTCAGATTGTCAATTTGTGCTCTTTCATACTTTTGGATGTAGGCATTTAATGCTATGAACTTTTTTCTTAGCACTGCTTTTGCCATATGCCAAAGGTTTTGATAGGTTGTGTCATTATTATGGTTCAGTTCAAATAATTTTTAAATTTTCATCTTGATTTCAGTGTTGACCCAATCATTAAGGAGCAGGTTAATTAATTAATTAATTATCATGTATGTGCATGGTTTTGAGAGTTCCTTCTGGAATTGATTTCTAATTTTATTCCACTGTGGTCTGAGAGAGTTTGTGACATAATTTGATTTTCTGTACTGAGGCTTGTTTTCTGGCCTATCATATGTTCTATCTTGGAGAATGTTCCATGTGCTAATGAATAGAATGTATATTGTGGTCTATTCAGGGATTCAGCTTCTTCCTGGTTTATTCTTGGGAAGATGTAAGTATAGGCTTCATCCCAGGGATTAAAGGCTGGTTCAACATACACAAATCTATAAACATAATCCATCACATAAACAGAAGCAAAAACAACAGCCACATGATTATCTCAATAGATGCAGAGAAGGCCTTTGACAAAATTCAACAGCCTTTTATGCTAAAAACTCAATAGCCTAGGTATCAATGATATCTACCACCAAATAATATAAGCTATTTATGACAAACTCACAGCCAACATCATACTTAATGGGCAAAAACTAGAAGCATTCCCTTTGAAAACTGGCACAAGACAAGGGTGCCCTCTCTCACCACTCCTATTCTACATAATACTAGATGTTCTAGCCAGAGCAACCAGGCAAGAAAAAGAAATAAAGGATATTCAATTAGGAAAAGAGGAAGTCAAATTCTCCCTATTTGCAGACGACATGATTGTATATTTAGAAAACCCCACTGTCTCAGCCTAAAGTCTCCTTAAGATGATAAGCAACTTTAGCAAAGTGTCAGGATACAAAATCAATGTGTAAAAATCACAGGCATTTTTATACACCAATAACAGACAAATAGAGAGCCAAATCATGAGCTAACTCCCATTCAAAATTGCTACAAAGATAATAAAATTCCTAGGAATACAATTGACAAAGGATGTGAAGGACCTCTTCAAGGAGAAATATAAACCACTACTCAAGGAAATAAGAGAGGACACAAACAGATGGAAAAACATTCCATGCCCATGGTTAGGAAGAATTAATAACATGAATATGACCATACTGCCCAAAGTAATTTATTGATTCAATGCCATCCCCATCAAGCGACCATAACATTCTTCACAGAACTGTAAAAAACCATGTTAAACTTTATACACAACCAAAAAGGAGCCTGAATAGCCAAGACAATCCTAAGGAAAAAAAAACAAAACAAAACAAAACAACAACAACAAAAAAAACAAAGCTGGAGGCATCATACTACCTGACTTCAAACTATGCTGCAAATCTACAGTAATTAAAATAGCATGGTACTGGTACCAAAACAGAGATATAGACCAATGGAACAGAACAGAGGCTTCAGAGGCAAGGCCACACATCTACAACCATCTGATCTTTGACAAACCTGACAAAAACAAGCAATGGGGAAAGGATTCTCTATTTAATAAATGGTGTTGGGAAAACTGGCTATCCATGTGCAGAAAGCTGAAACTTGACGCCTTCCTTACACCTTATGCAAAAATTAACTCCAGATGGGTTAAAGATTTAAATATAAGACCTAATACCATAAAAACTCTAGAAGAAAACCTAGGCAGTACAGTATCATTCAGAACATAGGCATAGGCAAGGACTTCATGACTAAAACTCAAAAAGCATTGGCGACAAAAGTCAAAATAGACAAACAGAATGTAAATAAACTTAAGAGCTTCTGTAAAACAAAAGAAACTATTATTAGAGTGAACCAGCAACCAACAGAATGGGAAAAAATTTTTGCAATCTACCCATCTGACAAAGGGCTAATATACAGAATCTGCAAAGAACTTAAACAAATTTACAAGAAAAAAAACAACTCCATCAAAAAGCAGGCAAAGGATATGAACAGACACTTCTCAAAAGAAGACGCTTATTTATGTGGCCAACAAGCAAATGAAAAAATGCTCATCATCACTGGTCATTAGAGAAATGAAAGTCAAAACCACATTTGAGATACCATCTCACGCCAGTTAGAATGGCAATCATTAAAAAATCAGAAGACAACAGATGTTGGAGAGGATTTGGAGAAATAGGAATACTTTTACACTGTTGATGGGAGCATTAATTAATTCAACCATTGTGGAGGACAGTGTGGCAATTCCTCAAGGATCTAGAACTAGAAATACTATTTGACCCAGCAATCCCATTATTGTGTATATACCAAAAGGATTATAAATGATTGTGTTATAAAGACACATGCACACATATGTTCACCACGGCACTGTTTACAATAGCAAAGGCTTGCAAACAACTCAAATGCCCATCAAAGATAGACTGGATAAAGAAAATGTGACACATATACACCATGGAGTACTGCACAGCCATAAAAATGGGTAAATTCATGTCCTTTGCAGGGATATGGATGAATCTGGAAACCATCATTGCCCGCAAACTGACACAAGAACACAAAACCAAACACTACATGTTCTCACTCCTAAGTCTGCGTTGAACAATAAGAACACATGGACACAGGGAGGGGGACATCACACATCAGAGCCTATTGGGGGTTGGGAAAGCTAGAGGAGGGCTAGCAGGTGGTGGGATGATTGGGGAGGGATAACATGAAAAGAAATACCTAATGTAGATCATGAGGGAATGGAGGCAGTAAACAACTATGGCATGTGTATGCCTATGTAACAATTCTGCACTATCTGCACAAGTACCCCAGAACTTAAAATATATAAAAAGAAAACTGGAAAAAGGAATATTGGGATTTAGGCAAGAGACTTCTTAAATGTAGTGGCTTATGGGATCTAAGCTGGTTAAGGAAGAAAGCAATCAGCAATGTCTGGGTGGTTGAAAAACAGAAGAGTATGTTACAGAGCAAATTAGAAAAATATTACACTGAAGAGAATGTGTTATAGTTCAATATTTCAGGAGTTGGAGAATTTCAGGAGATAAAAAGGTCTAGGGTGTGGCTGTGAAGCAGTGACTGAGGTAGAATGGAGGTGAAGATGATTCAAAATGGAAAGCTAAAACAACTGAGAGGCTTGGAAGCTGAATTCCTTCATACAACAGGCTCCCTGTTTTTAAAGATGTATGAACACAGTAGAACCAAGATATAACCTCTAACAAACTGACTTGAATATGCAATAAATTGAGCCTTATGAATCATCTTTACAGGTGGGATATATCTCTGCCTTTTTCATATTCAATTTTGTTATGAAAAATATATCAGAAAACTATAATTAATTTGCTATAAGATTTATTAACATTATGTGCTTTTTTTCTCATTCTTTCACTTCAACATCTAGGGATGTGGCCATTTATAACTAGAAGGGAATGATTCCAAGAATGTTAACATTACCAAAAACCTAAAGTAGTGTGAAAGATTATTTTTAGTATTGAAAAAAAATTTAATTTTATATGACAATTTTGGAAAAATTTTAGAAGATAAAGATAAAACAGAATTTTGCCACAACTTACAAGTAAAATATCCAAAATATCAATAGCCTCTAGGTTTCACTTCGCATTTTTTTCACATTATAACGAATGAAGAAATTCCATGTATTGATGAAAGAGCATGTATAAAATCACTTTGGAGACTGTAGATGAAAGAAATTAGATTGAAATGATTTGGTCTCAGTTAATAGTTGTGAAACTTTAGGTGCTATGATTCTGGATCATTTTGGACTAAAATAAAGTTTAACTTTCTCATGAGATAATGTTCTTTCCATAATGGTTTGAACAACAAGAACTGACAACTTTGAAACCCTTTTCAGATAATGAAAATCTTGTCATGAACAGGAGTGACTTTTGATTTTTTATTCAGCAATTTATTTCAACTGTCTTTAGAAATATCAAGAGAATATTGTAAATTTTGGCATAATTTTCCAACTGTACACTTCAGTCAGCAAAGATAAAATTATTTCATAAAATGTATTAAAATTTGGTAAACTTATATTAATACCTCAGTCATGTACTGTATTAAGGATTGTATAGATGCATAATAGAAATTAAATTGACTATTAAAAACAATTTTAATTTTAGTTCATTCTTTTCTTCCTCCATCTCTTTTTTTAATATTTGTGTCTGTTCATTGCTAAAGAAAATTTGAGATATTGACTCAAGCACAGCACAAGGAGCAAATTAGTTAATTCACTGGATTTTGTATATTATTGTATTCATTTTGTAATGCTAATCAGGAGACATGTTGCACAAAGGAACAAGCTTTCTCAGGATCTTGAATCTGAGGCCTTCCCCTGCCCCTAATCTGAGATCGTCTATTACTTGTTAAGCATTTTGAAAACATTGGAGAACTCTAATCTCATTTGTGTTGTGGTTATAATAATCAACTTACAACTTCCACAGGGGGCTCAAATTCTCACATAAATAACCGGATATTTATGTCATGCAGATTAAGTAAATAAAAATATGTTGAATCATATTGAACTAAAAGATTGAAAGCCTGGAATATGTGTCTGGCCTGAGTAGTCTGTTTAATGTAGATCTCTCTATATTTCAAATGTGCCCTCATTGGTCTCTGCATCAGAAATTATTGATATTCCTCTATACAATGGAGATTCATCATCCATTATAGAAATGTATTCTCTCCATGGCTGTTAATCCTTACTAAAACCAATGTTTTCTTTATTTTGGAGTTCAAAGCTTAATTAGACTTGGATTTATAATGTAATTAGGAAAGAGACTTGGTGTTCCTGAAATGACTTATTTTAGCATAAAAGGTTGAAAGATTCAGGGAATTTCTGCGACGATTGAAGTATCTAATGCAAAAAGATATTGACAGTTAGAAAATAAGAACTGTTAAATAATGCAAGAATTTAGCATTCAGAAAATTTGATAGTATAAAAAACAAGGAATTTTGGGAAATAAAGTAGATTGCTAAATTATATCTATGTGAATGACAGAGGAATTAGTGATAGCTCTATACATTTACAAATAAAAGAGTCTGTTTTGGTACTTTTTGCTAACTAAAACTCAGAGCTAGAATCCCCTTTATGGTCACCTAAAATTTTAGTATGTTTGGATTTAAACTGGGGTGGTTTGAGTGATGGGGGTGGAAAGTGACAAACTATTTGCGATGTATTGGTATCATATTCTTTTGAGATAGTTCATATTATCCCGACTCATTGTGTAATTAGTCAATGGTCTTAAGCAAAGGGACACTTTTTGGGGATTAGCTACCAAAAGAGAATTTAAGTAGCCCACCCAATTGAACTATTAAGTAGACATTACTTGATTTGTACGCTTTTTGTTTAGTTTTGTTTCAAATGCTCTGCTTAGTTTTCTGGTTGTTTTGTACAGAACGAAGAAGAAATGTTAAGAGCACAATATTTGACATAGCCACCTGATAGGGGAGATGATGGATTTCTACATAGTATTTCATTGAAGTACAGAAACATGACTTTGGAAGAATCGTGATATGTTGGATAGGTACAGGGATGTTGACAGCAAAATTATTTCATTGTTATTTAATCTGAAACTGGAATTGACCTAGTATTTTCCCCTTATTTGAGATCCAGGTATCCTAGGGGAAATTGAAAAAGTGACTACAAGGTATGAGAATGGGAAAGTTATAGAATAAGTAGAATTCTTTATTCATTAGAGCCACAATTTTCTAATTATTTGAATGTTTTCTCATATCCAATAGATTTTCTTTTATTTTATTATATAAACTTTATGACATAATTTTTTTTTGAGATGGAGTTTCAGTCTTGTTGCCCAGGCTGGAGTGTAATGGCATAGTCTCAGCTCACTGGAACCTCCGCCTTCTGGGTCCAAGTGATTCTCCTGCCTTGGCCTGCCAAAAAGCTAGGATTACAGGCACCCACCACCATTCCTGGCCAATTTAGTAGAGATGGGGTTTCATGATGTCGGTCATGCTGGTCTTGAACTCCTTACCTCAGTTGATCCACCTGCCTCGGCCTCTCAAAGTTCTGGGATTACAGGAGTGAGCCACTGTGTGTGGTTTGTAACATGATAATTTGATATATATATACATGGTGAATTGATTCCTAACATCAAGCAAATTTACGTATCTGTTATCTCACAGAATTATCTTTTTTTTTTTTCCAGTGGTAAGAGCACCTAAAATCTATTGTCTTAGTAAAATTTCAATATACAATACAATCTTATTGACTATAGCCCTCATGCCGTGCATTAATTAGATCTCTAGGCTTATTAATCTTACATAACTGCACATTTGTAGTCTTTGGCCTACATTTCCCCATTTCTTCTCCCTTCCTGCTCTTGATCACCTCTTTTCTACTCTCACATTCTATGTAATCTATTATTTTTTTTTATAGATTCCACACATAAGTGAGATTTTGCAGTATCTTTCTTTCTGTGTCTGGCATATTTTACTTAACACAATGTCCTTCAAGTTCAACCATGCCCTGCAAATGGCAGTTATTTCCCTTTCTTTTACAGATCAATAATATTACATTGTTCATGTATACCAGAATTTCTTTATTTATTCATCCGTTGATGGACATTTAAGTTGATTCCTTATCTTGGTGAATGTGAATATGCTACAATGAACATGACAGTGCAGATATCTCTTTAATATACTGATTTTATTTCTTTTGGCTATACACCCAGAATTGGGATTGATGGATAATATGGTAGCTCTATCTTTAACTTTTTAACAAACTTCTATACTGTTTCCATACTAAGTGTAGCAATTTACATTCCCACCAACAGTGTTCAAGGGTTCCCTTTTTTCTACACCCTCTCCAGCATTTATTATCTCTTGTAATTTTGATAATATCCATCCTAACAGGTGTGAAGTGATAACTCATTGCAGGTTGTATTTGCATTTTCTTGATGATTAGTGGTGTGGGGCACTTTATCATATATCTGTGGGCCATTTGTATGGCTTCTTTGGGAAAGTGTCTATTCAGGTCCTTTGCCCATTTTTATAGCAAGTTTCTTTTCTTAATTTTTTTTTCTTTTTTGCTATTTAGTTGTGTGAGTTCCTTATGTATTTTGAATATTACCTCTTATTGGATATATATTTTACTAATATTTTCTCCTCTTCTGTAGGCTGCTTTTTCATTTTGTTGATGGTTTCTTTCGCTGTGCAGAACCTTTTCAGTTTGATCTAGTCCTACTTGTTTATTTTTGCTTTTGTTGCCTTAACTTTTGATGTCACATTCAAAAAATCATTGCTGAGATAGAAGATCTAAGATGGCCATTTAGGAATGGCTCAGGGTTGCTGCTCCCAGTGAAAGCGCAGAGTGTGAGTGGACGCCGCATTTCCAAATGGATTTTTATTGCCCACACACCAGGAGATTCGCAGGCGGAGGAGCCCCATGGGTCGCCAGCACGGCTGTTTTAGCCAGCGTGGCTGTTTTGGCTGGTGAGGCTGCTTTGCCCAGTGCGGCTGCTTTGCCGGCGCCCTGGCACGGCAGTTCTTTGTACAAAATACATTGGTCCGGGTGCCCTTTTAGCTGGTGATTGGAGCCCGGGAAGTCACCCATTCATCTGATTAAAAAGGGGACTGAACAGGGAGCCAGGCCAGGAGATTCATGGGCAAAAAAGCACCACAAATCTAAGCACCACTGTTTAAGCCGGCGCAGTGAGTCACCGCAGGGGAAATCACAAAGATGCTCGTGCCTTTTCAACAGGTGACTGGAACACCTGGGAGACAGTTGACAGTTCAATTAAAAAAAAAAAAAAAGGCTCTGAGGCAGGGGGCCAGGTGATGAGGCTCGGCTGGTCCTATCCCCACAAAAGAACAGCAATCAGAAACTCTTTGGATTTAGAGTTTCACAGCAAGCGCAGCTGAACCCGGGACAGTCCAGCTCTGTGGGGGAGGGGCATCCGCCATTACCGAGGCACTCCACCACTACGGAGGTAGTCCGCCATTGCTGAGGCAGCCTGCCACTGCCGAGGCAACCCTCCATTGCCAAGACAACCTGCCATTACAGAGAGAGTCAGCCAATACAGAGGTGGGCCACCGTTGTCGAGACAGTTCTAACTACACCCATATAAACAGGACTGCAGGGAAGTTCACAAAGCAGCTGGGCGGAGCCGACAGCAGCTCACCAAAGCCTCTGCAGGCAGACAGTTACTAGGGTTCCTCCTTGCTGGGCAGGGCAGCCCTGAAAAAAAAAAAAAAAAAGGCAGCAGCACAATGGAAACTCATAAATAAAGCGCTAACTCCCTGGGACAGAGTTACCTGGGAACAAAAAGCGGTTTATGAGTTCTGTTGCAGCAGACCTAAACGTACCTGCCCAGCAGCTCTGAATGAACAATGGAGCTCACAGCTCAGCACTTGAGCTCCTATAAAGGACAGGCTGTCTCCTCAAGCAGCTCCCTGACCGCCGTATATCCAAAGAGTCACTTCATAAAGGAGAGATCAGACTGACATTTGGCGGGTATCTTTCTGGGACACAAGATAGCAGAAGAAACTGGTAGCAATACTTACTGTTCTACAGCTGCTGCAGGTGATCCTCAGGCAAGCAGAGCCTGGAGTGGACCTCAGCAGCCCTACAGCAGAGGGGCCAGACTGTTAGAAGGAAAACTAAGAAACATAAATAACTTCATCATCAACAAACAGGACATCTACTCAGAGACCCAATCTGAAAGTCAGCAACTATAAATACGACAGGTGGATAAATCCACAAAGATGGGAAGAAACCATCACAAAAAGGATGAAAACACCTGAAACCAGAACACCTCTCCTCCTAGAAGGGATCACAACTCACCAGCAACGGAACAAGGCTGAATCGAGAATGAATTTTATGAAATGACAGAATCAGGCTTCAGAAGGCAGGTAATAAGAAACTTCTGTGAGCTAAAAGAACATGTTCTAACCCAACGCAAAGATACTAAGAACCTTGAAAAAAGATTTGACGAAATGCTAACGAGAATGGACAACTTAGAAAGGAATATAAGTTAATTGATGGAGCTGAAAAACAATACGACAACTTCGCAAAGCATGCACAAGTTTTAACAGCCGAACTGACCAAGCAGAAGAAAGGATATCAGAGGTCGAAGATCAGCTCAATGAAATAAAACAAGAAGGCAAGATTAGAGAAAAAAGGGTAAAAAGGAATGAACAAAGTCTCCAAGAAATGTGGGACTATGTGAAAAAACCTAATCTACGTTTGATAGGTGTACCTGAATGTGATGAAGAGAATGTATCCAAGCTGGAAAATACTCTTCAGGATATTATCCAGGAAAACTTCCCCAACCTAGCAAGGCAGACCAATATTCAAGTCCAGGAAATACAGAGAACACCACAAAGATATTCCCCAAGAAGAGCAACTCCAAGGCACATAATCGTGAGATTCACCAGGGTTGAAATCAAGGAGAAGATGCTAAGGGCAGCCAGAGAGAAAGGTCGGGTTACCTACCAAGGGAAGCCCATCAGACTCACAGCAGATCTCTCAGCAGAAACCCTGCAAGCCAGAAGAGAGTGGGGGCCAATATTCAACATCCATAAAGAAAAGAACGTTCAACCCAGAATTTCATATCCAGCCACACTAAGCTTCATAAATGAAGGAAAAATAAAATCCTTTGCGAACAAGCAAGTACTTAGAGACTTTATCATCACCAGGCCTGCTCTACAAGAGCTCCTGAAAGAGGCTCTACACATAGTAAGAAATAACCAGTACCAGCCACTCCAAAAACATACCAAATGGTAAAGAGCATCAACAAAATGAAGAATCTGCATTGACTAATGGGCAAAACAGCCAGCTAGCATCAAAATGGCAGTATGAAATTGACACATAACGATGTTAACCCTAAATGTAAATGGACTAAATGCCCCAATCAAAAGACACAGACTGGCAAATTGGATAAAAAGTCAAAACCCATCGGTGTGCTGTATCCAGGAAACCCATCTCACATGCAAGGATACACAAAGGCTCAAAACAAAGGGATGGAGGAAGATTTACCAAGCAAATGGAGAGCAAAAAAAAAAAAAAAAAAAAGCAGGAGTTGCAATTCTCATCTCTGATAAAACAAACTTTAAAGCAGCAAAGATCAAAGAGACAAAGAATGACATTACATAATGGTAAAAGGATCAATGCAACAAGAAGAGCTAACGATCCTAAATATATACACACCCAATACAGGAGCACCCAGATACATAAGGCAAGTTCTTAATGACTTAAAAAGAGACTTAGACTCCCACACAATAAGAGTGGGAAACTTTAACTCCCTGTTATCAATATTAGACAGATCAACCAGAGAGAAAATTAACAAGGATATCCAGGACTTGAACTCAGACCTGGAACAAGCAAACCTAATAGACATTTACAGAACTCTCCACCCCAAATCTGCAGATTATACATTCTTCTCAGCACCACATCACACCTACTCTAAAATTGACCACATATTTGGGAGTAAATCCCTCCTCAGCAAATGCAAAAGAACGGAAATCATAACAAACAGTCTCTCAGACCACAGTGCAATCGAGATAGAACTCAGAATTCAAAAACTAACTCAGAACCACACAGCCTCATGGAAACTGAACAACCTGCTCTTGAATGTTGACTGGATAAACAGTGAAATGAAGGCAGAAAGAAATATGTTCTTCAAAGCCAATGAGAATGAAGATACAACATACCAGAATCTCTGGGACACATTTAAAGCAGTCTCTAGAGGAAAATATATAGCAATAAGTGCCCACATGAGAAGCAAGGAGAGATTGAAAATTGACACCCTATCATCAAAATTGAAAGAGCTAGAGGAGCAAGATCAAAAAAACTCAAAAGCTAGCAGAAGACAAGAAACAACTAAGATCAGAGCAGAACTGAACGAGATAGGGACACAGAAAAACCCTTCAAAAAATCAATAAATCCAGGAGCTGGTTTTTCAAAAAGATCAACAAAATTGACAGACCACTAGCCAGATAAATAAAACGAAAAGAGAGAATAACCAAATTGATGCAATAAAAAACGATAAAGGGGATATCACCACAGATCAGAAATTCAAACCATCATCAGAGATTATTACAAACAACTCTATGCACATAAACTAGTAAACCTGGAAGAAATGGATAAATCCCTGGACACTTGCCTCCTCCCAAGCCTAAACCAGGAAGAAGTTGAAACCCTGAATAGACCCATAACAAAGTCTGAAGTTGAGGCAGCAATTAAGAGCCTACTACCCAAAAAAAGCCCAGGTCTAGACGGGTTCATAGCCGAATTCTACCAGACATACAAAGAGGAGCTGGTACCATTCCTTCTGAAACTATTCCAAATAATCCAAAAAGAGGGAATCCTTCCCAAATCATTTTATGAGACCAACGTCATTCTGATATCAAAATCCGGCAGAGACTCAACAAGAAAAGAAAACTTCAGGCCAATATCCATTATGAACATAGATGCAAAAATCTTCCATAAAATACTGGCAAGGCGATTGCAACAGCACATCAAAAAGCTTATCCACCATGATCAAGTAGGATTCATCCTGGGGATGCGAGGCTGGTTCAACATATGCAAGTCTATAGACTTAATTCACCACATAAACAGAATCAAAGACAAAAATCACATGATTATCTCAATTGATGCAGAGAAGGCCTTTGACAAAATTCAACAGCTCTTTATGCTATAAACCCTCCATAAACTAGGTATTTATGGAATGTTTCTCAAAATAATAAAAGCTATTTATGACAAACCAACAGCCAATATCATACTGAATGGGCAAAAACTGGAAGCATTCCCTTTGAAATCTGGCACAAGACAAGGATGCCCTCTCTCACCACTCCTATTCAATATATTACTGGAAGTTCTAGCCTGAGCAATTAGGCAAGAAAAAGAAATAAAGGGCATTCAAATAGGAAAGGAGGAAGTCAAATTGTCTCTGTTTGCAGATAACATGATTGTATATCTAGAAGACCCCATCGTCTCAGCCCCAAATCTCCTGAAATTGATAAGCAACGTCAGCAAAGTCTCAGGATACAAAATCAATGTGCAAAAATCACAAGCATTCCTATACACCAATAACAGACTTAAAGAGAGCCACATCAAGAATGAACTGCCATTCACAGTGGCTACAAAGAGAATAAAATACCTAGGAATACAACTAACAAGGAACATAAAGGATCTCTTCAAGGAGAAATACAAGCTATTGCTCAATGAAATAAGAGAGGACACAAACGGAGAAATATTCCATGTTCATGGTTAGGAAGAATCAATATTGTGAAAATGGCCATACTGCCCAAAGTAATCTACAGATTCAATGCCATCCCCCTCAAGCTACCAATGACCTTCTTCACAGAACTGGAATACAACACCTTAAACTTCACATGTAACCAAAGAGAGCCCACATAGCCAAGTCAATTCTAAGCAAAAAGAACAAAGTGGGAGGCATTACACTACCGGACTTCAAACTATTCTATAAGGGTACTGTAATCAAAAGAGCATGGTACTGGTACCAAAACAGAGATATAGACCAATGGAACAGAACAGAGGCCTTGGAGGCAACACAACATATCTTCAACCATCCGATCGTTGACAAACCTGACAAAAACAAGCAATGGGGAAAGGCTTTCCTGTTTAATAAATGGTGTTGGGAAAACTGGCTAGCCATGTGCAGAAAGCAGAATCTGGACCCCTTCCTGACACCTTACACTAAAATTAACTCCAGGTGGATTAAAGACTTAAACATAAGACCTAACACTATAAAAACCCTAGAAGAAAATCTAGGCAAAACCATTCATTACATAGGCGTAAGCAAGGACTTCATGACCAAAACACCAAAAGCATTGGCAACAAAAGCCAAAATAGACAAATGGGACCTAATCAAACTCCACAAATTCTGCACGGCAAAAGAAACAGTCATTAGAGTGAATTGGCAACAAACAGAATCGGAAAAAATTTTAAAGGACTGATTTCCAGAATTTACAAAGAGCTAAAACAGATTTACAAGCAAAAAAACAAGCCCATTCAAAAGTGGGCGAAGGATATGAACAGACACTTTACAAAAGAAGACATACGTGAGGCCAACAAACATATGAAAAAATGCTCATCATCACTGGTCATCAGAGAAATGCAAATCAAAACTACATTGAGATACCATCTCATGCCAGTTAGAATGGCGATCATTAAAAAATCTGGAGACAACAGATGCTGGAGAGGATGTGGAGAAATAGGAACACTTTTACACTGTTGGTGGGAGTGTAAATTAGTTCAACCATTGTGGAAGACAGTGTGGCGATTCCTCAAGGACCTAGAAATAGAAATTCCATTTGACCCAGCAATCCCATTACTGGGTATATATCCAAAGGATTATAAATCGTTCTACTATAAGGACACATGCACAGGAATGTTCATTGCAGCACTGTTTACAATAGCAAAGACCTGGAACCAACCCAAATGCCCATCGATGATAGACTGGACAGGGAAAATATGGCACATATACACCATAGAATATTACGCAGCCATCAAAAACGATGAGTTTGTGTCCTTTGTAGGGACATGAATGAACTTGGAAACCATCATTCTCAACAAATTGACACAAGAACAGAAAATCAAACACCGCCTGTTCTCACTCATAGGTGGGTGTTGAACAATGAGAACACATGGACACAGGGAGGGGAGCACTACATACTGGGGTCTGTTGGGGGGAAATAGGGGAGGGACAGCAGGGGGTGGGGAGTTGGGGAGAGATAGCATGGGAAGAAATTCCAGATATAGGTGATGGGGGTAAGGCAGCAAATCACATTGCCACGTGTGTACCTATGCAACAATCTTGCATGTTCTTCACATGTACCCCAAAACCTAAAATGCAATTAAAAAAGAATCATCGCGAAAGCAAGCATGAAGAATCTTTTTCTATGTTTTTTTTTTTCTAGTTGTTTTAATGTTTAAGGTCTTATGATTAGGTCTTTAATCCATTAGGATTTAATTTTTGTGTAAAACAAGTGTCTAGTTTCAATGTTTTACACTTGAATATCTAGTTTTTCCATCACTGTTGAGAAGACAACCCCTTCTCAATTGTGTCTTTTTGGTTGCTTTGTTGAAAGTCAGTTGAGTGCATATGCTTAGATTTATTTCCGTGCTCTCTATTTTGTTCTAGTGGTCTGTGTCTGTTTTTATGGCAGTGCTGTATTATTTTGATTATTATAGGTTTGTAATGTAGTTGAAAATCAGGGAATATAATACCTCCATCTTTGTTTTTCTTTCTCAAGATTACTTTCGCTATTCAGGGTATTTTGTTGTTCCATATAAATTTTAGAATTTTTTTTCTTTCTGTGAAAAATGCTATGGAAATTTTGATAGAGGGTCTGTCAAATCTGTATATTGGTTTGAGTACTATGCACTCTTTAATAATATTAAGCCTTCTTCCAATCCACAAACATGGGTTACATATATTTCCTTTTATTTGTGTCTTCAATTTAATCAATGTTCTATAGTTTCAGTGTATAGATCTTTTACTTCCTTGGTTTAATTGATTCTTCAGTATTTTATTCTTTTTTATGATATTGTAAATGATATTTTTACATTTTTTAGCATGCATTGTTTTCAGCGTAAAGAAATGTAGCTGATTTTTTATGTTGATTTGATATCCTGCTATTTTCTGAATTTATTTATTATTTTTGAGTTTATTTATACAGTTATTTTGGAGTCTTTAAAGTTTTCTACATATAGAGTCATGTCATCTGCAAATAAAGATAATTTTACTTCTTTCTGCCTGATATGGATGCCTTATATTTATTTTTTCTTGTCTGGTAGCTGTTACTAGTGCTGCCAGTACTACCCTAAAAGGAATTGGAAAGAGTTTGCATCCTTGACTTATACCAAATATTTGAGAAAAAGCTTTCCATTTTTCCCTATTGATTGTGATTTTAGCTGTGGGTCTTTTATAAATAGCCTTTATTGTTTACTGAGGAAATTTTCTTCTATACCTATTTTCTTCAGGTTTTTTATCATAAAGTATGTAGAACCTTGTCATATTTTTTTTTACTTCATCTATTGCAGTCATCATATGGTTTCTATCTTTTATTCTGTTAATGTGATGTACCACATTGATTTTAACATGTCAAATGAGCTTGTTCCCAGGGATGAATCCCACTTGTTCATGGTGTATGATTTTTTCGATGTGTTCTTTAATGCAGTTTGCTAGTGATGTTTTAATGATTTTGCATCAAATGAGAGTTACTGGCCTGTAGTTTACCCTTAAATTTAGATAGGAAAAAGAAATGCCAATAGCTTTAATAATAACATTAATAACCATTTACAACACAGACGCATACACATTCTAGCCTTTCTTTTCCCTCTACAAATAATAATATATGGGATAAGTATAAACTCTTCCATGCTTCATTTACTTTATCTTGTGAAATATGCATAGTAATACATTTAGTGTCCAAAGGCAAGATGTTTTTAGTGTCCTTTCTATTTCTACAACTTTTGATTCATAACTGGCAAAATGGTAAGGGATCTCATTAAAATGTCATTTTCCTGGACCAGACATGTTATTGCACCAACATTTTACAACAGTCTCTGATACAACTTGATTCAGCAGTGTCATTTTGAAATATGTGTTTAATGAGTATTTAACTGAGAGATGGAAGCATAAGTCGAGTTATGACTTCTTTACCTTTAAAAAGTAAGTTATTGTTTTGAATACTGATAATATAAATACCAAAGGGTAAAGTAATATTTTATTGATTCTTGTTTACAGTATATTCACCCATCATCATTAAATTAGGTCTCAATTTTTAGAAAATGTTACATCTTCTTCAGTTAGTAGACACAGAGAAAAGGATTATTTGTCTCAAACAAGAATTTAGATTATCCCCTCAGGCCTAAGTTATATGTATGCATACAACTGGTCTACCTGTTTTAAGGGAACTTATATTCAACAGCAGCAAAGTTAGTGAATGGTTTTGCCCATATCTTTTAATACAAGGAATCATTAACAAACTGTAACCATGGTAATGCTTACAGAGAGACTGATACTTCCAGGCATCAGTCTGTTCTGCTACCATGAAGATAGTGTAGCTGCTTAGATCCAGTTGATACTATGCTGGAAATTATTCTATGATAATTATATCAATTGGAGTGTTGAGATACCCATGATTTCCTTGTAAGGTCAATCAAATACCTCATAACAAACATCTGATTTGTTGGTAAATAATCCAGTTGGTAGACATTGTAATTTTATTTATGTACTTATTTTTAATATATTGTTAATTTCAATAGCTTTTAGAGTACAAATGGTTTTGGTTACATTGTTGAATTATACACTGGTAAATTCTGAGATTTTAATGTGCCATCACCTGAATAGTGTGCATTGTAACCAATATGTAGTTGTTTTATTCTCCATTACCCCCGCCCTCTCAGTTCTGTGTCTTCAAAGTCTATTATATCACTATGTATGCCTTTGTGTACTCACAGCTTAGTTCCCACGTATAAGTGAGAACATTTGGTATTTGGTTTTCTATTTGTGAGTTACATTACTTAGAATAATAATAATGACCACCAGCTGCATCCAAGTTGCTGCAAAAGACATCATTTTGTTCTTTTTCATGGCTAGTAGTATTTTATGGTGTGTGTATATATATATATACACACATACATACATACACACACACACACATATATATATATACACATTACATTTTCTTTCTAAAAATTTTTTATATCAGGTTTGGGGGTATTATATGTGAAGTTTTGTTACATAGATTAACATGTATCACAGTGGTTTGTTGTATATATTATTTCATCACCTAGGTATTAAGCTCAGTACCCAATAGCTACCTTTTCTGCCCCTCTCCCGGCTCCCACCCTGCCCTCTCACGTAGACCCCTGTGTCCTTTGTTTCTTTGTGTTAGTAAGTTCTTATCATTTAGCTTCCACTTATAAGCGATAACGTGCAGCCTTTGGTTTTGGCTCCAGCTCCATCCATGTTTCTCCAAAAGATATTTGTTTCTTTTTTTATGGCTGCATAATATTGCATGGTGTATATGTACCACATTTTCTTTATCTAGTCTGTCATTGATGGGAATTTAGGTTGATTCCATGTCCTTCCTATTGTCAAAAGTGCTGCAATGAACATTTCTCCTGCGTGTGTCTTTATGGTAGAATAATTTATATTTATTTGGGTATATGCCTAGTAGTCGGATTGCTAGGCCTAATGATAGTTGTGCGTTTAGGTTTTGGATGAATCTCCACACTGCTTTCCACAATAATTAAACTAATTTACACTCCCACCAACAGTGCGTAAGTGTACCCATTTCTCCAAAACCTCATCAGCATCTGTCATTTTTTGACTTTTTAATAATAATCATTATGAATGTTGTGGGATGGGATCGAATTGTGGTTTTGATTTGCATTTCTGTGATGATTAGTGATGTTGAGCTTTTTTTCATATGTGTGTTGGTTGCATGTATGCCTTCTTTTGAGAAGTGTCTGCTTATGTCCTTTGCCTACTTTTTAATGAGATTGTTTTTATATCTCTTGCAAATTTGCTTAAATTACTTATAGATGCTGGATATTAGACCTTTCTCAGAGACATAATTTGCAAATATTTTCTCCCACTCTGTATGTTGTCTATTTACGCTGTTGACAGTTTCTTTTTCTGGGCAGAATCTCTTAAGTTTAATTATATTTCATCCGTCAATTTTTGCTTTAGTCATAACTGCTTTTAGTGTCTTTCTCATGAAATCTTTGCCCATTCATATGTCCAGGATGGTATTGTCTAAGTTGTCTTCCAGGGTTTTTGTAGTTTTGGGTTTGACATTTAAATCTTTCATCCTTCTTGTGTTGATTTTTGTATACGGTGTAAGGAAGTTAGTCCAGCCTCAATCTTCTGTATATTGCCAACCAGTTATCACAGCACCACTTATTGAATACGGAGTCCTTTCCTCATTACTTGTTTTTGTCAGCTTTGTCGAAGATCAGATGGTCCTAGATGTGCAGCCTTATTTGTGGGCTCTCTCTTCTGTTCTGTTGATCTACGTGCCTGTTTCTGTACTAGTACCATGCTGTTTTGGTCACTGTGGCCTTGTAGTGTAGTTTAAAGTTGGGTAATGTGATTTCTCCAGCTTTGTTCTTTTTGCTTAGGATTTCTTTGGCTATTTGGGTTCATTTTTCATTCCATAAAAAATTTAATATATATATATATTTTTCTAGTTCTGTGAAGAATGTCGTTGGCAGTTTTATAGGAATAGCATAGAATCTGCAAATTGCTTTGGGCAGTATAGCCATTTTAATGATACTGATTTTTCTTATCCATGTACATAGGATGTTTGTCCATTTGTTTTTGTCTTCTCTTATTTCTTTGAGCAGTGTTTTGTAATTCTCATTGAAGAGATCTTTCACCTTCCTGATTAGCTGTATTATTAGGTTTTTTAATTTGTTTGTGGTAATTGTGAATGGGATTGCCTTTCTGATTTGGCTCTCAGTTTGGTTGTTGTTAGTGTATAGGAATGCTGGTAATTTTTGTCCATTTAGTTTGCATCCTGCAACTTTGCTGAAGTTGTGTGTCAGCTGAAGGAGGTTTAGGTCCAGGACTATGGGGTTTTCTACATATACAATCATGTCATCTCCAAACAGAGATAGTTTGACTTCTTCTCTTCCTATTTAGATTCTCTTTATTTCTTTCTCTTGCCTGATTGCTCTGGCTAGGACTTATGATACTATGCTGAATAGAAGTACCATATTTTCTTTATCTTTTCATTGGTCAATGGTCAGTTAAGTCGGTTTCATATCTTTGCAGTTGTGAAACATGCTTCAATAAACATACTTGTGCATGTGTCTTTTTGGTATAATGATGTTTTTTTTTTTTTTTTTTTTTTTTTGGTATGTATCTAGCAGTGGGATTGAATGGTAGATCTATTTTAGCTCTTTTAGGAATATCCATACTATTTTCCATAGAGTACAACCTCTATGCTGCTACTTTACATTCCTAGCAGCAGTGTATAAGTGTTCCTTTTGCCCCACATTCACGCCAACATGTATTGTTTTTTGACTGTTTAATAATAGGCATTCATGCAGGAATGAAGTGTGATCTCATTATGGTTTTATTTTGCATTTCCCTGATGATTAGTACTGTTGTGCATTTTTTCATATGTTTGTTTTTCATACACTTGTATATCTTGTTTTGAGAAATGTCTATTCATGTAATTTGCCCCCTTTTTAATAGAATTATTATTATTATTATTTTACTGATTTGAGTTCCTTGTAGATTATGGATATTATTCCTTTGTTGGATGCATAGTTTGCAAATGTTTTCTTCCATTCTGTGGATTTTCTGTTTTCTCTTCTGATTGTTTTTTTTTTTTTGTTGTGCAGAAGCTTTTTAGTTTAATTTGGTCTCATTTATTTATTTTTGTTTTTGTTGCATTTGCTTCTGGGATGTTAGTTATGAATTATTTACCTAACCCAATGTCCATAAGAGTTTTTCCTAGGTTTACTTATAGAATGTTTGTAGTTTTAGGCCTTAGGTTTCAGTCTTCTATCCACCTTGAGTTGTTTTTGTATAAGGTGAGGGATAAGGATCCAGTTTCATTCTTCTACATGTGGCTTGCTAGTTTTCCCAGCATAATTATTGAATAGGGTGTTGTTTCCTCAATTTCTCTTTTTGTATGCTTTGTCAAAAATCAGTTGCTTCTAAGCATTTGGCTTTATTTATGGGTTCTCTATTCTGTTTCTTGCTCTATGGGCCTCCTTTATAGCAATACCATATTGTTTTGTTAACTATAGACTTGCACTGTTATTTGAAGCTGGTAATGTGATGCCTCTAGGTTTTTTCTTTTTTTAAAATTTATTTTTATTTTTTATTATTTCCTTAGGTTTTTGGGGAACAGGTGGGGTTTGGTTACATGAGTATGTTCTGTAGTGGTGAGTTGTGAGATTTTGATGCACCTATCACCCAAGCAGTATACCTTGTAATCAATTTATAGTCTTTCATCCCACACTCCCTTCATATCCTTTCTCTCAAGTTGCCAAAGTCCATTGTATCATTCTTATGCCTTTGCATTCTCACAGCTTAGCTCCCACATATGAGTGAGAACATATGATGCTTGGTTTTCCATTCCCGAGTTACTTTACTTAGAATAATGGTCTCCAATTCCATTCAGGTTGCTCTGAATGTCATTATTTCATTACTTTTTATGGATAAATAGTATTCCATGGTATGTATTCCATGGTATGTGTGTATGTGTGTGTGTGTGTGTGTGTGTACATACATATATATATATATATCTCACAATTTCTTTATCCACTCATTGATTGATGGGCACATATCTCACAATTTCTTTGTCCACTCATTGATTGATGGGCACCTGGGCTGCTTTCATATTTTTGCAATTGCAAATTGTGCTGCTATAAATATGTGTGTGCAAGTATCTTTTTCATATGACTTCTTTTCCTCTGGGTACATTTGGGTTTGCTGTATTAAATGGGAGTTCTACTTTTAGTTCTTTAAAGAATCTCGACACTGCTTTTCATTGTGGTTGTACTAGTTTATATTCCCACTAGTAGCATAAAAGTGTTCCCCTTCACTGCATCCCTGCCAACTTTCATTTTTTTTGTTTTTGTATACATATATATACAATATATATATATATACACACACACATTATATATACAACATATATATACACTATATATATATACTATATATGATATATAGCACATTATATATACTACATATATGTATACACACACACACACATACACACACACACACACACACACTATATATATATATGTTTTATTGCACTTTAGGTTCTGGGGTGCATGTCCAGAGCATGGAGGTTTGCTGCCTCCATCCCCCTGTCACCTATATCTGGCATTTCTCCCCATGTTATCTCTCTCCAACCTCCCTACCCCCGCTGTCCTTCCCCTTGTCACCCCCAACAGACCCCAGTGTGTGATGCTCCCCTCCCTGTGTCCACGTGTTCTCATTGTTCAACATCCGCCGATGAGCAAGAACATGCGGTGTTTGATTTTCTCTTCTTGTGTCAGTTTGCTAAGAATGGTGGTTTCCAGATTCATCTATGTTCCTACAAAGGACATGAACTCATCGTTTTTTATGGCTGCATAGTATTCCATGGTATATATGTGCCACATTTTCCTAGTGCAGTCTATCATCAGTGGGCATTTGGATTGATTCTAGGTCTTTGCTATTGTAAACAGTGCCGCAGTGAACGTATGTGTACATGTGTCTTTAGAATAGAACAATTTATAATCCTTTGGACATATACCCAGGAATGAGATTGCTGGGTCAAATGGAATTTCTATTTCTAGGTCTTTGAGGAATCGGCACACTGTCTTCCACAATGGTTGAACTAATTTACACTCCCACCAACAGTGTAAATGTCAACTTATACCCTAAGGTTAAACTCAAGCTTTAAACCCTAGATGTTCAAAAATAAATAAAGGGTCAAGTTGCATGTTTTCTACTTGGTAGAGTTCAGTTAACATACTAAACAATTAGAGTTAAAGCAAGTGTGCTGATTTCCAGTTTTATATACTCAATTCTTCTATCTTTTTTTGTCTTAGACAGTTTTACTACAATGTATTATATTTGATTAATATGCTATACAGTCTGAAGAAGATGAGAAAAGGGCAACTAATCACATGCTCAGTTCTGCTAAAATTCTACTTTAAAAGACACCTAAATAAGTGCTTTATTTAAACAAAAACAAAACAGGACTTTGTTTTTGTAACTTTCTAAAATACATGTGAAGTGGGTGAACATTTGTTTAAGTGTTGTTACTAGTTCAACATTTTTTATTTTGGGGTAAAGTTACATTGTGGAATTATAGTTCTATGAAGCCATAGTAGAGTACATACCTGGTATTTCATCTAGGTTGCAACAGTGAGGTAATTATTCAGTTGAAATTTAAATATTCTTTCTTACTTGGCATAATGCTGACTCCCAGATGTATCAGTTACATATAACAGAGCCAAACCATCCAGTTGGAAAAGTGAACAATATGTTCCAAATCAACTAATTCAATTTTAGGCTTATTTTATACCAGTTGTGATTACATCCAACAGTAGAGGAAGAACTTTTAATTAAATGAGATTTCCTCTGCCTAGGCTCCACTTTATTACTAATTGTCTATGTGCATCATACTGCCTCTTTGGATTATATTAGCTCTTCTCTTAATGATGCTTCTTTGGATTATATTTGTCTTTAAGTTATTTTTTCTCCAGCAAATAATTTATTATTCCATAAATAAAGTATTATTTTTAACATTTACATAAAAGAACATAGCATTCACGAGAGAAAATAAATTTAAAGTGCCAAAGACTTAATGCAAGGAGAAACCTAGGACATACCAGCTCTCATGTGGTCAGTTTGCTCATGTGAAATCTTTCTTGCCAGAAGTGTTGAGTAGAGCTTTGTTCACTCTTTATAAATTAAATAATCCTAAGAGGATAACTCTTTTTTACTATGAACCATCTTTAGAAATATTTTCTTTACACATGCTCACTAATCTATTTATTTTTGAAGATAGATATTTAATAAACCAAGACAAATAATTTCTTCAAACATATCATAATCAACTTTCACATCAGAAATTTTACTACATTAATTTTCTTGAATAATAATAAATATAACACCAGTCAGTGTGCAATATGACGGAAATAATTAAAGAATCAAAGTTTCTTTGAACTAAGAATTTTAACCTCAGGGTTAACAAAGCTCCTAGATGTTTAATTTTAACAAAATAATTTTTAAATACAGAATGAGGCTATCACACTGTGGTATTTGGAATGATGAAGTATTGATCTTATTAATTTCATATTTATTATTCTGTCCTTAGAAGATGTTTTTGGCAGCACCTAAGTTGGAAATAAGAGAGATTCCTGTGATGAAAAAGTATGCATACATCAAAATCTTTGTAGATCACGGAATCCTTCAACTTTCTGATGATCATTGTACTGGAACAATTCGTAAATGAGTTAAGTCACGGAATTAAGATAAAAGTGAAATGGCTGGCTCATTAAAACTGCAATGTGAAGAAATTACACTGCCTCAATAAACTTCTCAGTATAGCCCAGGTGAGATGAGATGAATTACTAAACTTGCTCAGAGAAACATTAATGGCTCCATTGCCAGTAACTGCTCTAGTTCTTCTGTCAGAGAACCTCTGTTTTTTTGCTGTTACCCACTTCAAAGAGGGCCATTTCCTTAGGTAACAAGACATATGATCTCTTAAGACTTTAATATTCAAATGTTTCACTTGATTAACAACTGTCTCTCGACTCCATCTTTAAATTAAGCTGACATAAAGAATTATACACACGCATACATTTTTTTCTTAAAATAGAAGTCTTAGGAGAAGAATGAAGCATAATTAATGACACATTTTTTCTGCTGTGTACTGAACTGTGGCCTTACTCTCAAATTCATATGTTCAAGCCCTAGCTCCCTGTGTGATGGTATTTGGGAAATAATTAGATTCAGATGAGGTCATGAGGGTGGGGCACTCATTACGAGATTTATAGCTTTATAAGAGGAGACAGGAGAGAGAGCTTCCTCTATTTTTCTTTACATGAGTACTCACTTAGGAAAGGCCATATGAGTCTATATTGAGAAGATAGTCATTTGCCAGTCAGGAAGAGAGAACTTACCATACAAGCTTGGCCATGCTGGCCCTTAAATCTTTGATTTCCATCCTCTATAACTATGAGATAATACACTAATGTTGCTTAAGCCACCTGGTCTATGGCTTTTATGTCTATTTTTTTATGGTAGCCCAAACCAAAAGACACAAATTTTGGTACTGGTAAGTGAGGTGCTGCAGTAACAAATAACTCAAAAATGCGAAAATGCCTTTGGAACTGGGTAATGGGTAGAAACTGGAAGAGTGTTGACTTCCATGCTAGAAATATGGATGTAAGGTCATTCTGGTGAGAATTCAGAAAGAAATAAGCTTAGGGAGGCCAAGGCGGGTGGATCACCTGAAGTCAGGAGTTTGAAAGCAGCCTGGCCAACACGGTGAAACCTAGTCTCTACTAAAAATACAAAAATTAGCCAGGCATGGTGGCAGGCACCTGTATTCTCAGCTACTTAGGAGGCTGAGGTTGGAGAATTGCTGGAACTTGGGAGGTGGAGGTTATGGTGAGCTGAGATTGCACCATTGCACTCCAGCCCAGGTGACAACAGAGAGACTCTGTCTCAAAAAAGAAAGAAAGAAAGAAAGAAAGAAAGAAATAAGGAACAGAACATGTCCATATTATTGGAAACTGGAAAACAGGTGATCCTTTTTATAAAGTGGCAAAGAACTTGGCTCAACTGTGTTCTAGAGACATAGGAAAGTGACAAATTGTATGTTAATTGAAGAGATTTCTAAGCAAACTATTGAAGGAGCAGGTTGGTTCCTGACTGTTTATAGTGAAATGTGAAAGGAGAGAGATGAACTAAAGAAGAAATTGTTCAGCAAAAAGTAACCATAACTTGAAGATTTGAGAAGAATTCTCAGCCTATCGATATTGCAAAAAATGATAAATCTTGCTCTTAAGAAAACACTAAGGATATGGTTGAATAAACATTTGATGTTTATGGGATTATATGCATAGAAATACTACCAGTTGGAAGTGAACGGGATGGAGATGGAATGAAATGAAGGAAAGCAGTTGAACTTCTTGGATGTTACAGGACAGGACAATGGATCTATTTGGCTAAAAACATGCTTTATTCTTCCAAAACAGGGAAAAATGACTTCAAAGGTGATTATTTAGAGTTAATCAGGGTTACTGGCCTGGTTTCAATGGGCCAGATGGCTTCAGCTCAAAACCTTGGGGGAAGGACTGCCATGCAGAGCCATGGGGATAGAAACACTTGGAGTCTTGGGAGTGATGCTGTTACCCTAGTGAACCTAGAAGATGGAACATCAAACCAAAGAGGATCATTGAAGAAGCTTAAGATCTAATGGAGTTTGCCTTTCTAGGTTTTGGATTTGCTTCGGACTCATCACTTCTTTATTCTTTCTGATTTCTCCATATTGGAATAGAAATGTCTATGCTATACCTATCCTACTATTATATTTGGGAAGCACATAACTCGTCTGGTTTCACAGATTCCCAGCTGAAGATGAATTTTGCCTTATAATGAATTGTACTTTGAATTTAACCCATAGCTGATTCAGATGATATTAAATAAGATGTTGGAAATAGTGCCCTTAAAGAAAGAGATACCACAGAGCTTTCTCACTCTTTCTCTCCCTCTGCCATGTGAAGACATGGTGAAAAGATGGATTCTACCAACCAGGAGGAGTCCTTATCAGAAACTGACCATGCTAGTGCCCTGATCTCAGACTTCCAGCCTTTTGAACTGTGAGAAAATACCTTTAAGTGTGAGAAAAAACAAAATACCATGTATGTCACCCAGTATATGGTATTTGGTTATAGCAGCCTGAGATAATTAATAGACTTGCTTAATAAGCAACTCAAATACAGAGAAAAAGACAATTATCCCAAGAAATATGTAGAAAAACATATGACTGTTATGTGCTGAATTGTGTCTCTTGAAATTCATATGTTGAAGTTATAACTCCATGTACCTCAGAATGTGACTGTATTTGGAGAGACCATCTTTAAAGAGGTAATTAAGGTAAAATGAGATCATATGGGTAGACCTTAATTCAATATGACTAGATCCTTATAAGAGGAAGAAATTGGATACAGAAATGCACAGAGAGAAAAAAAAAAAACATGTAGAAACACAAGGAGGAGAAAGTCAACCCTGTGAACACCTTGATTTCAGACTTCTAGCCTTCAGACCTGTGAAAAAGTAAATTTTGTTGTTTAAATCACCCAATCTATGGTATTTTGTTATGGCAGTCTGAGCTAATACATTTTTATTATGAGCACAAAAATTTATTTCTCTCAGAATAGAGACAGAGAGTTAAATAGTTTTATCAGTAAAATCCAAAAACAAAAGAGGGAAACATATACAATTTTTACAAGTAAATGTTGTGAACAAATTTGGCATTTAGGGTGCTGGTTTGAATTTTTAAACTTTCAAGATTGTGACCCTTGAGGATTTATGTCAGAGATCTGTCTTTTGCCCAGTGTTTTGCAGATTTTACTTCTCTAGTAGTCTTCTTTTCCATCTTCTTTTTCTTCTAAAAAAGGTATTCAATGCTTGTTCTCCCAAGTTGTAGACTCTACCTGAAACATTTCACTCTTTTCCACTGAAAGTTTTTTGATATCAATAAGCTCTCTATTCCCTGTCACCAAGCCCAGGAAGTCTTTTTAATATGGTAAAAAAAAAAATGAACAAAGTTTTTTAATCTTAGCATCTTACTAGTTATACATTATTTTACTATTGCAATTCACATAGGTGCCTATTTCAGGTAATATATGTTTCATAATTTTGTTAAGGTATGTGTTTGATTATTGTCCCTCCTATCTGCTTATCTCTCAACAAGGGAAGTGATAATTTTTCAGTTTGTAACCACCCAGTGGGTTAACCTTGCCCACTGCCTGGACAGAGCCAATCTGTTAAGACAGGGGAATTACAATAGAGAAAGAGTGATTCACACAGAGATACCTGTATAGGAGTAATAATAAAACTCCAATTTTATTATTGCTCAGATGAGTCTCCCTAAGAATTAGAAGATTGGAGTTCTTAAGGATAATTTGGTACGTAGGTGGCCAGTGAGTCAGGAGTGTTGATTGATTGGGTCAGGATGAAATCATAGGGAGTCAAAGCCGTCCTCTTGGGCTGAGTCAGTTCCTGGATGGGGGCGGGCACAAGACCAGAAGAGTCAGTTTACTGATGTGGGTGGTGCCAGCTAAGCCATAATTTCTCATCTTGTGGCTGATTTGTTAGTCCTACAAGGGCAGTCTAGTCCCCAGGCAAATTTTTTTTTTTTTTTTTTTTGCAAAGGGCTGTTATTGTCTTTATTTTAAAGCTAAACTATAAACTAAGGTCCTCCCAAAGTTAGTTTGGCCAACATCCAGGAATGAACAAGGGCAGCTTGGAGGTTAGAAACAAGATGGAGTTAGTTAGGTCAGATTTCTTTCACTGTCTCAGTTATAATTTTGCAATGGTGATTTCAAGTTGGATCATTATGTATCACTGCCTTTCCCACTTCCTCTACATCTAGCTAACAGCTATTTTATCCAATTTTTGGAAAACTGTTGTCTCACTAGCATTATTCATATTTTGAAATAAATTAATTTTTGATGGTAATATTTCTCATTATAGACATGGTCTTATATTGTAAGTCTTAGTTATAGTAAGTCTGTTTTACATATTTTAAATGGAATTACACAGAGTGCTGTGGAAATTGGAGAATGGTAGTTGCAGTGATCAGGAAACTTCTAGAACAATATTGTGAAGGCATATAGCTTTCATATTTTACTGTAAGAGACTTACTTGATATATAGAATATTATTAATAATAGCGTAATGTTGTACAAACAAGAGCAGCTTCGTATTTTATGCCCTTATTCAAAAGACTTACTTTTCTCTCACATAATCCACACTCTTAATACCTTATACAATTAAACTTGTAAAAACTTTTTGACTTGGCTCTTATTTGTAAATTAAAAATGTAACAAGTAAGTGCTGCATTAATATAAAAATACAAAGTGATATCAACAAAAATTGCAGAGTAAGGAGCACCAAATTCATTCTACTCCACTGAAAAAGCAATAAAAAATGGTTAAAAATGGCCAGAATTGACTTTTGCAGAACTTTAGAAATTAACCAAAGGCTTGCAGCAACCCAGAGAGCACCTATTCAATGAAAATGGTGGATTTTCAGTAAGAAGAGTAAACTTTGTAAAATTTTAACTTAGTCTAGTCTTGTCCTCTGCTACCAAACTCAGCAGTAGCTATGAAAATAACAGCCCTTTGTGCCGGAGGGAACAGAGCACCTCTCATTTAGAAGAACTGTAATTAATTATTTGTTCTGACCTGTCTCATGGCTTCCTAAGACTGGCTGAAAAGGCTTGTCTTTATTTGTCCTTAACTCAGAATTGGCTTAGTGCTAAAACTACTTCCCAGGGGACATTTGTTGAAAACACTTGCAGGCTAATGTGTTAGTTGCTTCTGCCAGAGGTGATAGATAAGAATTGGAACAAATAATAAACTAATCAAAAAGTTTGGGAGGAAAGGCTGGGGAATGAGAAATCCTTAATGTATTTGAAAATCTCCAGTGTATTCCTGGGAATTTAGAAGGCTGTGCACATTGTAGGGCTATGTATGGGCTAAGGGAATACCTGAGAAGGTGCTAAGCTTGCTTCTCCTGCTGACCTTGAGGCTTTGCTTTGAGGAAGCAGGAAGAAGTAATGGCTAAGGCAGAGCTATAAACTGCCGGGCTGAGTGTTGAAAATTTGGCCAGCACAGAGCCCCTGAACAAAGATTAGAAGGGTTTTCATTATAGATGTTTAAATAAATCTCTGTCCAGTCATTCAGTGGCCACTATACTATTCTAGTTAGAAGTTCCAGTACAATGTATAATGTTGAAAAGAAATAGCAAGAGTGGATATCCAAGGCCTTGTTCCAAGTGTTAGGATGAAAACTCTCAGTATTTCAACATTGAATATAATGTAATATATGGGGTTTTCCTTGGTACCCTTTACCATATAGAGAAGATTCCCTTCTATAATATTTCCAGACTGTTGAATATTTTTACCATGAAAGGGTTTTTTTTTTTAATGATTTGTGCAGAAATCAGAACCCTCATACATTGCTGGTGGGAATGCAAAATGGTGCAGCTACTGGTCATTCCTCAAAAAGTTAAACATAAAATTATTATATAACCCTATAATTCTCCTAGGTATACACATGAGAGAATTAAAAACATATGTTCACATGAAAAACTTATACATATTCATCAGTTTTATTCATAGTAGCCAGAAATCTTTCCCTTAAATATAAATCTATCTGTTGCTTTTCTTAAAAACTTTGTGTTCTCATTGTTCAACACCCGCCTATGAGTGAGAACATGCGGTGTTTGATCTTCTGCTTTTCTGTCAGTTTGCTGAGAATGATGATTTTCAGGTTCATCCATGTCCCTACAAAGGACACAAACTCGTTGGGTGGAAATAGGGGAGGGACGGTAGCAGGTGGGGAGTTGGGGAGACATAGCAAGGGGAGAGATGCCAGATGTAGGTGATTGGGAGGAAGGCAGCAAATCACACTGCCATGTGTGTACCTATGCAACAATCTTGCATGTTCTTCACACGTACCCCAAAACCTAAAATGCAATAAAATAAATGAATGGAAAAAAAAAAAAACTTTGACAAATTCTTATTGTGTATAGATTAAATTCCCCCATAAGTGGTGTCTCGTTATCTTTGTGACCTTTTCTCCCACTAGTCTTTATGGTTGCAGTAAAAGATTTACTTGTTATTCTCCAAATATACCATTTCATTTTATGCCTCGCTGCCCTTGCTTATACTTTTTCCTCAAGAATGAATTGCTCATCCTACCTTCACAAGCTAGGGAAATAATACTCACACTTCAAAGCTCAGCCCCAATGTCTGATCACAGTTTGCATAAAGTCCTCTCTGATCCTCTTTCTACAGTATTGCTGTTTTTAAAAAACCAGATAATTTTACAGCAGTGCACAAAGTAATAAAGAGTGTGGCATTCCTTAAACATCATTTCTAAGCTTTCTTCTCTTTATTGTGTATTCTCTCTGGAGGCAACCTTATTCATACCTTTGGCTTCAAGTATGTTGAAGACTCCTAAATAATATTTCCAACAAAGACATTTTAGATGACCTACAGTGTGGCATATCCAGCTGGCTTCTCTTCAAGTCTATTTGGATGTCTCTCAAGCACCTCAGTCTCAAATATTCAAACTGAACTTACTTGATAATCTATTTTTGTGTTGAATATAAAAGGAAAATATTATCCAAATTACACCTTTTGGGTTTCTAGGTGCTTTCTTCTTGCAACTTGGGTTACTGTCATCATCTGACTGTATGTAAGCAGGTTGCCTTTCTTACACTATTATCCTGCAAAATGCACATATGCTTACACTGTTTCAGCTGGGTACTGAAAGAGTGCTTCCTTCAGGGTGCACTTCAGCAGCCATTGAGATTTCTTCTGTACCCGATAAGGAACAGTCCAAAAGTGGAAACCTTGGAATAAAGCATAGTTGTGTTTAGATTACAGCTCTGCACTTCTTAGCTGCATTACCTTGAGGAAGTTACCTATCCTTTATGAGCCACAGATTTATCATCTGTAAAATGTGGGAAATAATTCCTAGATCACCAGATTGTTGTGTGAGACAAAGAGTATGTGTATTAGTGCCTAGCACAAGGCCTAGGCCAGGTTCAGTATTCATAATGGAATTTATTTTTTGTTTTGTTTTTTCTCTTTACTTAGTAAATACTGTATCTGCACTTCTATTTTAGCATTTACTTTGTTTTTAAAATCATAGTTGTTTACACTTTGTCATTTGACTAGATTGTATAGTTTTTGAATGAATGCAAGAAGTCTTTTTCATTTCAGAAAGCCCACATAATGGTTCAATAAGTGTGTCTGAATGAATGAATGAATGCATAAAAAATAGGGACAGGAGATTTTATTCTGTTTTATCTTTTGATATAGTTGAGCTTTTCCTAAGCTTCTGTTCAACCAGGTAAATTATTTGACACAAAAAGCATCTATTTACTTGGCGGTGTTTTAAGCAATTATAATGATAATATTTCATGTACAAAATCTGGAAATTGCACATTTTAAAATCTTGTTACTGGAACTCAAAGAACTCCTGTTGTTTAGAAGAAATCTGAACAGTTTACATTGCTCTCTAGGGGATTTTCATAGATTCTCAAGTTGTATTACCTGTTCTAACTTGCTTTTGGTTTAAAAATGTGTCCTACTGTTCTCTTTGGTAAGGCAGTCCACTGCATTATTGATTTAAAAGTCAGGAAACAATAGTTGTAAACCATATGTCATTTCTTGTGCCTGAAGTATTGCATATGCATTCTTAAATATGACAGTAACTAAACCTGAAAGTTGTCTCAACCTTTAATAAGGTAAAATTCCACTTACATTTCATTAACAGAATCTCAGAAATGAAGTAACTAATTGTGTGGCTCTTTTTTGGCATCTATTGTCCCCATTAGCTGTAATGTAGAAAATGAACGTCAGAGTATACATAACTCCAGGCTCTTGACTACATAATTTACTTCAGTGTTTTCCCAGAAACGCTGATGGACTGTAAAAAGCAGAGGACATGTACTGAAATTTATTAACAGGACAGAAAGCAGCTGTTCTCTGAGTTGCAAACAAGCACAAATTTTAAGCTGTTGGATAGTCCTTTTGTTTTCTGTAGTCCCCTACAAAAGGGCTTTATTACAACCTTTGCTTTGGAACTTTGCCTTCTTGTAGGTTGAAAGAGATACCCAAAGAACAGATGGATATTTGTATTTAGTAGTGATTACCACTGTGGAGCCTCAGGGTGACCATGTTTTTTCCTTCCTTAACAAAACGTTCCCAAAGGCTTTCTATATTTCTGAAGTTACTCCTTCCCCATCGCCCAATATTGGCTATAAGTTACAAAAGAAGCAATAATTTTTGGAGTACAAAATTAAGAAGGGATTGTATAGAATTCAACCTACTTAGTCAAAGCATGTTTTAGAAGGAAACATTTGTGTTCTCATTGCTTGTAAGAAATTTAGAGAAATGCTTTTTTAAATATTTTTCTTCCTATCAGAATCTTCCAGACACAAGTTTGTTAACTTCAGCTAATTATTCCAATTCAGAATTGCCTCCCTTCTCTGAACACTTGTAACATTTTATTCATATCACTGATTTTACCCTTATATACAGCCTCCTATTATTCAAATATTTCAATATTCATATCTCATCTCTCTGATGTGATTATGAAGTCCCTACTTCTCAGGATTATATCTTAAACATCCTTATTATATTGTTTCTTATCAAAGGTACATTGCTGTTTCTGGAACATTGTAGGCTACAGGAAATGTATGCTATTGACTGAGCCACAGGTGTAATTTTATTACGTTAAGCAACAGAGTATATTATTCAAGCAAATCCGTAATATTTATTCTAGCTAGGAAATTTTCTAATTGGCCATTTCCTCTTATTAAATTTTAGAAACATTATTTATGTTACATGAATGATGTAGCTAGTCAGACATGAGCAGAGCAGGAGAGGGTTCCCCTGCACACTCCCCCTCCCCTACACACATAAACACCAGGAATGTCAGGTGAGCATCAGATGATGGTCAGTTTGTTGTTAACTCTTTCTAAAACAATAATTTCCTGGTGCAGCCATCACCAGGAAAAGGCAGTCCCCCAGTAAACAGAAATACCTAAAGTTAGTGATCAGCAGCTTCCTGATAAAATCTCAGGAGTTTGGTGAGTGGGCTCACACATGCACATTAAGAGGCAAAATGGTGGAGTTTAACTGGTATATGACTTCCTAGGGGCATTTGGCTGGTAAGCGAAGAATGCCTCCAGTGAGCATGCATACAACTCCAAGTGCACTTGCTCCACTCCCAAGTGCTAGCAAGCTACTGAACATGTGGACAACCCAACCCAAGGGAAGATTCAAGGGAAAAAGAATGCAAGTCCCCAGAAGTATGCCAGCATATAAAACCACAAGTAAAAAGGTAAAATTGTGCACTCGTCTCACAGGTTGCTCCCTTGGCCCTCTCCCAAGTGTACTTTTGTACTTTTCTCCCTTTTACTCCTTCTCTAAAGCTTTTTAATGAGCTTCCACTCCTGCTCTAAAACTTGCCTTGGTCTCTTCTCTGCCTTCTGCCCCTCAGTCAAATTCTTTCTTCTGAGGAGGCAATAATTGAGGTTGCTGTGGACCCATATTCACTTCCAGTAACATATTTTGGTGCCACATGACACGGATAACTTCTGCTGCTAACATTTATACTCCTAAGAATAGTGTAGGGACTGCTCAAATCAGTTAGAGTCTTCTGCTTATATAATAGGCTTTCTTACTTTTGTATTTACTGTAATTTCAAGAACTGTCCTTTGGCTTTGACACTCAAACCTGCCTACTAGGTAATGCCTGACACTGATTGAGACCCCTAATTTTAGATAATTTTTTGCTTTTGTTCTACTCCTTTCCTATTTCCACTTTGGCCCAGCCTTTCCTTCTTGAGCTGGTTTTATTCCATGAATTATACTGAACAGCTGCATGCTGGCCTGGTGAACTTCAGAACTCTATCTCTAAAAGAAGCTCTAGGCTTTAGAACTCCCTCTCTAGAAGAGGCCCTGAGCACTGTTTACTCAGGAATAAAGGTAGAATAGTAAAGGAGAAAGCCAAAAATTGTTATATGAGAAATGCCAAAAAGCTAAGGTCAATAAAATACTTGAAAATCAATATTTGAAGGAAGAACTAAAAGGATTGGGACAGATGGCAAGAAACAAAAAGAAATTCATGAATTCTCATTTTACATCTGTAACTGCCGAACTGGTTCACCTTGCCCACTGCCTAGACAGTCAATTTATTAAGACAGGGGAATTGTAACAGAGGAAGAGTAATTCATTCAGAGCTGCTGTGTGGGAGAATGGAGTTTTATTGTTACTCAAATGAGTCTCCTTCAAAGCTCTTAGGTTAGTGGTTTTTGAAAGGCAGTTTGGGGGAAGGGGTGGGGCTAGCCAGGAACAGGTGCTTGCTGCTGATTGGTTGGGGCAGAGATGAAATCATAGGGGGTTGAAGCTATCCTGTGGGATGAATCGCTTCTGATTTGGGCTGAAGGTGCAGGGTTGGAGGGTCCAGGTGGAGTCACTGAGTCCAATTTTGAGCTATGATTGTCAGACATAAAAAAACCTGAAAAGATATCTCAAAGGGCCAATTGTAGGTTCTATGATAGCGATGTTATGTGCAGGAGCAATTTGGGAAGGTGCATATCCTATAACTTTGGGAATAATGGCTCACAGTCATCTATGTCTGCACCTTAGCCAAGTTGGGCGCCTCTGCTCCTTCTAGCCGACAAACTCTGATTAGCTTTGCAAAGGTGGTTGAGTTTTGGGGAAGGGCTATTATCACTTAAACTTTGACCTAAATGTCTCTGAAAGGTAGTCCAGGAATAGTCAAAAGCAGCTCAGGAGCAAGAGCCATGAGGGGGTTGGTCTAGCTTAGATTTCCCCCACTGCTATAACCTTCTCACTGACTATAATTTTGCAAAGGCGGTTTCACATCTTCTGTATATTTCTCAACACTTCCCTCAGCCTCATGTTCATGAGGTCATTCCTCTGCACTCCAGTCCATATTGGCTCCATTCTGCCATTTCTAAAGCTCCATAGAACTGTCTACTTTTATCGTAAGTTGCATTTTTAGTAATTACAACTTGTGAATAAATATCATGTGTAGTTTTAAATCAACCAGGCTGCCAACTCTCAGTGGGGGCAAGTTTGCAGTCCCAGAAAAGTTACATCTTAGCGTAGTAAAATAATCTGAAAATGTGATTTTAGAATCACTTTGGTAATCTTTGAGACTTTATGAGCCAGGAGATAGGTGTATGTGATGATTTAAAGTGGAGGAATAAATGGATTCCAGACCATACTGATACATAATCTAGATATGTTTTCCTGGCAAGATTCTAGACCAGCTTGTTAAAGAAATGTCTTATGCACATTAAGAAGAGAAATTGGTAATCATCAGGAGGAACCAGATGCTTTCTTCTAGTAATAAGTCATGCTAAAGGAACCTCATATTTCTTATCACATTACTGGTTTGGTAGATAGGAAGCTGTCTTTTGTTTTTAGCAAACATTTGGCAATATTTAGCATGTTATTGATTTAAAATAGATAAGGATATATGGGCTGAGTGAAAGTAAAGTCAAATTTTATAAGTGGTCAACTAATCTTAAACAAAATACACTGATTACTAAATCAGTACCAGGTGACTTGGTCTGTAGATACCCTATGCTCTATTCTTAGTTATGTCCAGATAAATAATTTTTACCACAGATTTGGAAAAAGGCATCCTTATAAAGCATGCAGATGGCATTAAGGAGAATACCTAATATTGTAGACAGTACCCGAGAGCAGAGAGGATAAAAGTGTGGGTTTTGGAGTTGCAGGGATTAAAGACTTGAGTCAACTCTGCCACTTGCTAGCTTGTATGACCTGGAGAAAGTTGCTTTTCTCTAACTCACGAAGACCAAGTGATCATGCATAAAACAATAAACAGTTTCTATTCTTGATTGGCACTTATACAATCAGTATTATTTCCACAGGCCAGAAAGATGGGGTGAAATTAAATATGAAATTTGGCGATTAGGTTAAAATCAATTGTACAAATGGGGGACTTGAATATATTACATCTCATGTGAATAAGACTTAATGGTTTTAGTTGACTATAACTTCAATATGACATGAATGACAAGCCAGCTAATGTAATGTAAGTTTTTAGTAAAACTATAGTATTTTGATTAGGGGAAATAATACTTTGCAGTATTCAGCTCACATTTGGGAGATTGTTGAAGGGGAACATAGATTTTTCCAGAGAAGAATAACTAGGATGGCGAAGAGTCTGGAATTTCTGTCAAATGAGAAATGGCTTAAAAATTGAAAATTATTCTGCTGGAGGAGAAGAAGACTTACAGGATATGGATTGGGTAGTATACAATGAAAACAAGTGTCTTTTGTTTCAGTTTTCTTGGTTGCTTATTATGGAGACTTTGAAACAGATAAAAAACAGATTAGTATAATAATCTCCCATATTCTCATCACCCATCTGAAATAATTTAGATTATGGGCAATTTTGTTTCATCTGTAATCCATCTGACAAAATTATTTTTAAGGAAACCTAAGAATTTCAGATATACTGTATCTTTGAAAGACAAGAACTTTAAAAAGATAATTACAGGCCGGGCGCGGTGGCTTACGCTTGTAATCCCAGCACTTTGGGAGGCCAAGGTAGGAGGATCACGCGGTCAAGAGATCGAGCCCATCCTGGCCAACATGGTGAAACCCATCTCTACTAAAAATAAAAAAATTAGCTGGGCAGGGTGGCATGCGCCTGTAGTCCCAGCTACTCGGGAGGCTGGGGCAGGAGAATTACTTGAGCCTGGGAGGTGGAGGTTGCAGTGAGCCAAGATCGTGCCACTGCACTCCAACCTAGCAACAGAGCGAGATTCCATCTCAAAAAAAAAAAAAAAAAGATAATTACAGAACCATTTTCACACATAAAATTAACGATAATTTCTTAATATCATTAAATAACCAGTTAGATTTCAAATTTTACTTTTTGATTGTCTCACAAATATGATTTTTAATTTCTTTAAAGCAGAATCAAAATTAACCCATTCATTGTAATTGGTTAATATACCTTTTAATTCCTTTTAAATCTATAGGTTTGTCTTTTCTCTTTTTTTTGAACTATGTTATTTATTGATCATTTGTCCTTTAAATTTTTCTGGACTCTGAATTGTGTTGCAGTTTTTTTTTTTTTTTTTTTTTTTTTTATTGATCTTTTTTCTTTTAATTTTTTTTGACCTTTAAATTGTGTTGCAGTTTTTTTTTTTTTTTTCTTCTCTACCTCTGTATTTCTTACGAATTCATAATTGGATCTTGAGAGTAGGTCAGCTTTAGTTGTTGTTTTTTTTTCTTTTGAAAGAATGTTTCATAGGCAGTGTTGATTTCTCCCACTAAGAGACACTTAATTTCTGATAATCTTTCTTGGCTTTTTAATATAAAGAAAGATGAGTCAATGATAAACATTATCTAATTTTTTTTAATTACTATGGAAAAAATGGTTATGTTTTAATTCTGTCATTCCTTCTTCACTTATTAGCTTATATGTTTCTAAAACAGAAAGTTCCCCTAATTTACTTTTTGATTGTAAGAATATTTTTCAACCAAGTACATGTTTGCTGTCTTCCAAAAGTTTTGATGTATCCTGTAATTTGGAGATAATGGGAAGTTTGGTTTACCTCCTCAAGTTAGTTTTTCTTCACATTAAGAAACAATGAGAGATGATTACTGTTTACAAATGAATATCTCAAAATAAGAAATGCTATTTATGACAAAACCCTAGCCAATATCACACTGAATGGGAAAAAGCTGGAAGCATTCCCTTTGAAAACTGGCACAAGACAAGGATGCCCTCTCTCATCACTTATATTCAACTTAGTACTGGAAGTTCTGGGCAGGGCAATCAGGCAAGAGAAAGAAATAAAGGGTATCCAAATAGGAAGAGACAAAGTCAAATTGTCTGTTTGCAGATGACATGATTGTATATTTAGAAGATCCCATCATTTCAGCCCCGAATCTCCTTAACCTGATAAGCAACTTCAGCAAGTCCCAGGATACAAAATCAGTGTGCAAAAGTCACAAGCATTCCTGTATGCCAATAATAGACAGACAGCCAAATTATGAGTGAAATCCCCTTCACAATTGGTACAAAGAATAAAATATCTAGGAATACAACTTATAAGAGATGTGAAGGACCTCTTCAAGAAGAACTACAAACCACTGCTCAAGAAAATAAGAGGGGGCAAAAACAAATGGAAAAACAGCCCATGTTCATTGATAGGAAGAATCAGTATTGTGAAAGTGGCCATACTGCCCAGTGTAATTTATAGATTCAATGCTATTCTTCAAGCTACCATGGACTTTCTTCTCAGAATTAGAAAAAACTGCTTTAAATTTCATATGGAACCAAAAAAGAGCACTTATGACCAAGACAATCCTAAGCAAAAAGAACAAAGCTGGAGGCATTACACTACCTGACTTCAAACTATACTACAAGGCTACAGTAACCCAAACAGCATGGTACTGGTACCAAAACAGGTATAAAGACCAATGGAACAGAACAGAGGCCTCAGAAATAATGCCACACATCTACAACCATCTGATTTTTGACAAACCTTTCCAAAACAAGCAATGGGGAAATGATTCCTTATTTAATAAATGGTGTCAGGAAAACTGGCTAGCCTTATGCAGAAAACTGAAATTGGTCCCTTTCCTTATACCTTATACAAAAATTAACTCAATATAAATTAAAGACTTAAATGTAAGACCTAAAACCATGAAAACCCTATAAGAAAACCTAGGCAATAACATTCAGGACATAGGCATAGGCAAAGTCTTTATGACTAAAACACCAAAAACAATGGCAACAAAAGCCAAAATTGGCAAATGGGATCTAATTAAAAGCTAAAGAGCTTCTGCCCAGCAAAAGAAACTACAACCAGAGTGAACAGGCAACCTACAGAATGGGAGATAATTTTTGCAATCTATCCCTCTGACAAAGAGCTAATATCTAGAATCTACAAAGAACATAAACAAATTTAGAAGAAAAAATAAATCCATCAGAAAGTGGGCAAAGGATATGAAAAGACACTTCTCAAAAGAAGACATTTATGCGGCCAACAGACATATGAAAAAAAGCTCACTCTTCATTAGAGAAATGCAAATCAAAACCACAGTGAGATACCATGTCATGCCAGTTAGAATGGTGATTATTAAAAAGTCAGGAGACAACAGATGCTGGAGAGGATGTGGAGAAATAGGAATGCTTTTAAACTGTTGGTGGGAGTGTAAATTAGTTCAACCATTGTGGAAGACAGTATGGCAATTCCTCAAGGATCTAGAACCAGAAATACCATTTGATCCAGCAATCCCATTACTGGGTATATACCCATAGGATTATAAATAATTCTACTATAAAGACACATGCACACATATGTTTATTGCAGCAGTCTTTACAATATAAAAGACTTGGAACCATCAATGATAGACTGTCCATCAATGATAGAGTGGATACAGAAAATATGGCACATATACATCATGGAATACTATGCAGCCATAAAAAAGGATGAGTTCATACCCTTTACAGGGATTTTTATGAAGATGGAAACCATCATTCTCAGCAAACTAACACAGGAACAGAAAACCAAACACCTCATATTCTCAGTCATAAATGGGAGTTGAATAATCAGAACACATGGACACAGGGAGGGGAACATTACACACTGGGGCCTGTCAGGGCCCACACAGGAGGCTAGGGGAGGGATAGCATTAGGAGAAATACCTAATATAGGTGATGGGTTGATGGGTGCAGCAAACCACCATGGCTTGTGTATACCTATGTAACAAACCTGCACGTTCTGCACATGTATACCAGAACTTAAAGTATAATAATAATTTAAAAATTGACAAATAAAAATTTTATATGTCCATCATGTACAACATGATGTTTTGAAATATGTGTACATTGTGGAATGGCTAAGTAGAGCTGCTTAACATATACATTATCTTACATAAAATTTTTTATGATGAGAACACTTCAAATCTACTTTCGGTAATTTTCAAAATATAATACAGTGTTATCTGTACTCTTCAAGTTGTACAACCTATCTCTTAAACTTATTTCTCCTATCTTATTGAAAATTTAGTTAAAGTTTACTTTTAAGATAAAAACTCGTTGTGTTTTACTCCAAAGTACCATGCTAAGTGTAATTGTGTGAATTAGGGAGGGAAGGCAGTCTACATTTAATATTAAGAAAATCTTACTAACAATTAGAATGCTCCAAAATAGAATGGATTATTTCATAGATCAGATAGCTGCCTATTATTCATTTTGAGAAGGGGTTAGATGGCAGTCTTTCAGAGCATTGGTGAAAGAGAATTTGATGCTGGGTAAAAATTTTAAAGTCTTTTTCATCTCTGAGTTTCTATGATATTAAAATGCTCCTGAGGAACCAGAATGAAGAAAGACATACAGGAAATCCTCCAGGGTGACAGCTGTGTAAGAAATCCATTTTTAGTGTTTGTGGTAGAAATTTCTGATCCAAAAAAATGCATGCTATAAATAGCTAAAAAAGAGTATTCTTGGTATTTTGCTCATACTCTGTTTGCTTGTTAACACCTTGTTACTTCTAACCTTTGATATACAGAAGGTGTAATAATTCTTTTGTTAATGACTCACAGTTTTGTCCCAATTGAGGAGTTTTTTACACAAATCACAATGACAGTACAATATTAACAAATGCCAGTATTCTTGTTGAAACCTTAGACTGTGTATTTTACCACTGGAGAGGCATTCTTACGCATGGAGTGTTATCTTGAAAAATTTCATCTAATGATCATTAATAATTTTTCTGTACTGCTGCATTTTCCCATGTGCTTTTTGTCAGGACAGTAGTTCCAAGAAAAATAATAAGTGCCTCCCCAACCCATTTATGCCAGAAAAATGAGTTTTGTGGTCAAAATAATTGAGAAAACTCTGTTAGTCGGTTTTCTCCAGAGAGACAGAAGCAATAGAATATGTGTGTATGTATATATATATATATATATATGGGGGGGCGAGAGAGAGAGAGAGAGATAGAGAGAGATATGCACACATACACACACACATATATATGATTGTGTGTAGGGAAGGCAAATCTGTATCCAGTTAAATGTCTGTTCCTGTAAGGACAAATGTGCCCCTTCCATGATGGAAAAAATTCCATGTAATCAACCTGCCATGAGCTAGCTGGCTGATCATTTTGAGGAATTGTGCCATATTTGGGGTCAATACTGGTTACCTGCTTGCAGATTGAGCACTCAGCTGTGGCTATAGCCAGGTTGGTCTTGGTGAGTGGAAGGCCATTCTTCTGAGCCCATATACAACTTCCATTCTTGCCACCACGGCTACTTTGTTCATGAGCTTATTGAGCAATGACAGGAATGACTGGGGAAACAAGATGATTGATATGCAAAGAATAGATCAGACTATCTACTTGATCATTAAAACTCTCCTTTACTGAGATCAGCCTTTCAATGAGCATTCACTTGGGACACAAATCTCTTCACATTTTTTTTTGCTCATTCAGAGATCTATCAAATTTTTTCTTCCCAAATTTCTTTGTCACCAGTTTTCCAATTATGTTCCCTTCAAGTTCCTGACCATCTACCAAACCCTTAGCTACAGATGTCTGTCCAGTTTCATGTGGTGCCTTCATAACGTGTAGAACCATCTGTAAACCAGACCCTGGCCTTCTCTTCTTTTGTTAAGTGATCCATGGGTCGTAGGTGCAGGATAAGAGAAGGCAATGTAGCAGAAGCAGAGACCATGGGCATTTGGTCAACTTCTTTATTTAACTTACTTTTGCCTTCAGGGCTTTCTTGGGATGAATAATGTACATATCACTTCTGTTTGATGATGAATTGTTGCTGTGCATACCTAACTTTATGACTTGGCGGGTCAGATAACACCCAGTTTATGATGGGCAACGCAGGTTGCATGAAAACCTGGTTGTCCATGGTCAAAGGTTCAGGTTCTACTAGGGTCCAGTAGCAGGCCAAGAAGTGTCTTGCAAAAGAAGAGTGATTATATGCAGATAATGGCAGGGCTTTGCTCCAAAATCCTAAAGACCTGCACTGCAATTCACCTATGGGGGCCTGCCAAAGGCTCCAAACAGCCTCCCTGTCTGCCATTGCCTCTTCAAGAACCATTGGATCTATTGGATCATATAAATGAAGTGACAGAGTGGCTTACATAGCATCCTGGATGTGTTGCAGAGCTTTCTCTGGGATCCATTCAACATCCACTAGCAGCTTTTCAGGTCACTCTGTAAATGGGCCAGAGTAACACACAAAAATGAGTAATATGTTGCCTCCCAAATCCAAACAGGCCCACTAGGCATTGTGCATCTTTCCTGGTTTTAGAAGAGAGAGATGCAACAACTTATCTTTCACCTTAAATGGGATATCTTGACATGCCCCACACCACTGGGCCCTAGAAATTTCACTGAGTAGAAGACCTCTCGATTTTTGTCAGATTTATTTCCCGCTCTCTGACACATGAATCTTTTACCAGTAAATCTGGAGTAGTTGCTACTTTTTTCCTTTTAGGCCCAATCATTGTAATGTCATCAGGGTAATGGACCAGGTGGCCTAATGGCTCTGACTGGTTCTCTATCTTATTGTGGCTATGCTGGTATCCAACATGGAAGACAAAGTCCTCTTTACTCTTCTCTGCCCTCTCTTCAGGCAAAAGGAAGGGTTATCTTTTGGAGCCATGTGTTGTGCCGCCTGGGCTTGGGTGAAGGGTGGTACAAGCACTCCCTTAGTTGCCGTCACTGTCGTTTCAGTTATTTTCATGCCCCTGAAGACCATAGGCTCTGAGCTTGTTCTTCAGGAGCCATGAAACCAACTGAAACAGGAGTGAGGGCAACTAAGGGAGTGCTTGTGGCCTAGAGTGCCTTTCAAGTTTACAGCCCCAGAGCACTTTAGCCCATGTTGGGGAAGTTTGCTGGAACTCAAGTTCTAACCACTAAGATGGACAATTCTACTATGGCTAGGGTTGGTTTATATACTCCCTCGTGGGCAGGAATCAGTTTATTTCAGCCAGGTTTTACTTTCTATTGTGACAGGGCAGCACTGAATTCAATGCAGTATCTTACAATTGCTGTGATCTTCCTCTCCCAAGCACACAGATTCTCTCTCTTTACCACACAGCCACTGCCAGGAGATAAAAGCAGGGTGGCAACAGTGATTCAAGACTGTCTGTCCTACTTTCTTTAATGCCTCTTCTGGTGATATTAATTTAAAACCAGGTATTTTGAGTGCTTACCTGATTTTTGAATCTTATGCAGATGGTTTTTTGGTAGATTATTGTTAAATTGGTGTCCTTAATGGGGACATCATCAGTAGAGCCTTCTTTTCAGCCATGTTGCTCCACCCCTCCTAACATACTATTTTTATTTGCTTGTTTATCTCATAATTACCTCCCTCTTCCCACTAGAATGCAAACTTCATGAAGGATTGAGATTTGTCCTCTTTCTTGCATATTTTTTTAGCATCTAGAAGTGTGCCAGAATATAATAGGTGCTAAATAGATATTTATTGAATAAATGAGGTTTCTAACTTTATAAATGCTTACAGTAAGAGGACATGTGCCCCATGGCACATACAAGCAAGGAACATTGGCTTTGAGCTTAGCCTGACCTGGATTTCCTTACCAGTTCTGCCATTTATTTGCTATGAGACCTTAAACAAGTTGCTTAATAACTCTGCGTCTATTAAAAATGGGACTAATAATACATACCCCTTAGGCTTATTTCAATTCTTCAGCAGTACATTAAATTACTTATGCTATGTAACAAGGATAATATTAAATGATAAAAAGGTATTTGAAGTACCTAGTGCATATCTAGTACAGTTCCTAGCATAATGCCCAGTATAATTCCTAGAAAATTTCTACACTGAATACCTTTATCACTTTTCTTTCTCTTCTTCCTCCTAATTTTCCGTTTCATTTTGAAGATGAGTTTTTACTGAGTTATATTTATTCTATTTTGTGATATTCAGCTCATATTTATGAAGTTGTGTTACGGTGAAATCTGCTCATGTGCAAGTAAGGTTTTTCCCTTTGTGTGAATCAACCAGGCCCTAATCAGCTAGGTCATACCAAGCATTGTTTATTAATTTGCACAACCAATAGCCATAGATGGATAGTTGCTACCAGGGAGAATTAGAAACAACAGTCTAGTGAGAATGGGAGCCCAACAGGTAAGATATTTTCTGTAAACACCTTTTGATATGGTTTGGCTGTATCCCCACCCAAATATCAATTTTAAGTGTATCTTCCAGAATTACCATGTTTTGTGGGAGGGACCCAGGAGGAGATAATTCAATCATGAGGGCTGGTCTTCTCGTGATAGTGAATTAAATAGTATGAGAAATGACGGGTTTATCAGGGGTTTCTACTTTTTCTTCTTCCTAATTTTTTCTCTTGCCACCATCATGTAAGAAGTGTCTTTCCCCTCTTGCCATGATTCTGAGGCCTCCCCAGCCATGTGGGACTGTAAGTCCAGTGAAACCTCTTTTTCTTCCCAGTCTCGGGTACGTCTTTATCAGCAATGTGAAAACGAACTAATACAGTCATTTGGCTCTGGGAGTGGGGGATTGCTGAAAAGATACCCAAAAATGTGGAAGTGACTTTGGAACTGGGCAACAGGCAGAGGTTGGAATAGTTTGTAGGGCTCAGAAGAAGACAGGAAGATGTGGGATAGTTTGGAAATTCCTAGAGACCTATTGGATAGCTTTGACAAAAATCCTGATAATGATATAGACAATAAGGTCCATGCTGAAGTAGTCTCATTTGGAGATAAGGAACTTGTTGGGAACTGGAGCAAAGGTGACTCTTGTTATGTTTTAGCAAAGAGACTGATGGCATTTTGCCCCTGCCGTAGAGATTTGTGGAACTTTGAACTTGAGAGAGATGATTTAGGGTATCTGGCAGAAGAAATTTCTAAGCAGCAAAGCATTAAAAAACTGACTTGGGTGCTGTTAAAAGCATTTCATTTTAGAAAGGAAACAAAGCATAAAAGCTCAGAAAATGTGCAGTCTGACAATGCAGTAGAAAAGGAAAAACCCAATTTTTGAGGAGGAATTCAAGCTGGCTACAGAAATTTGCATAACTAGTAAGGTATCTAATTTTAATCCCCAAGACCTTGGGGAAAAATGTCTCCAAGCCATGTCGGAGACTTTCATGGCAGCCCCTCCCATCACAGGTCCAGAGGCCCAGGAAAAGAAAAGTGATTTTGTGGGCCAGGCCCAGTGTTCCCATGCTGTGTGCAGCCTAGGGACTTGGTATCCAGTGTCCCAGCAGCTCCAGCCATGGCTGAAAGGGGACAATGTAGATGAAGAGCTGTGGCTTCAGAGGGTGGAAGCCCCAAGCCTTGGCAGCTTCCACATGGTGTTGAGCCTGCAGGTGCATGGAAGTCAAGAATTGAGGTTTGAGAAGCTTTGCCTAGATTTCTGAAGATGTATGGAAATGCCTGGATACCCAGGCACAAGTTTGCTGCAGGGTGCAGGGGAGAGGCTCATGGAGAACCTCTGTTAGGGCAGTGTGTAAGGGAAATGTGGGGTCAGAGCCCCCACACAGAGTCCCTACTGGGGCGCTGCCTAGTGGAGCTGTGAGAAGAGGCCCATCGTCCTCCAGACCCCAGAACTGTAGATCCATTGGCAGCTTGCACTGTGCACCTGAAAAAGTTGCAGACGCTCAATGCCAGCCCATGAAAGCAGCTGGGAGGCAGGCTGTATCCAGCAAAGCCACAGGGGCAGAGCCGCCCAAGACCATGTGAACCCACCTCCTATATCAGCATGACCTGGATGTGAGACATGGAGTCAAAGGATATCATTTTGAAGCTTTAAAATTTGACTGCTCCACTGGATTTTGGACTTGCATGGGCCCTTGTAACCTCATTTTTTTGGCCAGTTTCTCCCATGTGGAATGACAATTTACCCAATATCTGTACCCCCATTGTATCTAGGAAGTAACTAGCTAGCTTTTAATTTTATAGGCTCATAGGTGGAAGGGGCATGACTTGTCTCAGGTGAGACTTTGGACTGTGGACTTTTGAGTTAATGCTGAAATGAGTTAAGACTTTGGGGGACTGTTGGGAAGGCATGATTGGTATTGATATGTGAGGACATGAGATTTGGAGGGGCAGGGGTGGGATGATATAGTTTCGCTGTGTCTTAACCCAAATCTCAACTAGAATTGTATCTCCCAGGATTCCCACATGTTGTGGCAGGGACCCAGGGTGAGGTAATTGAATCATGGGGGCTGGTCTTTTCTGTGATGTTCTAATGATAGTGAATGAGGTCTCATGAGATCTGATGGGTTTATCAGGGTTTCCACTTTTGCTTCTTGTTTTTTTTTTCTTGCTGTTCCCATGCAAGAAGTGCCTTTCCCCTCCTGCCATGATTATGAGGTCTCCCTGGCCATGTAAAACTGTGAGCCCAATTAAACCTCTTACTCTTCCCAGTCTCAGGTATGTCTTTATTAGCAGCATGAAAACAAACTAATACAGCTTTTGTGGAATTGCATTCAAATCCACATCCTGAACTGCATCAGATCATCAGTTTCATTACTTATAGTTACATTTAATTTTTGATCGAAGTGTCTAGTAATTTGATTGCTCACTCTATTAATAAGATCTGACTCTGAATGACTTTTAGCCATTTTAAGAAGTCAAATCCTCCCTCAGAGGATCAAACTTTGCCATAAGTGAGGATACTCATGACAGTGTTTCTTAGGGTCTGCAGCTAATCCCACTGAGTAATTTTAGAAATATTTGTGTAGTAGCATCATTGTTAAAATAAGTGTGACCACTTTGAGGAACAATGCTCACTTGGCTGTCTCAGTTCTGTTATATTTGTGGAAAAATTGGTCTCAAGAGGCCATAGTCAAACCTTGGATACACTGTTTTATCACAATACACTCAAATATATCTTTTTTTCTGGAGGCCCCTCTGACCTTCATCCACATAGTAGCTTCATTTATGCGTCTAAAGCATTAGAATGAAAACCAACAGAAATGGTGTTTGCAGTCATTTTTATGGACTTAGGTCAGCTACTCAGTTACTGTGACAGCAACCCTTCAATCTAAAGATGAGTTTTAAATAGACTGATCTGTAGAATGTAGAGTGGTTGATACCACTGCAAATAAACATAACATTGACATCTTCATGTAAATACTACTCTTCCCCCAAGTGCCCCAATAGTTGCCCTAATCCATTCTCTCTGTTCACTCTACCCTATATTTTATTCTTATACATATTTTATTTCTCCTGTTGTCATCTTATATTAAATTTTAAGTCCATATTTTGACAGTCCTCTTGTATAATGGGTAGTGATCATATGGTGTGGTTCAGGTGAAAATATCTCTACTTCCAAAAAATAGTGACTTGAACAAAAGAAAAGAGATATTCTGGCCATTTGTACCCACCCCTTTTACTTGGAAGGGCTTAATTTCTTGTTAATAACTCTTTGTGCTAAAGTGAAAAGTTAGAAGCAGAGCTATCATTTTTCTTTCACCTTAAAAGCGTATAACCTTATATCTCTTTACCCCATCCACATATTCATAACTCTCTTTGCTCCAAAATTTATCTTTATTAAATATTGTAAGCAGAGACAGATTTATTTTGTAGTGAGAGAAACTTAATCATCAGGGTTTTTTATTTGAAATGACCATCTGAAGACATTGTACTTAATTTTATATTTGTATTTTTGTGTTATTTTCTTAAAAGCACTCTCGCCTCTAATTTATATTCATAAGTTTTAGGCCCTAAAGCAACCCAAATCCATCTTTGAATGTAATAATCTCTTCTTTCTCTTTTACTTACTCCCTTTTGAATATTTGGTGTAATCATTGTAATGCTTATGTTGTCATTTCTTTTGTCCTTTACTCTGCTCAAAGCAAGTTAGAGGCCAAAGCTTATGTGACATGTGGGTCCTCTGAATGGTTTCTTTTACCGTATTCATTATGGATTATTCCTAGAGAATTCAGAAGTCTCTTAAGACACAAGGATGACTGTACTCCTAAGAAAACGTGGGAGATACTGGACAGACTTTAATTCTTCCAATGCATTTACCAGTTTGACATTAGTTAACATGTTTGAGCCCTAATATGCTCATCTGCAAAATAGAAATAATAATATTTACTTGTCAGACTTGCTGTGAGGATTAATCCAAAAAATCAAGGTGAATGCACCTTACTCAAGTGCCTGGCACTTACTCTGTATCAACACTTTTAGATTCTACCTTTTTCTTCAGCTGCCGTAGCAGGACGCAGTAGAAAAAGCTTTGTTCCAGCAGAGAGAATACGTACCATCTGCATTTTTTTTTTGAACCTTCTTTGACTTATAAGAGCTACAAAAATGCATGTTATTAGCCTGAAAGGGCAAGTGATTCCCTAGGCAGGCACAGAGGGATGTAACTTCAGCTTTGTTTGAAAGAGTGGCAGCAGACAGAAAGGGCAGCAGCAGCAGCAGCTCTGTAAGCCACCCGTCTTCAAGCTCTAGAGTCTGTTCAGCTCAGATAAGACAGTGTGCCTCCTCTTCCATATCCAGTGTATGAAAAGTTTATTTCCCTCCTTTCTGTTTTCCATGCTATGTTTGAAAAATGAGCATTTGTTCTTAAAATGTGAGCATAAATCTTTGATAGGGATGGAGGTGTAGCACAGAATTTTATTCAATAAGTAGACACTTTTCAGATGTGTTCCTTAAATAATGACTTAACAAAAAGCAGAAGAGACCCAAGCATGATACAGTAAGCTATTAAGTCAGGATACTCGTGTTCTTTCTTTCTGAGCCCTTTTCTTTCAGAGTATTTGTTCATTTTGAAAAACTTAGCAGTATTACTTATAAGCATATTTTGAATATTAAGATCTTGAAAGATTATATCATTTCTTGGCTTAAAAATTAAGGAAATTAAACATCTCATTATTCCTGGTAACCTTTCATTAGTAGGGTTTATTGCCATTTAACCTTAGGCAATAGTGGAAATTTATTATTATTCTTGGTAGATATATTGTGCCTGTGATTTTATTGGGAATGTTTTATTTCCAAGTTATGTGGACATTTGTCTGCTTTACATTTTATCTATGTATTAATATAATGAAATATATATCAGGTTGGAAGTTAAGAGACCCTGTATTCTAATCCTAGCTGTATCTCAATCAACTATGTGGTTTCTAGGTGATTCACTTCATTTTACACTGCAAATGATGCATTCCTGAAGCATGAAGGTAACACCTTTTCTGTAGATTGTATTGTAAAGATAAATGAGATAATATTTGTGCTAATTGTGTGAGTTCGGTGGAATGTAGGTAAACTGGTAGTAGTACTGTAACTTCTCACATTAACAGTAATTTAAAACATAATGAAGGTGGAGACCCTTGATGTTTGAAGGAAAAATAAAAGGTAGAGAAATGGCTGGTTAGCATGGACTTAAAACTCTGAATCAAGTTAGTTAACCACTTATCTGGTCTTTATTAATATATGTCTTGGAAGACATGTCTTCACAGGATTATAAATCAATACTATGCCAGTTTTCATTGAGGATGTATTTTAAAATAGCCAGTGGAAAAATACTTCCCTAAGAACATTACCCCTTCGATTCAGTGTTTCTTATATAAAGAGCTTCATGACAAATTCTTCAGGGTTTAGTTTCAGACAAAAGCAAAAATAGTCTATATCCAGAAGAAATGGTATTTTAAACCAGCTAACAAATATTAATATGATCGTATTTCCAGTTTTGCTTTGACTATCAGGATGCTTGCAGCTTAATGTAGTGATAAATTATAGTAATTGTCTTCAGCCTCGTTCTCTCATATAATTGTCTTCTTTCTTCAATTTTAAAGTCTTTTTATATAGGCTCTGTGCATATGAAATTGAGTCATATATATATGAATAATTTTTAAACAGGTAGACAGATAAATAATGTTTCTGTGTAAGTCTCATGGTTCATTTACTAGCTAGGCCACAATGTTTGGTTTGATTCGTATGTAGACAATTGAATATTGCTTCATTCAAAGGTAACCTTTATTGTCCCTAGCCCTGGATGACTGTATCCAAACTGGCTACAAAGAAGAACTGTGGAAAAATCTAGAGTAATTAGAGCTAAGTAAGGCTTCACTAATATGTAAAACACCTAAACCATATGTTGTCAATGACATTGTAGTCTAATCAACTTTAGATATATATAATAATATTTTGTTATTTATATACATAAGGCAGAATATATTTTGCCCTCGTTTACTCAGTAATGCTCATGAAACATTAAGCTCTTTATGTATTTATGTTTTTATTTATTTATTTGAGACATAGCCTCACTCTGTTGCCCAGGCTGGAGTGCAGTGGCATGATCTTGGTTAACTGCCAATCTCTGCCTCCAGGGTTTAAACAATTCTTGTGCCTCAGCCTCCCAAGTAGCTGGGATTACAGGGATGTGCCACTATGCTTGGCTAATTTTTGTATTTTCAGTAGAGATCAGATTTCACCATGTTGGCCAGGCTGGTCTCATATTCCTGGCCTCAAGTGATCCACTTGCATCAGCCTCCCAAAATGCTGGGATTATGGGCATGAGCTACCAGGCCTGGCTGAGATCTGAAATTCCATTTTTCCATCCAATCCTATCATTTCATTGGAGTTAGAAAATAAAAGTAAATTTTTGCTGTGTTTAGGCAAATGGTTCAGAGGCAACCTTGGACTATTTTATGGTCCTTCATGATCCAGGAACATAAGAATATATTACCTTGTACCCATGAAAGTAGTGATAGAGAGATTGGTAGACTCCAAGAAGAAGATATTGATGGTTTCAAAAGTAGTATTGGAAGGCTATGAGGGCAATGGCAATTAAAATTTACTATAGAATGTGTCATACTTCTTATATTGATGCAGGACAATCAGAAGAAGCATGGAAGAATGGGTCTAATGAAGGCTTGTTAGAGTCTGCTGTTAAGATCAGATTTGGATTTAATATTTAAGAGAACTGAACCTCTTTCTGAATAAGGAAGGAAGGATTATCCCAGTGGGACAAGCTCCAGCTTTCAGCTTTCAAAATAGTGGGATTCCTTTAGATCTAAAAAATTACATGCCTATGAACAGTCACCTGAGGCATCTGCAGGAAGGCTTAATGAGCCACATAGCAAGGCAAGAATAGAAGAGAAATATTTCTAATAAAGTTACTAAAAGATTAAGGAAATGCAAGCACAGTGCTTTTTGCATTCTCACATTCCTGGGATGATTTTACCATTGAAGAAAACTCATAGCTGGTTATTTCAGAAACTAAGGAATAACCACTTATCTTCTAAGAGTCAAGCCTCATTCCGCATCAATTTTCCTTTTTGAAACAAACTACCACAGCTGGAAGACTAGAAAAATTACTGAGAAAGACAGAATATGACAGGGGATTCAGGTTGGGGAGACAATCAACATAAGCTACGGTGTTTAAGTTACTCACTCTTGCCCTTTTTAGGTGAGTTCTGTCAAAGGTGGACTCTAGCTAGAGATTACTGTGATTGTACAAGGAACCAAAATCCCCAGAGTGAGGGTAGAAGGAGATCCAGTATTTAGATGAAGGGGAAATATTCAGGAAAAATTGACTTTCTATAGGAAGAAATTCAGGACAGAGATCCAGTTTCTATGTGCTTTGGGTACATATTATATGTGTGTGTTTGTGTGTAGGCAGGATCAGCCAGATGAGAAGCAAATTTCCTTGATGGAGGTACAAATATTTACTAGGGAGATTGGAGAATAAAGATAATATTTTGCAACATTAATGAGGGGTGTTTATTCCCTAATGTGGTTTGATTCTGTGTCCCCACCCAAATTTCATCTCGAATTATAATCCCCACATGTTGAGGGAGGGAGGTGATTAGATCATCAGGGCGGTTTCCCTCATACTGTTCTTGTGATAGTGAGTGAGTTCTCATGAGATCTGATGGTTTTATAAGGTGCTCTTCCCCCTTTGCTCACTTCTCTTTCCAGCTACCTTGTAAAGAAGGTGCCTGCTTTCCCTTCTGCCATGATTGTAAGTTTCTTTAGGCCTCTCCAGCCTGCAGAACTGTGAGTCAGTCAAGCCTCTTTCCTTTATAAATTACCCAGTCTCAGGTATTTCTTTATAGTAATGTGAGAATGGACTAATACAGCAAATTGGTACAGAGGTAGGGGGCACTGCTATAAAGATTTCACATTGAAAATGTGGAAGTGACATTAGACCTGGGTAACAGGCAGTGGTTGGAACAGTTTGGCGGGCTCAGAAAAAGATGGGAAGATGTGAGAAAGTAGAAATTTGTTGAATGGTTTCAGCCAAAATGCTTATAGTAATATGACCAATGAAGTCCAGGCTGAAGTGGTCTCAGATGGAGATGAGGAACTTGGGAACTGGAGAAAAGATGACTCTTGATATGCTTTAGCAAAGAGACTGGTAGCATTCTACCCCTGCCATAGATATCTGTGGAACTTTGAACTTGAGAGAGATGATTTAGGGTATCTAACAGAAGAAATTTCTAAGTGGCAAAGTGTTCAAGAGGAAGCAGAGCATATCAGTTTGGAAAATTTGCAGCTTGAGAATATTGTAGAAAAGGAAAACCCACTTTCTGGAGAGAAATTCAAGCCCATTGCAGACATTGCATAAGTAACAAGGAACTGAATGTAAATCACCTAGACATTGGGGAAAATGTCTCCAGCATATGACAGCGGCCTTTACAGCAGCCCCTCCCATCACAGGCCTGGAGGCCTCAGAGGGAAAAATGGTTTTGTGGGCTGTGCCCAGTCTCCCCGCTCCCCACTGTGCAGCCTTGGGACATGGTGCCCTGCATGCCAGCTGCTTCAGCTACAGCCATGACTAAAAGGAGCCAAGGTACAGCTCGGGCCATAAGCCCCAAGCTTTTTGGCTTACACATGGTGTTGAGCCTGTGGGTGCACTTCTGTCAAGAACTGAGGTTTGGGAACATCCTTCTAGATTTCAGGTGATGTATGGAAATGCCTGAATGTCCAGGCAGAAGTTTGCTGAAGGGGCAGAACCCTTATGGAGAACCTCTGCTAGGGAAGTGCAGAAGGGAAAAGTGTGGCAGTGGCCCAATGCAGAGTCCCTACTGGGGCACTGCCTAGTGGAGCTGCAAAAAGAGGGCCACCATCCTCCAGACTTCAGAATGATAGATTTACTTATAGCTTGCACCATGTGCCTGGAAAAACAACAGACATTCAGTGCCAACACATGAAAGCAGCTAGGAGCAGTCCTGTACCCTGCAAATCCACAGGGGTAGAGCTGCTCAAGGCCATGGGAGCCCACTTCTTGCATCAGCATGACCTCAATGTGAGACGTGGAGTCAAAGGAGATCATTTTGGAACTTTAAGGTTTCATAACTGCCCTATTGGATTTTGGACTTGTATGGGGCCTGTAGCTCCTTTGTTATGGCCAATTTATCCCATTTGAAATAGCTGTATTTACCCAATGACTATACCTCCATTGTATCTAGGAAGTAACTAACTTGCTTTTGGTTTCATAGGCTCATAGGCAAAAATGACTTGCCCTGTCTCAGATGAAACTTTGGACTTGAATTCCTCAGTTAATGCTGGAATGAGCTAAGATTTTGGGTGACTGTTGGAAGGGCATGATTGTGTTTTAAAATGTGAGGACATGAGATTTTGAAGGGACCAGGGGCAAAATGATATAATTTGGCACTATGTCCCCACCCAAATCTCACCTTGAATTGTAATAATTCCCACATGTCAAGGGTGTGACTAGGTAGAGGTAATCGAATTATGTGGGAGGTTTACCCCATGCTGTTCTCATGATAGTGAGTTATCACGAGATCTGATGGTTTTATAAGAAGCTCTTTCCCCCACCTCGTGAAGAAGGTGCCTGTTTTTTCTTCCACCATGATTGTAAGTTTCCTGAAACCTCCCCAGACATGTGGAACTATGAGTCAATTAAGCCTCTTTCATTAATAAATTATCCAATCTCAGGAATTTCTTTATAGCAGAGTGAGAATGCATGAATATTTTCCCCTTTATATTTTCTTGTTATTTTAGAACTTTCTTTTCACCACTAACTTCCAAATAATATGGAAAACACATTATAAGTGTCAACACTAGAGGTCAGAGCAAGACTTCCTGCTCATGAAAGTACGTAAGATTTTATTGACATGGAAGGGAAAGCTGGAGGGAAAGCAAAGAGGATTTGTGGATGGAGGGTTAGCTCCTCTACACATTTATGTAGATGTAGAGGTGCAGCTTCTTCATGAAGGTCTCAGTATTTAGCCTAGCATGTGGAATTATTGATTCAAATTGAAACCCATTTTCCATGAATCTTCAACTTCCTGATGTTTATTAACTCTTAACACAAGGTAAAAACAAGGGAGCAATTTCACACAAGAGTTGCCAGATATAAGAAGAAATGAACAAGATAGAATATAGAGTTTCAATGAGATTAAATTAATAATAAAGGGTTTTTTTGTTTTTTTGTATTTACAATGTACATTAGGTTCCATGGCAGAGAAAAAAGTATGCTATAGAAAGTTTATCTTAATGGAACTTATAATTTTTTTTAGGATATAAGATAGAGGATGAACACATATAATATTAATAAATTCCATGTGACTGTAAATGTTATAGTGGCAGCATCAATCCAACAATGCTCTGAATTCTCTTGGATGCCAAATTTGGAAAAGATCAATGTTGATAAGGATGATTGAAAATTGCTTCACAGTGCACAGTCTTTGGAATTGAATACATCTTATTTTAATCTTGTCCCTGCTACTTAAATATTTGTGTAATCTTAGGCATTTTAAATAACCCCACTAAGTCTTACCCTTATCATTTGTAAAGCGGGGATGATACTAGTGCCTACTTCATTGGGTTATTGTGAGGATTTTATAAAATAATGCGTGTTAAATAGCAAGCACAATGGTTGTTACATAGTAAAGCTTTTTAAAATATAGCTGTTAAGGAGGGGTTACGACATGAGAAAGTTTTTGAAAGAGTTTGATAGATGAAAAGAATGGAAGAAGGCATTTCATATCAAGGTAGAAGATGAGCCTTGTCACAGAAGTAGGAATAGCTTATTATTATTATTATTATTTGAGATACAGTCTTGCTCTGTTGCCCAGGCAGGAGTGCAGTGGTGTGATCTTGGCTCATTGCAGCCTGGACCTCCTTGGCTCAGGTGATCCTCCCATCTTAGCCTCCCAAGTAGCTGGGACTACAGGCATAAGCCACCATGCCTGGCTAAGTTTCTAATTTTTTGAAGAGACTGGGGCCTCACTAATTTCCCTAGAGTGGTCTTGAACTCCTCGTATCAAGCAGTCCTCCTGCCTCAGCCCTTCAAAGTGCTAGAATTACAGGTGTGAGCCACTGTGCCCAGACCAGGGATTGCTTATTTACAGGGCAGTTACATGCAATCTGGTAGAACTAGAACGTTCTCTCAGGAGAATTAGATTTTAAATGTACATTGGAATGGTAGTCATCACAGTAAGGAGACATAGTAAGTTTCCTTTAGATGTTCAAGGAAAAGTCAGAAAAAGCTAACCATTTGAGCATCAGACTAATTCAGTTCAGCACATATAGATAGAATTATTTATAGACTTGATGTACAGACACCATTTGTTATGAAAGAGTCTAATCAACAGCTCCCCAGTTTCTTTCAGACTAATCAAGGTGGTCAGGGTATATCTGTAGATTGAATTTGTAACTAAAGAAAACTACACCCTAATTAAATAAATTGTTTCCTAAAAGAAAGGACAGAAGTGCTCACATTTGTGTGGGGTCCCCCAGAATGCTAGAAGAATAGTGCGAAATCATGGAAAGATTGAGAATGGATGTATAATATAGGTAATTATTTTGACAGCTTAGCTAGGAGTACTGGGAAAGATGAACTGGGTGAGCAAAACATTGGAGTCAGGGAGAGAAATTAGAGGGCGATAATTCTTAACAGTCATGTTAGCCCAATTTGCAAATACACTTTGATATCATTTGTTCTGAAATAATGCTGTAAAGTATAACTTAACAATTTAATGATCAATTTAGAATCTTAATGATTTTATAAATATATGCCAAAGTAATTTGTGAAACTTCATTTTTTTTTTTTTCTGGCTGAAGGCCACCAACCCATTTCTGATTGATTTTCATGAAACAAATATGCATATTCAGTTGAGAAATAATATTAAAACTATTAGCCATATACCCACCATTAAGTTTAAGACATCGATTTTTAACAGAACCTTAGACACCCCTGTACATGCCTGTGCCAATTGTGGCCCTCTCCTTGAGGTAACCACTACCATGATGAATAAAAGTTCTCTTGATTTTCATTATTGTTTATTACCTGTGTATTTGCAAAGACATGTTACTTTTTCTATTTGAGTACCTTATAGAAATATACTCTTCTGTTGCTTTGTTTTCTCAATTTTATAATTTATAAATTCATCAATGTTAATGTGCACAGCTATAGTTTATTTACTTTTACAGCTATATACTATTTCATTATGTGACTATACCTAACTTTTTTGGCCAGTCTACTATGGTTAGACATTTGGTCATTTCAAGTATTTTTTTTTCCTATGATGACAGTAATTCTGTATTAGCCTCAGTTTGTATGTCATACTTCAGATCTGTTAGTTCCTCTTTCACAACCCTTCCCCACTTCTGTGCTTCCTTAGGAACAGCTCACACTGTTTTTGTGATCATGAAGCCCAGGAGCTCTTTTTATATACCACAGACTAAGCAGCACACAGGTGTGGCACCAACTGGCAAGAAGGGACTGTCATTACTGTGCACCAACTGGATTACATAATGAGGGTTCTGGCTTCCACATTGATTACTTGAAAGAACCAGGTGACAAAACATGGGCAAATCTGCAGCCAATTACCTGTAGAGCAGTCTTACACCAAGACAAGATGGGAAAGAGGAAGGCGGTAACAGATATATTGATCTCTTTTTGTCTCTCTCTCTTCCAACAGACTATTTTTAAGAGGTAGTTTCATATAGCCTCTTTGAAGACGCTACATGAGACTGAGCAATGTATTGAAATGTTTGTTGAAAAGCTATGGTCAGCTCATGAATGTATTTGTACACCCATCTTTCCTACCTCACTTTAATTTTTTTAAATTGTTGCTATTAACCATATTTTATTTTATTATTAAAAAATTTTTTTGGGTACGCAGTAGCTGTATATATTTAAGAGGTACATGAGATATTTCGATACAGGCATGCAATGTGAAATAAGAACATCATGGGGAATGGGGTATCTAACCCCTGAAGCATTTTTCCTTTGAGTTACAATCCAGTCACACACCCTTTAAGTTATTTTAAAATATCCAATTAAGTTATTATTGACTATAATCAACTTATTGTAACTATCAAATAGTAGGTCATATTCATTCCAGTTTTTGGTATCAACCATCTCAAACTTTCCCCCACCTAGGCCCCCACTACCGTTTGCAGCCTCTGGTAACTATCCTTCTACTCTCTATGTCTATTAATTCAATTGTTTTAATTTTTAGATCCCACAAATAAGTGAGAACATGTGATATTTGTCTTTCTGTGACTGGCTTATTTCACCTCACATAATGATCTTCAGTTCTATCCATGTTGTTGCAAATGACTGGATCTCAATCTTTCTTATGGCTAAATAGCACTCTGTTATGTATATGTACCACATTTTCTTTATCCATTCCTCTGTTGATGGATGCTTAGGTTGCTCCCAAATCTTAGCTATTGTAAAAAATGCTATAACAAATATGGAAGTGCAGATATTTCTTTGATATAATAATTTTATTTCTTTTGAATATGTATCCAGCAGTGGGATTGCTGGATAGTATGGTAGCTCAATTTTTAGTTTTTAGAGGAACCTCCAAACTGTTTTCCATAGTGGTTGTACTAAGTTTATTTCCTAGAAGCAGTGTACAGGGTTCCATTTTCTCCATGTCCTCGCCAGCATTTGTTATTGTCTGTCATTTGGATATAACCATTTTAACTGGGGTGAGATACCTCAATGTAGTTTTCATTTGCATTTGTCTGATGATCAATGATGTTGAGCACCTTTTCATATGGCTGTTTGCCATTTGTATGTCTTCTCTGGAAAAATGTCCATTCAGATCTTTTGCCCATTTTTGATTGAATTATTAGATTTTTTTCCTATAAAGTTGTTTGAGCATCTTATATATTCTGGTTATTAATCTCTTGTCAGATACGTAGATTGCAAATAATTTCTAAAATTCTGTGGGTTCTCTCTTTACTTTGTTGATTGTTTCCTTTGCTGTGCAGAAGCTTTTTAACTTGATGTGATCTCATTTGTCCATTTTTGCTTTGGTTGCCTGGCTTGTGCAGTATGGCTCAGTAAATGTTTGCCTAGACCAATGTCCTCAAGATTTTCCCCAACGGTTTCTTGTAGTAGTTTCATATTTGAGGTCTTAGATTTAAGTCTTTAACTCATTTTAATTTGATTTTTCCATATGGCAAGAGATAAAGGTCTAATTTTATTCTTCAGCATATCGATATCCAGTTTTGACAGCATAATTTATTGAAGAGGCTGTCTTTCTCGAGTGTATATTCTTGGCCCCTTTGTTGAAAACTAGTTCACCGTAGGTATGTGGATTTGTTTCTAGGTTCTCTATTCTGTTCCATTGGTGTATGTGCCTGTTTTTATGGCAGTACCATGCCGTTTTGGTTACTATAGCTGTGTAGTATAATTTGAAGTCAAGTAATATGATTTCTCTAGTTTTGCTTTTTTACTAAGCATAGTGTTGGCTATTGTGGGTCTTCTGTGGTTTCATACAAATTTTAGAATTTTTTTTGTTTGTTTCTTTGAAGACTATCATTTTTATTTTGGTAGAGATTTTTGTATTTTTAGTAGCGATAAGGTTTCATCATGTTGGCCAGGCTGGTCTCAAACTCTGACTTCAAATGATCTGCCTGTCTCGGACACCCAAAGTGCTTGTATTACAGACATGCACCACTACACTCAGCCTTTTATTTCCCTTTTATATTGTTCACTGTTGTCTTGTAGAGCTGTTACTGAATTTTGTATGTTGATTTTGTATCCTGCAACTTTACTGAATTTATTAGTCTAATAGTTTTATTGTGGAGTCTGTAGGTTTTTCCAAATATAAGATCATATTATTTGCAAACAATGCTAATTTGACTTCTTCATTTCCAATTTGGATGCCCTTTATATCTTTTTCTTGTTTGATTGCTCTAGCTAGGACTTCCAGTACTATGCTGAATAATAGTGGTGACAGGAAGCATTCTGGTTGTATTTCAGATATTAGAGGAAAGGCTTTCAGTTTTCCCCATTTAGTATGATATTAGCTGTGGTTCTGTCATATATGGCTTTAATTATGTTGAGGCATGTTCCTTCTATTCCCAGTTTTTTGAGGTCTTTTGATTATGAAAGGATGTTGAATTTTTTTTCCCATTTATTTATTTTATTGCATTTTAGGTTTTGGGGTACATGTGAAGAACATGCAAGATTGTTGCATAGGTACACACGTGGCGGTGTGATTTGCTGCCTTCCTCCCCATCACCTACATCTGGCATGTCTCCCCTTGCTATCTCTCCCGAGCTCCCCATTCCCCACCGTCCCTCCCCTATTTCCCCCCAACTGACCCCAGTGTGTAGTGCTCCCTCCCTGTGTCCATGTGTTCTCATTGTTCAACACCCGCCTATGAGTGAGAACATGCGGTGTTTGATCTGCTCTTCTGTCAGTTTGCTGAGAATGATGGTTTCCAGGTTCATCCATGTCCCTACAAAGGACCCAAACTCATCGTTTTTGATGGCTGCATAATATTCCATGGTGTATATGTGCCACATTTTCCCTATCCAGTCTATCGTCGATGGGCATTTGGGTTGGTTCCACGTCTTTGCTATTGTAAACAGTGCTGCAATGAACATTCGTGTGCACGTGTCCTTATAGTAGAACGATTTGTAATCCTTTGGATATATACCCAGTAATGGGATTGCTGGGTCAAATGGAATTTCTATTTCTAGGTCCTTGAGGAATCGCCACACTGTCTTCCACAATGGTTGAACTAATTTACACTCCCACCAACAGTGCAAAAGTGTTCCTATTTCTCCACATCCTCTCCAGCATCTGTTGTCTCCAGATTTGTTAATGATCACCATTCTAACTGGTGTGAGATTGTATCTCAATGTAGTTTTGATTTGCATTTCTCTGATGACCAGTGATGATGAGCATTTTTTCATATGTTTGTTGGCCTCACGTATGTCTTCTTTTGTAAAGTGTCTGTTCATATCCTTTGCCCACTTTTGAATGGGCTTGTTAGTTTTTTTCTTGTAAATCTGTTTTAGTTCTTTGTAAATTCTGGATATCAGCCCTTTGTCAGATGGGTAAACTGCAAACATTTTTTCCCAATCTGTTGGTTGCCGATTCACTCTAATGACTGTTTCTTTTGCCATGCAGAAGCTGTGGAGTTTGATTAGGTCCCATTTGTCTATTTTGGCTTTTGTTGTCAATGCTTTTGGTGTTTTGGTCATGAAGTCCTTGCCTACACCTATGTCCTGAATGGTTTTGCCTAGATTTTCTTCTAGAGTTTTTATAGTGTTAGGTCTTATGTTTAAGTCTTTAATCCATCTGGAGTTAATTTTAGTGTAAGGTGTCAACTTTTGATCTCTCCTTGCTTCTCATGTGAGCACTTATTGCTATGTATTTTCCTCTAGAGACTGCTTTAAATGTGTCCCAGAGATTCTGGTATGTTGTGTCTTTATTCTCATTGGTTTCGAAGAACATCTTTATTTCTGTCTTCATTTCATTGTTTATCCAGTCAACATTCAAGAGCAAGTTGTTCAGTTTCCATGAAGCTGTGCGGTTCTGGATTAGTTTTTGAATTCTGAGTTCTAACTTGATTGCACTGTGGTCTGAGAGACTGTTTGTTACGATTTCCGTTCTTTTGCATTTCCTGAGGAGTGATTTACTCCCAATTATGTGGTCAATTTTAGAGAAGGTGTGATGTGGTGCTGAGAAGAATGTATATTCTGTGGATTTGGGGTGGAGAGTTCTGTAAATGTTTATTAGGTTTGCTTGTTCCAGGTCTGAGTTCAAGTCCTGTATATCCTTATTAATTTTCTGTCTGGTTGATCTGTCTAATATTGACAATGGGGTGTTAAAGTCTCCCACTATTATTGTGTGGAAGTCTAAGTCTCTTTGTAAGTCACTAAGAACTTGCCTTATGTATCTGGGTGCTCCTGTATTGGGTGCGTATATATTTAGGATCGTTAGCTCTTCTTGTTGCATTGATCATTTTACCATTATGTAATGTCCTTCTTTGTCTCTTTTGATCTTTGTTGTTTTAAAGTTGAATTTATCAGAGATGAGAATTGCAGCTCCTCCTTTTTTTTGCTCTCCATTTGCTTGGTAAATCTTCCTCCATCCCTTTATTTTGAGCCTCTGTGTATCCTTGCATGTGAGATGGGTTTCCTGGATACAGCACACCGATGGGTTTTGGCTTTTGATCCAATTTGCCAGTCTGTGTCTTTTGATTGGGGCATTTAGTCCATTTACATTTAGGGTTAATATTGTTATGTGCGAATTTGATACTGCCATTTTGGTGCTAGCTGGGTGTTTTGCCCTTTAGTTGACCCGATACTTGTTGTTCCTTTATATGTGTAGAGCCTCTTTCAGGAGCTCTCGTAGAGTTGGCCTGGTGGTCATGAAATCTCTGAGTACTTGCATGTTCCCAAAGGATTTTAATTTTCCTTCACTTATGAAGCTTAGTTTGGCTACACAGGAGATTCTGGGTTGAAAGTTCTTTTCTTTGAGGATGTTGAATATTGGCCCCCACTCTCTTCTGGCTTGTAGGGTTTCTGCTGAGAGATCTGCTGTGAGTCGGATGGGCTTCCGTTTGTGGGTGACCTGACCTTTCTCTCTGGCTGCCCTTAGTATTTTCTCCTTCATTTCAACCCTGGTGAATCTGACGATTATGTGCCTTGGGGTTGCTCTTCTTGACGAATATCTTTGTGGTGTTCTCTGTATTTCCTGGACTTGAATATTGGTCTGCCTTGCTAGGTTGGGGAAGTTTTCCTGGATAATATTCTGAAGAGTATTTTCCAGCTTGGACTCATTCTCTTCGTCACATTCAGGTACGCCTATCAAACGTAGATTAGGTCTTTTCACATAGTCCCACATTTCTTGGAGACTTTGTTCATTCCTTTTTACCCTTTTTTCTCCAGTCTTGCCTTCCCGTTTTATTTCATTGAGTTGATCTTCGACCTCTGATATCCTTTCTTCTGCTTGGTCAATTCGGCTGTTGATACTTGCGCATGCTTCGCGAAGTTCTCGTGTTGTGTTTTTCAGCTCCATCAATTCACTTATATTCCTTTCTATTTTGTCCGTTCTCGTTAGCATTTAGTGAAATATTTTTTCAAGGTTCTTAGTTTCTTTGCATTTGGTTAGAACATGTTCTTTAAGTTCACAGAAGTTTCTTACTACCCACCTTCTGAAGTCTGATTCTGTCATTTCATCACACTCATTCTCCCTCCAACCTTGTTCCCTTGCTGGTGTGGAGTTGTGATCCCTTGTAGGCGGAGGGGTGTTATGGTTTTGGCTGTTTTTATCCTTTTTGCGCTGGTTTCTTCCCATCTTTAAGAATTTATCCACCTGTCGACTTTGTAGTTGCTGGCTTTCAGATTGGGTCTCAAACCTTTCAGATTGACATTCTATTTGTTGTTGATGAGGTTATTTCTATTTCTTGGTTTTCCTTCTCACAGTCTGGCCCTTCTGCTGTAGGTCTGCTGAGGTTCACTACAGGCCCTGTTTGCCTGGGGTTCACCTGTAGCAGCTGCTGAAACGTAAGGGTTGTTACCAGTTTTCTTCTTCTGCTATCTTTGTCCCAGAAGGATACCCGCCTAGTGTCAATCTGATCTCTCCTGTATGAGGTGTCTCTTTGGATATATAGTGGTCAGGGAGCTGCTTGAGGAGACGGTCTCTTCTTTATAGGAGCTCAAATGGTGAGCTGTGAGCTCTGTTGTTCATTCAGAGCTGCTGGGCAGGTACGTTTAGGTCTGCTGCAGCAGAACTGATAAACTGCTTTTTGTTCCCAGGTGCTCTGTCCCAGGGATTTAGGGCTTTATGAGTTTCGGTTATGCTGCTGCCTTCTCTTTTTTTTTTTTTTTTTTTTCCTTCAGAGCTGCCCTGCCCAGCAAGGAGGCAACCTAGTCACTGTCTGCCTGTAGAGGCTTGTTGAGCTGCTGTGGGCTCCACCCAGCTGCCGAATGAACTTCCCTGCAGTCCTGTTTATATGGATGTAGTTAGAACTGCTTTGGCGATGGTGGCCCGCCTCTGTTGAGGTGGAGTCTCTCTGCATTGGCGGGTTGCCTTGGCAACGGCAGGTTGCCTCAGCAATGGCGGGTTGCGTTGGCAACGGCGGGCTGCCTCAGCATTGGCTGTCTGCCTCCATAGTGGTGGGCTGCCTCGGTAATTGCGGACGCCCCTCCCTCACAGAGCTGGACCGTCCTCCGTTCAGCTGCACTTCTGTGAAACTCTCAATCCAGAGTTTCTGGTTGCTGTTGTTTTGTTGGGGTGGGATCAGCCGAGCCTGATCGCCTGGCTCCCTGCCTCAGAGCCTTTTTAATATTGGTGTTCCAGTCGCCTGTTGAAGAGGCGCCGGGGTCTGTTTGTTTTCCCCTGCGGCCACTCAGTGCGCTGGCTTAAACAGCGGCACTGAGGTTTGTGGCGCTTTTTTTTTTTTTTTGCCCTGGAATCTACTGTCCTGGTTCCCTGCTCAGTTCCCTTTTTAAACAGACGAATGGGCGCCTTCCTGTGGCTCCAATCATCAGCTAAAAGGGCACCCGGACCGGTGTAGTTTTTATGGAGAACTGCTGCTCCGGGGCGCCGACAAAGCAGCCACGTGGGGCAAAGCAGTGTAGCCGGCCGGCACAGCCACTGGCCGAAACAGCCGCGCTGGCGACCTGTGGAGCTCCTTCGCCTGGGAATTGCCTAGTCTGTGGGCAATAAAAATGTGGCGTCAACTCACCCTGTGTGCTTTCACTGGAAGCTGCAATCCTGAGCTGTTCCTGAATGGCCATCTTGGATCTTGAAAAAAGGATGTTGAATTTTATCAAATGTTTTTTCAGCATCAACTGAAATGCCCATATGGTGTTTGTGCTTTATTCTGTTGGTATGATGTATCACATTGATTGATTTGCATATGTTGATCCATTTTCGCATCCCAAGAATAAATCCCACTTGGTCATGAGGCATGGTCTTCCTAATGTATTGTTGAATTCAGTTTGTTAGTATTTTGTTGAAGATTTTTTGTGTCAATATTCATCAGTTATCTTGACCTATAGTTCTTTTTTTATGTGTCTTTGGTTTTGCTATCACGGTAATATGGCCTTGTAGAATGAGTTTGGAAGTATTTTCTTCTCTATGTTTTGGAATAGTTTGAGCAGGATTGGTATTTTTCTTTAAATGATTTGTAGAATTTGGCAGTAAAACCATCAGGTCCTAGGTTTTTCTTTACTGGGAGAGTTTTTATTATGACTTAAATCTGATTACTTAATCTCATTACTAATTTGTCTGTTCAGGTTTTGGATTTCTTCCTGGTTCAATCTTGTTAGGTTGTATGTGTCTAGGAATTTGTCCGTTTCTTGTAGCTTTTCCAATTTGGTGGCATATAGTTGCTCATAGTAGCCACAAATGATCCTTTGAATTTCTACAGTATCAGTTGTCATGTCTCCTTTTTCATTTCTGATTTTATTTGTTTGGATTGTCTCTCTGTTTTTCTTGGTTAGGCTGGCCAAAGGTTTGTCTGTTTTGTTTATCTTTTCAACAAAAAGCTTTTGTTTAATGATATTTTTAATTTTTCTCATTTTAATTTCATTTATTTCTTCTCTGATCTTTATTGTTTTTTCTTTTACTAATTTTGGGTTTCGTTTGTGTTTGATTTTCTAGTTCCTTAGGATGCATTTTACATTGTTCAAGTTTGTTTTGTTTGTTTGTTTTGAGACAGAGTCTCACTCTGTCACTCAGGCTGGAGTGCAATGGTGCAATCTCAGCTAACTGCAACCTCCACTTCCGAGGTTCAAGCGATTCTCCTTCCTTGGCCTCCTTAGTAGCTGGGATTACAGGGTGTGCCACCATGCCTAGCTAATTTTTGTATTTTTAGTAGATGCGGGGTTTCACCATGTTGGCCAGGCTGGTCTTGAACTCCTGACCTCAGATGATCAACCCAGCTCAGCCTCCCAAAGTGCTGGGATTACAGGCATGAGCCACCATGCCCAGCCAATTGTTCAAGGTTTTTTTTTTTTTTTTTTTTTTGTCTTTTTTGATGTAGTCCCTTATAGCTATAAACTTGCCTCTTAGTACTGCTTTTGTTATGTCCCATAGGTTTGATATGTTGTATTTCCATTATTTTTTTTCAAATTTTTTCCTCAAATTTCTTAATTTCTTCACTGACCTACTTGTCATTCAGGAACATATTGTTTAATTTCTATGTATTTGTATAGTTTACAAAGTTGCTCTTGTTATTAATTCTAGTTTTATTATATTGTGGTCAGAGATGATGCTTGATATTCTTTCAGTGTTTTGGATTAATTTATGAATTATTCGTGACCTAACCTATGGTCTATCTTTAAGAATGATCCATGTGCTGAGGAAAAGAATTTGTATTCTGCAGCCATTGGATAAAATGTTTTGTAAATATCTATTATATACATGTGGTCTGTAGTACAGACTTTGTCTGATGTTTCTTTGTTGATTTTCTCTCTGGAAGATCTGTCCAATGCTGAAAGTAGGGTGTGGAATTCTCCTACTCTTATTGTATTAGGGCTTATCTCTCTCTTTAGCACTAATAATATTTGCTTTATATAACTGGGTGTTCCAGTGTTGGGTGCAAATATATCTAAAATTGTTATATCTTCTTGCTGAAATGACCCCTTTATCATTATATAGTGACCTTCTTTGTCTCCTTTTATGGTTTTTGTCCTGAAATCTACTTTATCTGATATATAGTGACTACTTCTTTTTTATGGTTTCAATTGGCTTGCAGTATCTTTTTATATTCCTTTATTTTCAGTCAATGTGTGTCTTTATAAGTCAAGTGTTTTTCTTGTAGGTAATCATGGATCTTGTTTTTTTCATCCATTCAGCCACTTTGTGTCATTGATTGGAGAGTTTAGTCCATTTACACCATTTACTTATTTGTTTTCTGGTCTTCTCTTTCTTCTTTCTGTCCATCCTGTCTTCCTCTAGTAATGGCAGTTTTCTCTGGTTATATGATTCATTTTCTTACTTTTTATTTTTTGTGTAACTATTGTAAGTGTTTTGGTTTCAGGTTACCATGAGGCTTAGAAATACTATCTAATTTATTCTAAGCTTATACAACTTAATACTGTTTGCATGAACAAGCAAACAACCTCCAAAAAGACTGCTAAGAAACGTCTAGGTTTTAACTTTGTTCTACCCTGCTTTGAAATTTTTTGTTGTTTTGGTTTATATGTTATTGTACTAGATCTTGAAAATATGTTGTAGTTATTATTTTTGTATTGTTTCTTATTTAGTCTTTCTACTTAGGATAAGCATAGTTTACACACCATAGCTACAGTGTTATAATATTCTGGTTTTCTGTATATTTAGTATTATCCGTGAAACTTGTAACTGTTGATGATTATTTATTGCTCATTAATTTTTTTTTTCTTTCTTGTTAACATACTCCCTGTAGCATTTTTTGTAGGACCTGTCTGGTATTGATAAAATCTCTCAGTTTTTGTATGTCTGGGTAGGTGTTTATTTCACCTTCATGTTTGAAGGATGTTTTGCCAGATATACTACTGTAGAGTAAAAGATTTTTTTTTCCTCCAATAATTTAAATATATCATTCTTTCCTGGTGTTTAATATTTTCACTGAGATGTCTGCTGCAAGATATATTGGAGCTCCATTGTATGTTATTTGTTTCTTTTCTCTTGTTGCATTTAGATATTAGCTTTATCCTTGACCTTTGGAAGTTTGATTATTAAACGCCTTGTGGTATACTTTTTTGGGTTAAATCTGCTTGATGTTTTATTACCTTGTATTTGAATAATCATATTCTTGTCTAGGTTTGGATTGTTCCCTATTGTTACCCCCATCTCTTTCTTTACCTCTTCTTTAAGGTCAGTAACTCTTAGATTTGGCCTTTTGAGGTTAATTTCTAGATTCTGTAGGCATGCTTCATTGTTGTTTACTCTTTTTTTGTCTTCTTTGATTTGAAATAGGCTGTCTTCAAGCTCACTAATTCTTTCTTCTGCTTTATTAATTCTGCTATTAAAGGACTCTGATCAATTCTTCAGTATGCTAATTGCATTTCTCAGCTCTAGAGTTTCTGCTTGATTCTTTTTAATTATTTTAATTTCTTTGTTACATTTCTCTGATATAATCCTTACTTCTGTGTGTGATGTTAAATTTCATTGAGTTTCCTCAACACATCTATTTTGAATTTTCTGTCTAAAAGGTCACATATCTTTGTTTCTCCACGATTGGTACCTGGTGTCTTATTTATTTTTTGAGGTTATATTTTCCTGAGTGGTATTAATGCTTGTAGATATTCTTCAGTGTCTAGGCATTATAATGTTAGGTATTTATATCAGTCTTCACTGTCTTGGCTTGTTTGTACCTGTCCTTTTTGAAAAAGCTTTGCAGATATGTGTAAGGACTTTGGTATTGTGATCTAAGCTAAATATGCTTTAGGGGGCACCCCAAGCCCAGTAATGCTGTGGTTTTTGCAAACTCATACAGGTACTGACTTGAAAGTCTTGGACAAGATCTGGGATAATTCTCTATATTACCAGGAAAAGGCTCTTGTTCTTTTCCCTTACTTTCTCCCAAACATACAGAGTCTCTCTTTTGGTCCTGAGATACCTAAAGGTTGGGATGGAGTGACAAGAGTGCATCCTGTGGCCAACATGAATGTGACTGTGCTGGGTCATATCGGAAGCCAGCACAGCACTAAGTCTCACCCAAGGCCTGCTATAATCACTCCATGGCTACTACCTATGTTTGCTGCATGCCCTGGGGATCTACAATCAGATGTTGGCAAAGATAGCCAGCCCTGTGTTTTTTTTCCTTCAGGGTAACAAGTTTCCTCAGGTTCTGGGTGGGTCCAGAAGTGCCATCTGGGAGTCAGAGACTAGTCAAAACCCTTAGAAGTCTACCTGGTATTATATTGTATTGCAGTTGAGCTGGCACTCAAACCACAAGATGGAATCCTTCCCACTCTTCCCTCCCGTTTCCAAAGGCAGAGGAGTCTTGCCTTGTAGCCCCCACTACCCCAGCCCATTAGGTGTACTCACAGATGACCAACAATGTACCCTTAGGGCTCAAAGTCTTGTAAGTCAGCTTGTGGTACATGCTTCCTGGACTAGGACTCACCCTTCAGGGCACTGGGCTCCCCCACTCTGGCCCAGGGACGTTCCAGAAATGCTGCCCAAGAGTAAAGTCATTGAATTGGGGACCCCAAGAGCCCATTTATTGCCCTACCTTGCTGTAGGTGTGCTGGTCCTTAAAGTGTGATGCAAAGTCTCCTCTACTTTTCCCTCTGCTTTTCTCAAGTAGAAAGATTTTACCACATATTCACCACAGCTGGTAATGTGTTGAATCTCACCTGAAGCCAGCAAATCTTAGAGGCTCATCCAAAGCCCTTGATGTAGCACTTGGGTATTGCTAGTGGTTATTCATGGCCCAAGGACTCTTCAATTAGCAGATGATGAATGCCTCCAGGACTGGGTCCATTCCTTCAAGGCAGCAGGTATTTTTCTGGCCTAGGGTGTGTCTAGAAATGTCTTTTGGGAGTGTGGGCTTTGAATAGGGGCCTCATGACTCTGACTGGTGCCCTGTCATGCTGTGCCTTAGTTAGTATCTAGATGCAAGACAAAGTCCTCCTAAATCTTTCCAGTCCTCTCCTCAAGCAGAAGAAGGGGTTCTCTTTTGGAGCTGCAAATTGTGCTGCTTGGGGTTAAGCAAGAAGTGATGCTAGCATTCCTTTGGCTGCCCCAGCTGGTTTCTCAGAATGTGGAATTCCTCCCTCCGCCCCCCCACCCCAGTGCATAGACTCTGAGCCTAGTTCAGCACTAGGACTTACCTAAGAGTTTCAGTATTTATGGCCTAAACTACCTTTAAGTTTACTTGAAGGCAGCGAGTGCTGTTGCACCTGGTAGTGAGGTTTTCAGGGACTCACGTTTAGACAGCTGGGATTGGCGATTCCCCTTTGGCTAGGGCTTGATTCTCTTTCCCTGGATGGGTGTCAGCTGACTTTGGTCAGGTTTTTTCTTTCCGCTTTAACAGGACACCACTGAGTTTAGTGCCTCGCAATTGCTGCGGTCCGTCTCCTTCAGCGCCCAGAGATCCTTTCGGCATCACGTTGCTGCTGTCAGGAGTTGGGGGAGTAATTGGAGGTGTCAGCAATTCAGAACAGTTTTTTCTATCTCTTCAGAGCCTCTTTCAGTGACACGAAGTTAAAACGAGGTACTGTGAGTGCTCCCCTGATTTTTGGTTCTCATCAAGGTATATTTTTCTGTGTAGTTGTTAAATTGGTGTCCTTGTTGAGGGGGGCATGATCCATGAAGCTTTCTGTTCTAGTTCTGCCTTTGTCACCTCACTTTTGAAGAGCACCTTATATGTTTTAGATAATTCACTATTTTTTAAATCATTTCTGCTTTTCTGTGATTGCATCTCCTAACAAAGCCTGAGCACAAAAACTTTTGGCATAGTTTCTATTTTCCAAGGGATCTGGCCTAAGACATGTGTAGTGAACATTTTAAACTTTGTGTGTGTTTGTGTGTATATGAGTGTGTGCACCTGTGCACTGTATCCTCAGAATATATACCGAAGAGTAGAGTTGCTGAATTGTAGCTGTGTATTCTCAGATTTACTAAGCAATGCCAAATTGTTTCCCAAACTATTTTTTACCTGTGTACACTTTCATTATCAGTATATGAGAGTTACTCTGCTTTACAACCTTTCCAAAACTTGACTTTTTTTTTTCTTTTTTTGAGACAGAATCTCACCCTGTAGCCCAGGCTTGAGTGCAGCAGTGCAATCTTGGCTCACTGCAACTTTCATGTCTCAGGTTCCAGTGATTTTCCTGCCTCAGCCTCCCGAGTAGCTGGCCTGCACCACCATGCCTGACTAACTTTTGTTTTTTTAGTAGAGATGGGGTTTCACCATGTTGGCTAGGCTGGCTTTAAACTCCTGACTTCAGGAGACCTGCCCCCCTCATCCTCCCAAAGTGCTGGGATTACAGGCATGAACCCCCATACCTGGCCCCAAATTTGATGTTTGTTGTATATGTTTTTAATATTTCTAATCTGATGGGTATGTAATGGTATTTCATTTGGCTTTACTAAGCTTTCCTTTGAATTCATATGAGATGCAGCATCATTTAGTATGTTCACAGGACATTAGTATGTCATCTGCAATAAAATGCCTATCTGTGTCCTCTTCATATTTTCTATTGATATGGCTGTATTTTCTTTCTGATTGTTTTGGAGTTCTTTATGTATTTGAATAGTAACCCTTTTTTGATTATATGTCTTTTGAATATCATCACTTCCTTTTTTCTTTCCATATGTATTACCATTTATCCCTGCACCTTTTAAAGCATGGTCTATTTCCTTCACACTGATTTGTGATGTTTGTTTTATCATAAAAGAAGTTTCCACATACACATAAGTCTATCGTGGATTGTCCATTTTGTTCCATTGATTTACAGTATCAGATTGTCTTCATTATTATAGCTTTATAATAAGTGATAAAATTTGGCAGGACATGCCTTTCCACCTTATTCTTCTGGTCTGTCTTGACTATTCCTTGGTCCTTTGTTATATCAGTTAAACACAGATGCATGCAAAGACACACAGTGACACATATATACAAATAACCTGTTAAGATTTTGTTTTTAATTGCATTGGATCTTTAGATCAATTCCTTATTATGCTCATGAAGTTGATTTATTTATGATTATTTCCTTTTTTTTTTCCTGCTTGAACAGGAAAGTTTTTTCATTTCTATTTTTATTTTTTTATTTTTGGTTTTCTTTTTTTTATTATTATGCTTTAAGTTTTGGGGTACATGTGCAGATCGTGCAAGTTTGTTTCATAGGTATACATGTGCCATGGTGGTGGTTTGCTGCATCCATCACCCCGTCATCTATGTTAGGTATTTCTCCTAATGCTATCCCTCCCCAACCTCCCTACCCCCTCCTATTCCTCTGCTAGCCCCCCAGACCTCGGTGTGTGATTTACCCCTCCCTGTGTCCATGTGTTCAACACCCACTTATGAGTGAGAACATGCAGTGTTCGTTTTTCTGTTCTTGTGTTAGTTTGCTGAGAATGATGGTTTCCAGTTTCATCCACATCCCTACAAAGGACAGAAACTCATCCTTTTTTATGGCTGCGTAGTATTCCATGGTATGTATGTGCCACATTTTCTTTATCCTGTCTATCATTGATGGGCATTTGAGTTGGTTCCAAGTCTTTGCTATTGTTAACAGTGCAACAATAAATGTGTACATGTGGTCAATTTTTACAATAAGTGCATTGCGGTGCTGAGAAGAATGTATATTTTGTGGATTTGAGGTGGAGGGTTCTGTAGATGTCTATTAGATCCATTTTGTCCAGATCTGAGTTCAAGTCCTGTATTTCCTTGTTATTTTTCTGTCTCCTTGATCTGTCTAGTATTGACTGTGGAGTGCTAAAGCCTCCCACTATTATTGTGTGGAATCTAAGTCTCTTTGCAGGTGATTAAGAACTTGCTTTATGTATCTGGGTGCTCCTGTATTGAGGGCGTGTATATTTAAGACAGTTAGTTCTTGTTGCATTAATCTCTTTACCATTATGCAGTGCCCTTCTTTGTCTCTTTTGATCTTTGTTGGTTTAAAGTCTGTATAAGAGACTAGGATTGCAACTCCTGCTTTTTTTTTGCTTTCCATTTGCTTGGTAAATCTTCTTCCATCCCTTTATTTTGAGCCTATGTGTGTCTTTGCACGTGAGGTAGATCTCCTGAACACAGCACACCAATGGGTATTGACTTTTATCCAATTTGTCAGTCTGTCTTTTGATTGGGACATTTAGTCCATTTACATTTAAGGTTAATATTGTCATGTGTGAATTTGATCCTGGCATTTTGATGCTATCTGGTTGTTCTGTCCATTAGTTGATGCAATTTCTTCATATGTCAATGGTCTTTACAGTTTGGTATGTTTTTGCAGTTGCTGGTATTGGTTGTTCCTTTTGATATTTTGCGCTTTTTGTCAGGAGCTCTTTTAGAGCATGCGTGGTGGTGAAAAAATCTCTCACCAGTTGCTTGTTCATAAGGGATCCTAATGCTATCCCTCCCCAAGACCCCCACTTCCCCGACAGGCCCCGGTGTGTGATGTTCCTTTCCCTGTGTCCATGTGTTATCATTGTTCAACGCCTCTGTATACAAAAATTAACTGAAGATGGACTAAAGACTTAAATGTAAGACCTAAAACCATAAAAACCCCAGAAGAAACTCTGGGCAATACCATTCAGGACATAGGCATGGGCAAATACTTCATGACTAAAATACCACAAGCAATGGCAACAAAAGCCAAAATAGACAATTGGAATCTAATTAAAGTAAAGAGATTTGACCACTTTTTAATGGCGTTGTCTGTTACTTTCTTGTTAATTGGTTTAAGTTCCTTGTAGATGTTAGATACTAGACCTTTGTCAGATGGATAGAGTGCCGAAATATTCTCCCATTCTGTAGGTTGTCTGTTCACTCTGATATTAGTTTCTTTTTCTTTGTTTCTTTTTTTTTTAGAGTATCTTTAAATTTTTTTTTATTGTACTTTAAGTTCTGGGGTACATGTACAGATCATGCAGGGTTGTTGCATAGGTACTTACATGGGAAAGTGGTTTGCTTCTTCCATCCCCCCCGTCACCTATATCTTGCATTTCTCCCCTTGTTATCCCTCCCCAACCTCCCCACCCCCTGCTGTCCCTCCCATTGGCCCCCCAACAGACCCCAGTGTGTGATACTCCCCTCCCTGTGTCCTTGTGTTCCCATTGTTCAACACCCACCTATGAGTGAGAACATGCAGTGTTTGATTTTCTGTTCTTGTGTCAGTTTGCTGAGAATGATGGTTTCCAGATTCATCCATGTCCCTACAAAGGACATGAACTCATCGTATTTTATGGCTGCATAGTATTCCATGATGTATATGTGCCACATTTTCCTTGTCCAGTCTGTCATTGATGGGCATTTGGGTTGGTTCCACGTCTTTGCTATTATAAACAATGCCACAGTGAACATATGTGTGCATGTGTCTTTAGAATAGAACAATTTATAATCCTTTGGGTATATACCAAGTTTTTTTTTGCTGTGTAGAATCTCTTTAGTTTAATTAGATTCCATTTGTCAATTTTTGCTTTTGTGGTAGTTGCTTTTGGCATTTTCATCATGAGTTCTTTGCCCATGCATATGTTCTAAATGGTATTGCCTAAGTTTCCATCTATAGTTTTGCATTTTATATTTAAGTCTTTAATCCATCTTGAGTTGTTTTTCATTTATGGTGTAAGAAAGGGATCCAGTTACAGTATTCTGCATAGGTTTGCCAGTTTATTAAATAGGGAGTCCAGCACCATTTATTAAATAGGGAGTCCTTTCTCCAGTGCTGGATGCTTCCTGCCCTCAAACATCAAACTCCTAGTTCTTCAGTTTTGAGACTAGAACTGGTTCTTGCTCTTCAAGCTTGCAGGTGGCCTATTATGGGACCTTGTGATCTTGTAAGGTGATACTTAATAAACCCTCTCTCTCTCCCCCCCCCCCCCCCTCCCTCCCCCCCTCCCTCTCTCCCTCTCCTATTAGTTCTACCCCTCTAAGGAATACTAACTAATACAACAGGACATCAGATAATTTCTTAGATCTCCTAATTTTTTTTGCTAACAACCCCAGTGATTGGCTATCTTTCCAAAAATTTTTCCCCAGAATATAATGAAGTTTGCAATCATTTAATGAAAGCTAATAATGTAAAAAGGAAAGAAAACTAGCTTGTTTTAAATTCATGCTTTAACCAAATTATAATTTATAATGCTTTTTATTAAATAATTTTTATTGAAAATAAGGGAAATATCAAAGTGAACATTAAAAATCTTTCAATCTCAATGGTCATTTACATTGTAAATTTTAATTACCTTTCACATATGTCACTTAGTTTGACCCAAAGGTAGTCCTGCAAGATAGGTAACAGTATGATTATCTCATAGACAGCACACTTCAAAGTTTTTAAAGTCCTGGACTAAGGCTGTGGGATTGTCAATTTGTGTATAAATATGAAGGTATTGCAAGGATAATATCAATGAGACTTTGAAAATCCATCTGAAGTAAGATTAATAATAACTTAGGCATCACAAGTGAGGGAGATGAGATGAGAGGATGGTAAATTTGAAGATCCGCAAAATCATTTATTTCTAACCATTTATGGAGAAATATGAAACATATATTTGGAGGCAAAAAAAACAATGAAATATGTACATTCATCTGTGGAGAGGTGATGATAGGAGCCATGTGAAAGGATGAGAGTATTTACGGTAAGGAATGTAGACTACAAAAAAGGCAGAGCTTTGCATTCTGTCTACATTTCAAGGCTAGGCAGAGGAAGAGGTTAGGGCTAAAGAAACTAAGCTTAATGGAAAAATATGTATGAAGAAAACTAGGAGAGCGTAGTTTCATGATAGCCAAAGGAGGAGAATATTTCAATAAGGGAGATGGTGTTGGTACTTGTGTTAATTGCTGTAGAGAGGCTGAGTGTTTAGAGAACTATGCAGAGTCCACAACATTCAATGATCAAACATTATTGGTAAACTTATTGAAAGCAATTTTAGTAGAGTTTTGGGGACTGTGTGGTGATTGTATTAGATTTAAAAATGACCAAGTGGTATAAAATAATAGAATATTCTTTCATTCAGTTTTTGGTAATGTAAAGAGATAGAGTTTTAAAAAAAGACAGGCAGAGTATAGGTTTATTTGTTTCTTTTGTTTTTTATATAGTGACATTTAAACATATTTTGGGGTGTGAGAGGAAGTTACCAATGTTGTAGAAAAGACTAGAAATTCAAAAAAATTGGCATACATTAGGAAATATGTTGGAAAGATTGTGGAATTTATAGCCAAGAGAGTAGTGTTTATATGCCGGCTCTGCCATTTTTCACATATATGTATATACACAAATCATTTACCATTGTTTTGGTCCAAACTTTCCTCATCTGTAAAATCAGAATAATCATGTTTTCTATATCCTCCTTCTAATATTGGTATAAAAATCAAATAACATTTGTGGAAATATAATTAGAAATGGATCTACATCCTACATCAGAGTGCAGGACTGTGATAAATGATTATTAATGTTTGGTCTTTTTTATTTGGTAGAGTTATTATTAGTAAGGATAATAGTGATTCTATTGAGAAAGTTCTAGAGAATAGGGTCTAGGGTTTAGATTTAGCTTCTCCTTGAAGATTGGTTTAGATGTTAATTCCTCCAAAAGAGAAGGGAGGAAGAAGATAAAGTTTAAAGGAGAAGCTTGGAAGGTGTAATTACAGAACATTGCAGGCTGTTTTAATTCCAATTTGTTCAAATTCAAATTATAAATTGATTATTTTTGAAGAACCTGGATCAATGTGGGGATACCACTACTCTTATATCTTGTATTGCTAGCAATAGCCTATAGCAAGCAAATTGTTTTATATTCTGTTATTTCTCATGAGGTTCAATACTTGGTTCACTCTTTATTCTGTGAGTTTTTTATATCATCTATGAAATTTGTCTTGGAGTTTCTCTATTTGTTTGATACAAGAAAATACTTTATGGATAGTATATGTAAATCATTGTACTAAGGTAGTATTTCTCAACTGAGAAGAGTTTACTAATACAGAGATGATTCTGCCCAACTGGGGAAATGAATCTGTATCTCATATCAGAGTGCAGAAATGTATGGGGGCAGTTTGAATTGTCACAATGCCTGAGATTCTATTGAAATTAGGATGTGGAGGCCAGAGCTATTAAATACCCTTTAGGTCATAGGACAGCCCCACACAATGAAGAATTACCAATAGCATTTTCTAGGCAATGTAGGAGAAAAAACAAACCAAAATCATAGTCCTCAAGTACAAAGTTCAATTGTGTATACAAGGCATAAATACTAAAGTTTGCATAGCAGTACAAAACACTGAGAAGTGTGTAAAATAAATGGAAAAGATAATAGCATTAGTTAAAATAAAGCTACATGATAGCAGGGATCACACCAATTTCATATTTTCCCAGATCATAACCTAGAAAAAAGTAGATCCCCAATAAATATTTGTTGAATGAGTAAGTATACACATGAATGAGTATATAGTGTAGGATTTCAGAAGAGAGATATCAAAGGGAATAGCGTGCTACAGTGGAAAAAGCATGGTGTTATCAATCAAAGGAATGGCTTTGGGTTCTGGTCCTTTTTTTGCCCACTAACACTGTAATTTTAAAGAAATCATTACATTTCTTGTCCTTGATTTTATCACCTATAGACAAAAGCATTGTACTAGATGATTTAAAAAAATTTTTTATTTATTAATTTTTAATTGTTCTTTAAGTTCTGGGGTACATGTGCAGATCTTTCAGGATTGTTGCATAGGTACATACATGCCATGGCGATTTGCTGCCTCCATCTGCGTATGTTGAACCAGCTTTGCATCCTCGGGATGAAGACTACTTGATCGTGAATGGATAAGCTTTTTGATCGTAGTGGGTAAGCTTTTTGTTGCATTCAGTATGCCAGTATTTTACTGAAGATTTTTGCATCGATGTTGATCACGGATATTGGCCTGAAGTCTTTCTTTTTCAGTTGTGTCTCTGCCAGGTTTTGGTATCAGGATAATGTTGGTCTCATAAAATGAGTTAGGGAGGATTCTCTCTTTTTGTATTGTTTGAAATAGTTTCAGAAGGAATGGTAACAGCTCCTCTTTGTATGTCTGGTAGTTTTCCCCTGTGAACCCATCTGGACCTGGACTTTTTTTGGTTGGTAGGCCATTAATTGCTGCCTCAACTTTAGACCTTGTTATTGGTGTATTCAGGGATTTAACTTCTTCCTGGTTTAGTCTTAGGAGGTTGTAAGTGTCTAGGAATTTATCTGTTTCTTCCAGATTTACTCGTTTATGTGCATAGAGCTGTTTGTAGTAATCTCTGATGGTAGTTTGTATTTCTGTGGAATTAGTGGTGATATATCCCTTTTATCATTTTTTATTGCATCTATTTGATTCTTCTCTCTTTCCTTTTTTAATTAGTCTGGGTAGCAGTCTGTCTATTTTATTGATCTTTTCAAAAAACCAGCTCCTGGATTTATTGATTTTTTTTTAAGGTTTTTTTTGTGTCTCTGTCTCCTTCAGTTCTACTCTGATATTAGTTATTTCTTGTCTTCTGCTATCTTTTAAGTTTTTTTGATATTGCTTCTCTAGCTCTTTCAATTTTGATGATAGAGTGTCAATTTTAGATCTTTCCTTGCGTCTCATGTGGGCATTTATTGCTATAAATTTTCCTCTAGACATTGCTTTAAATGTGTCCCAGAGATTCTGGCACATTGTGTCTTTGTTCTCATTGGTTTTGAAGAACATCTTTATTTCTGCCTTCATTTCATTGTTTATCCAGTGGTCATTCAGGAGCAAGTTGTTCAGTTTCCATGTAGTTGTGTGGTTTTGAGTGAGTTTCTTAATCCTGAGTTCTAATTTGATTGCACTGTAGTCTGAGAGACTGTTTGTTATGATTTCCATTCTTTTGCATTTGCGGAGAAGTGATATACTTCCTATTATGTGGTCAGTTTTAGACTAAGTGTGATGTGGTGCTGAGAAGAATGTATATTTTTTGGATTTGGGATGGAGATTTTTGTAGATGTCTATTAGGTCCGCTTGTTCCAGATCTGCATTTAAGTCCTGGATATCCTTGTTGATTTTCTGTCTTGTTAATGTGTCTAATATTGACAGTGGAGTGTTAAAGTCTCCCACTATTATTGTGAGGGAGTCTAAGTCTCTTTGTAGGTCTTTAGGAACTTGCTTTATGTATCTGTGTGCTCCTGTATTGGTTGCATATATATTTAGTATAGGTAGCTTTTCATGTTGCATTGATTCTTTAACATTATGTAATGCCTTTCTTTGTCTCTTTTGAGCTTTGTTGACTTAAAGTCTGTTTTATCAGAGACTAGGATTGCAACCCCTGCTTCTTTTTGCTTTATATTTGCTTGGTAAATCTTCTTCTATCTATTTATTTTGAGTCTATGTGTGTCTTTGCATGTAAGATGGGTCTCCTGAATGCAGCACACTGATCGGTCTTGAGTTTTTATCCAATTTGCCAGTCTGCGTCTTTGATTGGGGCATTTAGGGTGTTTCTATTTAACTTTAATATTGTTATATGTGAATTTGATCCTGTCATTTTGTTACTGGCTGGTTGTTTTGCTTGTTAGTTAACACAGTTTCTTCATTGCATTGTTGGTCTTTACCATTTAATATGTTTTTGCAGTGTTTGGTACTAGTTGTTCCTTTCCACGTTTAGTGCTTCCTTCAAGAGCTCTTATAAGGCAGTTCTGGTAGTGATGAAATTTCTCATCAATTGCTTGTCCTTAAAGGATTTTATTTCTCCTTCACTTATGAAGCTTAGTTTGGCTGGATATGAAATTCTAGGTTGAAAGTTCGTTTCTTTAAGGATGTTGAATATTGGCCCCCACTTTCTTCTGGCTTGTAGGGTTTCTGCTTAGAGATCCGCTGTGATTCTGATGAGCTTCCCTTTTTGGGTGACGCGATCTTTCTCTCTGGATGCCCTTAGCATTTTTTTCTTTCATTTCAACCCTCGTGAATCTGATGAATATGTGTTTTGGGGTTGCTCTTCTTGAGGAATACCTTTGTGGTGTTCTTTGTATTTCCAGGATTTCAATGTTGGTCTGCCTTGCTAGGTTGGGGAAGTTCTCCTGGATAATATCCTGAAGGGTGTTTTCCAGCTTGGATTCATTCTCTCCGTCACATTCAGGTACGCTGATCATGTGGATTTGGTCTTTTCATATAATCCTGTATTTCTTGGAGGCTTTGTTCATTTCTTTTCACTTTTTTTTTCTCTAATCTTGCCTTTTCTTTTTATTTCATCTAATTGATCTTCAATCTCTGATATCCTTTCTTCTGCTTTATCGATTCAGCTATTGAAACTTGTGTATGCTTTGTGAAGTTCTTGTGCTGTGTTTTTCATCTCCATCAAGTCATTTACATTCTTCTCTAAGCTGGTTATTCTAGTTAGCATTTTGTCTAACATTTTTTCAAGTTTTTTAGTTTCCTTGCATTGGGTTAGAACATGTTCCTTTAGCTCAGAGAAGTTTGTTATTACCCACCTCTCAATTCATCGAACTCATTATCCATCCAGTTTTGTTCCCTTGCTGGTGAGGAGTTGTGATCCCTTGGAGGAGGAGTGGCATTCTGGTCTTTGGTGATTTCATCCTTGTTGCCCTAGTTTCTTCCCATCTTCATGGATTTATCTACCTTTGATCTTTGAAGTTGGTGATTTCTGATGGGGTCTTCGAGTGGACATCCTTTCTGTTGATGTTGAAGTTATTTCTTTTTGTTTTTTAGTTTTCCTTCTAACAGTCAGGCCTCTTTGGTTTAGGACTGCTGGAAGTCCACTCCAGACCTTGCTTGCCTGGGAATCACCTGCAGGAGCTGCAGAACAGCATGGATTGCTGCTTGATCTTTCCTCTGGTAGCTTTGTCCCAGAAGGGTACCTGCCAGATGTCAGCTAGAGCTCTCCTGTATGATGCATATTTTTGGTTATATGGGGGTCAGGGAGCCGCTTGAGGAGGCAGTCTATCCCTTGTCTGCCTGCATAGATGTGGCTGGGCTGCCACAGGCTCAGTCCAGCTGCTGTGTAAGCTTCCTCTGGCTTTTGTTTACACAGGTGAGATTAGAACCGCTTCAGCAATGGCAGATGCCCTTCCCCCTACCAAGCTCAATCATCCAGGGTCTAGCTCAAACTGATATGCTGGGTACAAAACTCTCAAGCAAGAGGGCTTTGGTTTGCTGGTTTTTGTGGGGGTGGGACCCACCAAGCTGTGTCACCTGTCTCCTTACTTTCAGCTCCCCCTCTTTCTGGGAGGTGAAAAGCTCCATCTTGTGGGCACTCCCAGCACCAGCCAAAATGTCTGTCCAGATCTGTGCCAACAACCCATGTTGCTGGTTGGAGCAGCTGCTGAGATCTGTGCTGGTAACTCACAGTGCTTGTCAACCTGATGGGATCTCCTGGTCTGTGGGTTGCAAGGGCCATGGGAGAAGTACACTGTCTGAACCGGAGTGCTGGATGGGAATAGTTCCTGATCCTCCAGCCAGTTGCACTTCCTGTGTGAGGCAGCACCCCACCCTGCCTCAGCTTCCCCTCCCTGAGCTACACCCACTGTCCAACCAGTCCTATTGAGATGAACTTGGTATGTTGGTTGGAAATACGAAGATCATTCACCTTCTGCATCACACTCACTGGGAACTGTGCTCTGGAGCTGTTCCTATTCGGCCATCTTGGCGGAATCCTGTAATAGATGATTTCTAAGCAATCTTCCCACTGTAAGTTCTAGGAACTTTGGAAAGATATATAATGAAATAAAGTCTGAATTGGGTCTTAAGTAGTAGAGCAAGAGGAATAGATACTTGGAAGTAAAGGCAGCATAAGCACTGCTGGCATAGAATAAACCTGAATATTCAACCACTTCTGGAGGAAAGGATTCTTGTTTGGAAGTAATGGGTCATAAGTTATTAATATCAGAATGAAGCACTGATAGTGACAGCCTTTGAGATTTAATACAATGAGGGAAATTTAATCCTATAGATGATTACCTTGGCTTCTGCTTGGTTCAGCCCTGTTTTAGAGTCACATTATTATTCCAGATCACTATGCTCCCTGTACCAGATTAGGCAAAATTAGGCATATACTTTTTGACATTATAACTTGAACTGTTGACCCTTCTCTGTAGAGTAACTTTAGTCCTATGAGATAATTCTTTAGGTTAGTGTTTCTCAAAGTGTAGTCTGCTGATGGCAACTTCCAAATTTCCTGGATTCAGACTAATCTGAATCTCTGAGGGGTGGTATGAATAATTCATGTTGAAAACAAGTTAACTAGATTAGCCTTACATAAAGAGCCAGTTCCATGGCTTGTAACCTATATTGTCACATAAGGGTCCATAGTCAGAAGGGCCCTAAACTTGATTTAATGCTCTGCTGTTGCCCTCTTGAAATTCATAATAATTATTTTTTGAAACGTAGTCTCACTCTGTCACTGGGCTGGAGTACAGTGGCACAATCTCGGCTCACTGTAACTTCTGCCTCCCGGGTTCAAGCCATTCTCCTTCCTCAGCCTCCCGAGTAGCTGGGACTACAGGTGCACGCCACCACGCTGTTAATTTTTCTGTTTTTAGTAGAGATAGGGTTTCACCATGTTGGCCAGGATGGTCTCAATCTCCTGACCTCTTGATCCACCAACCTTGGCCTCCCAAAGTGCTGGGATTACAGGCATGAGCCACCACACCCGACCATAATAATTTTTAATAATAATTTTTGACACAATACTTTTAACAGGGGTCCTACATTTTCATTTTGCCTTGGGCACCGCAAATTATGTAGTCAGTACTATTCATGAGAAGTGCTAAAGTTTGAGAACCACTGCCCTAGCTCATCTTTACCTACTCCCAACTTTAGTGTTTAAGCAACAAATCATTAAATGACAATAACTTATGTATTTTGTTTTTTACTTTAATGTAAGAAAGTGCAGTATGGTTTTTAGAGAATACAGACTGGAATGTGAGAGACTAGTTAAGAGGTAATAAAAATCTTGCCTGAATTGATAAGAGTTTGAAAAAAGATAGTGGTAGTGAAATGGGAAGGAAGTAATGAGTGTCTAAACCAAACCAAAAGAATTGATATTAGTTGGTCATTTATTAGTTGTGAGTTCCAAATAATTTCCAAGCCTTGGGGAATAGATTAATGAAATAGACATGTTATAAGGGGCATTTTGTTTTAGAAGGAAAAACACATTCCATTTTTAACACAAAGCGTTTTTGAGGTGGTTACAGATAACCTGGCTAGAAAGGACATCTGGAAATTACAAACTAGAACTGACTAATGCAGAGATTAAAGCTTTGATTCTTCCAAGAAGTGGTAACACTTGAAGCCATGACAGTAGGTGAAGTGGAAAAAGTGTACATGTGTAGAGAAAGTGAAAGACCAATTGAATACCCTTTATGTCTTTTTCTTGCCTGATTGCCCTGGCCAGAACTTCCAATACTATGTTAAATAGGAGTGGTGAGAGTGGGCATCCTTGTGGCAGTTTTCAAAGGGAATGCTTCCAGTTTTTGCCCATTGAGTATGATATTGTTAGAGTGAACTGGCAACCAACAGAATGGGAAAAAATTTTTGAAATCTACCCATCTGACAAAGGGCTTATAACCGGAATCTATGAAGAACTTAAACAAATTTACAAGAAAAAAAAAACAACACACATCAGAAGTTGGGCAAAGGATATGAACCGACACTTCTCAAAAGAAGACATTTATGCAGCCAACAAATACATGAAAAAAAGCTCATCATCACTGGTCATTAGAGAAATACAAATCAAAATCACATTGAGATACCATCTTATGCCAGTTATAATGGCGATCATTAAAAAATCAGGAGACAACAGATGATGGAGAGGATGTGGAGAAATAAGAACACTTTTACACTGTTGGTGGGAGTGTAAATTAGTTTGACCATTGTAGAAGACAGTGTGGCTATTCCTCAAGGTTATAGAACTAGAAATACCATTTGACCCAGTAATTTCATTACTGGGTATATACCCTAAGGATTATAAAACATTCAGCTATAAAGACACATGCACATGTATGTTTATTGCGGTACTGTTTACGATAGCAAAGACTTGGAAAAAGCCCAAATGCCCATCAGAGATAGACTGCATAAATAAAATGTGGCACATATACACCATGGAATACTATGCATCCATAAAAAACGATGAGTTCACGTCCTTTGCAGGGACATGGATGAAGCTGGAAACCATCATTCTCAGCACATTGACCCATGAACAGAAAACCAAACACCACAAGTTCTCACTCATAAGTGGGTGTTGAACAATGAGAACACATGGACACAGGGAAAGGAACATCACACACCAGGGCTTGCTGGGGGGGTGAGGGGGCTAGGGGAGGGATAGCAGAGGGTGAGGGGATTGGGGAGTGATAGCATTGGGAGAAACACCTAATGTAGATGATGGGGGATGGATGTAGCAAACCACCATGGCACGTGTATACCTATGTAACAAACCTGCACGATCTGCACATGTACCCCAGAACTTAAAGTGTAATAAAAAAATAAAAATAGAAAAAGGAAGTGAAAGACTAAAGAGATACCTCTTGCTGTCCATAGTTAGGAGGCAGGAGGAGAAGGGCTGTTAAGGGTGAAAGGGAGGAGTCAGCATAGATACATGAGGTATTTTATATTTGTTTCAGTTTAGGGTCTATGAAAAAGATTTGATGACCTCTTGTTCTTTTCAGTGTCATGACTCTGAGTCTTTCACACTGCCCAACTTTTCTTATGGCCAAGTAAATGCAGTATTGTCAAGATGTTAAAATTTCTCTGGTCATCTTCAATGATGCATAGCCACATCCTTTGTCAATATTTGTTACACTGCAGCTTGCTTTGAGAGTGTACAAAAGAATAAGAACAACATCTTGTCTAAAGGAGGTTATTTGTTACCTAAAAGTCAAAAGAAAGTATACTGGGGATGTGAGAAATACTTAAAAATAAGATATAATGCTGATTGGTAATGCACATGCTTTGACTATGTTATGATATAGTTCAGAATTCAAAGAATGAATATATTTTCTTGTTAGAACATGTAGGCTCATGTTTCTAACCCATTGTGACAGAGATTTCCATAGGAAATTTGTTTTGAAATTGCTATCACACTTTTAGGGTCTAGAATTCACAGAATCTCATGCTATCACTATCCATGACATCTGATGTGGTAACTTTTTTTTTTTTTTTTTAAAGGGGATCATTGATCCTGCAGACATTTTTGCATGATAACTGGAAAATACTGGTCATGACAGAAAATAAGTCAGACTCAAAACTATAAGTTTTCATTTATAGTTTGAGCTATGTCTTTTGCCCAGAGGAACAAATACATTACATGAAACCTTTCTGTGATCAAGTGCTTTAATAATACTTTGCAAATCTTAAAAAGAACTCCTGACATCAGTACATCAACTTTGGAATCTGTATGAAGCAAAAAATTAATGCCTGACAAATCAATGCCAGTCTTTTATCTGAAAGCTAAAATTAACAAGGACTCACCAATCCTTTAACATGTCATAAAAATGAAAGCCCTAATATGTGCCTTCATTAATGCTCAGTGTATGTTACTAGCACAACAGATGATGGTCTACCATTTACCTTTGGAAATAAAGAAAACTTCTCTTTTCATTAGCTTCTTTATAAAATGTCCTTAATATTTCTATTCTTTGTGAAGACTGACTTTAAGTGTGAGAAAATATAGTATGCTGAAATTTTAGAAATAGATTCTTCATTTAAGGAACAAGAAGCCTTTAAGAATTCATAGCAGCTTGGAAAAAGCTACTGGGTAGTACACAAGGAAAGGTCTCCATTATTTTTAAGTCACATGAGGAAATGTATTGTTAAGTTGTAAGCAAAACCATCAGCAGTCTCATGATGCCTGAATACAATGGGGCATCCAGTTGAATTAATATTTTAATTTGCCTTGTTCTTATTAAAGCACACATGGCAGATTTCTGTTTTGGCTGTGAAATGCTCTGATTTTAACTTTGGTAAAATCCATAGCAGTCATCTTATGCTGTATTCGATGGGAGGCTAATTTTCAGCATTTGATTAACAAGGTCTCTTGAATGAATATGAGGTTTTAAAATTAAATTTGCATATCTACCATGCAGTGATTCAACATCCAGTCTCATTGCTTCTTTGTTACTGTGAAACATGATGCAGATTAGTAAAAGCATTTGGTTCTACACCTTTCCCATTTCTCCACTGATAGATATGTTTGGATATTACTCTTATTATGCTAATTTCCTCATGTTATCTTTGGTTGCCTGGGATCATGGAACAAAAGAATTCACAAATTTTGAAAAATAATAGAATGATTCTCAGCAAGGCAATCACAGAAACACAATTCAGCTGTGAAATTTTTCTTGAGTTGTATAAATACTTCTATGCTTGTCCAGCACCAGGATCACTGAAAGGAAGAAGAATGGAAGATGTCTATTTAATGATAATATATACTTCTTGATATTTGGACAACACTGTCTTACTTTTATATTTGAAGGATATAAGAAAATTCAAGACACTAACAAAAGAACTAGAGAAACATATTGGTAGAGCAGGCTGATGAAAAGAAACTAGAATAAAGGAGGATATTGCATTTGCCTTAGGGTGGATAGATTAGGGTTTAGATTAGAGCCTTATCTGTGAAGACGTAAAACCAGTGGTAGGTCTAGGAAATTCATGGAGGTAACATAGGGATTTCAAAAATGATTACCAGGCCACTATGCAGTATCAGTAATAATACTGACAGTGATGAGGAATTTGGGGATTTTCTGGAAACATTCTTATGAGAGTCGAATTTCAGGTCAAAGAAAATAATTCAACTGAAAAGATTTTATGGACAATCAGAATCAAAGAAATAAAAATGAATGCAAAAGGTGGATGCAGATTCCCTATGTCCAGGTGAAACAAAGGTATGGAAATAGAATCATAGTCTGTTGAAGTGAATGTGAAAAGACACTAGATCATCACCTCATAAACATTTTGAGGAGCTTGAAGAAATAGCCTGTTTGAGAGAGAGCATTCATAGAAACAAGCTTTGGGCATGCTACTTTTGGGTTTCTTATAGTGCCATCTGCTGTCCACAAAGAACTGCATGCTGTGATAACTATTGTTTTGATTACTATAGTTTACTGATATGTAGTGAGTTAAATAAAATAATGGAGTGTATTCATTCATGAGCAACTAGGATAAAAGTGTGTTATTATTATAAAAGGCTTGGAGGTACTCAGAAGTCCCTGGCCACTTATGTAGTTAATTCAAGCAACGTGACTCTCATTTTGCTACCCCATCACTCTCTGACAAAAAATCATTGGAATAAAAGTCTATCTTTTTAGGCAATGAAAATGAACAAAGACAGTTGTTGTAATGGCTTCAGTAACAGCAGTGGACTATAGGATTTAAGCAGTCCTTCTCCAGTGAATAACAGGAACTAAATTAATGAAACTGATGTGGCTTATACATATATATATATATTTGTGTGTATGTCACCTTATTTCTGTCTGTAGAAAGAGAAACACTACAAATTATTCCTTGAATAATTTGCTATTAACATTTTGCTATTAACATAAATAGAACTATTGTACAATAATGCATTCCAGATAGTCATGCCCTTTAGGAACAGAATGAGTAGGTGGGTTAATTTGTATTTTAAATGAATGACTTGTGGGGAAATAGAACTTACTTGGATTTTTCCTGCAAAAATCTCTAGCCTTCTAGGACAAAGACATGTACACAATATAAACATAGGGGATATTTTCTTTCATTTCCCTTAGGAATATTTTACTATTTACATACAATGAAAATTCAATCTGTCACCAATTTTCTAGTTAATTGGTCTGACCCAAGAAGGACAAATAGTTAAAACTCAAACTAAGTCCATAGGTTAAGATTCAAGGTGCCAGGAAGCCTGGAGCTTTATCTCTCTAGGCTCTTCCCAGATATTAGAGACATCTTTAGAGCTTAGAAGCTGGAGACATCTGGGGTTTATCTAACTTTTAGAAAGACATATTTACATTTCAAAAGGTTAGAATGAGAATGTAGGATCATTTCCATTCCATCTGAGAGAAGCAAAAGTTTTTTTTTCCCCTGCCATTGGCATCTTTCTTCTGTACATAATGGGAGATAATTCATTGTTTTCCAACATTCATTCATGAAATGTCCATTACTTGAGCAAGGAATTTGGCATAGCACTCATTGTATTACCTCAAGGATAATGTTGGAGATAACCACAAGGAAGAATGTGCTTATTATTTAAAGAAAGGTAATTAATTAGAAATTTGATCTAGAATAACTCATGTAAGCACTAATACAGATAAAGATTAAAAACCCAACAAACTGTGTGGTCAAATTAATTTTCATGAAAAGAATACCTCAGAGATATTCACTTGGAAATTTCCAGATTTAATAGGAGGCACTGTCTTAGGCATTATAGTATCCTATACAATTTTAGTGGTTTGTGCATAGAAATTGGTGGACCTTAGTATGTATCACAGAACGATACATGATCGCAATTTCTATCATGACAGAAATTGGTGGACCTTGGTATGTATCACAGAACGACAGGCTTGTGCTTCTGTCTTCTACCATATGGGGTCACTGCATTCCTCCCTGTCTGGAAGATGCGGCTCTCATCAGACAACCAAACCTGTTGGTGCCTTGATCTTTGACTTCTCAGTCTTCAAAAAAATTTTTGTTCTTTATAAATTACCTAGTCTGCAGTAGTTTGTTATAACGGTATACAACGGACCAAGACAGAAATAGGTGTCAGACTTGAATTCATGGGCTGAAGGATATTCCTGCTGACTCTTCCTTCTTCCCCTTTTTCCTTCACAGACATTCCTCCAAATACATCTCTGGCTTGTAAAATTAGATCTTGCTTTCTGCTTTTCAGAGGAGCCAAAGTGACACAGACATGAATGTAGAGGCATGAAATCTAAGTTGCCGTTAGAAACCTTCATATAACCCAAAATAACTAGCTATAGGTTGATCCTGACATATTGGGTAGTAATAGAAAAATGGAAAGGATCTTGTTTCTAGTTAATTTCTAGTTGATGTCAGTGTCTGAGTCTATTTGAATTGGTCTAGAAAAATATCATGAACTGGAGGGTTTATAAGCAATAGAAATTTGTTTTTCAGAATTTTAGAGGCGGGTAATCCAAAGATCAAGATGCCAGATGATTTGGTATCTGGTGAGGGCCTGATTTCTGGTTCATAGACAGCATCTTCTCCTGGGTCTTCACATGGTGGAAAGGGCAAGCTATTCCTCTGAGGTCTCTTTCATAAGAGCACTAATCTCCATTTATGAGATCTCCATCCTCACAAGGTAATCACATCTCAAAGGCTTCATCTCTTACTACCATCACCTTGAGGGTTAGAATTTCAGCATAGGCACTTTGCGGGGACATATGCAGGGATTTTTTGCTCTTTAGCCCAGCTAATCTGGCTTCTTGTCTCACAACCAGGGAGAATTAGGCACACAGACACATTGAAGGGTTATTATGACTATGGGATTTATTAAGCAAAAAGAAAGCTCTCAGCAAAGAGAGGGGTCCTATAAGCAGGTTTTCACCTCAAAAATTGAATATCAGGGTCACTCCACATGAGCTGAAGAGGCCAGGCTCTTCCCCTGCATAAGGCATGAATTCTTGGCGACACCACCCCATTCCCCCAGTGGGCACACGGGCGTGCCCAGGCAAGCTATAGGTAGTATCGGAAAGGGCAACATTCAATTGCTTAAAAGGCATTATTCGGAAAGAATTAATCAGGAAAGGGAGAGCAAACAGTGTCAGAAGTTCTCTTTCTGGGTCATGTGTTTCAGCCAGAACAGCAATCCAGACTTTCAGCTTTTAGGCTGTTTAAGGCTTGAAGGTGTGGTTTCACTGGGGACCCTTCCTTATCTGCCTAGGCATTTGTCTGCATCCTTCCTCTATCCAGACACACGTCAATTCACTGAAGTCAGTAAAAGGCTGAATCATCTACTCTGAATTTGTCTTATTTCTGAACTGTTATGTGAATTCACTCGTTTCCTTATTGTTTACGTGAATTAAAATAATATTCTTTATTACTTGTAGCCAAAATAATCTTAAGTCATATAAACAATAGAGAAGTGTGTAGAGTGGTTAGCACAGTGTATAAACATATGAATTGAGGACATTTTTGTATGGTTAGAAGAATGAACTCTAGAACCAGACTGCTTGGTTTCAAATTTCATATCTACCACTTACTAGGTATATTAATTTAGGCAAGTATTTTTAAAAAGAGAGCTAATAATATCATTTACCTCAGAAGGTCATTAGAAGGATTAAATTAATTATATCTAAAATACTTTTAACTATTCCAAGCACATAAGTATTATATAAATGTTTACTGTTTGTAGTAGTAAGTGTTCAGTTAATGTTAATGGTCGTTATATTTACATGATCATTATTATTCGGAATATACATGACTAAGTTCTGTGAAAATTATATTTGAAAAAAAATAATGGCTATGATTGTGGTCTGGTCAGCAAAAGTGATATTGTAATGTTCACTGCACAATTAAAATAGATATTCACTTGTAGGTATTAGTTGGTGTAACAGTTATTTTATGTGAACAAAACAACGGTGTCATAAATAAAGTAATAAAATTACTTCTATTTAGATGGTAGATCTTTCCTATCACATAAAATCAAGCAGATAATTTAAATCTCAAGAAGTTTAGTTAAGATTTCATTCAAATTAGATGAGTTCTGTCTAGTAATAGCAGATATATATGAGCCACATTTTCTCTAGTCTAGGTATGTTTCATATTTCCTGTCTGAATCAACAAAAATAGATTGGTAGTTGTCTCTCCTCACTGGGAAGATGTTGTTTAATAGTGGAGATGGAGAGCACTGTAGCCACTTTTTATTTAGCTTGAATAGAACTGGCTATTTCTAGAACTATTGGTAGCTCTAAGTTGTCAGTAAAAATACTGATAATTTCTTTAGGTCAAGCCTTTAAATTTTAGATAAATAATTTTCATTGTTATTCCTTCTAATAATGCTGAATTTTGTAATCTTGCTACCTTCGCACCACTAGACAATGCAACTACTATGGCTATATATGTAGAACAGCATCAATTCTTTTATTTTGACTGAACCCTATAATTCAGTACAAAATAGATGAAGTATGTACATGACGTCCTAGGTTAATTTATTTTGGTGGGTTTCTATATAGTCTACAGATTTTCTTCTTCTTCTAGGTAATGTTTAGTTCATTACTGGGACATAATCATGAATGATGCAAAGGTATAGATAGAGTTATCCAGGAGAATGAGAATCTGTCACCTTTAAAAGCCTGGACAACTGCCAGGTGCTGTGGCTCATGCCTGTAATTCCAGCTCTTAGGGAGGCAGAGGCGGGAGGATAGCTTGAGTCCAGGAGTTTGAGATCTGCCTGGGCAATATAGCGAGACGCTGTTCTCCACAAAAAGGAAAAAAAAAAAAAAAGCCTGGAAATAAACATTTACCACCTATTCTCTCTGAGAGAGACTTCATCTACATAACAAGGCCAACTTTTGCTAGCCAAGCTCCTTTTTTCTCTCCCACAAGTAAGTGGTCTTGCTACTAAACCTGACTTATCAACATAACGCATTTTTTAGCATGCTTTCAGTCTGCATTCTTTTCTAGGGCCTCAGAATAGCATATAAGTTTCTGTATCTTATTGTTGGAAGGGTCTTCATTATGAAGGCTCCTATGTGTACATGTTAAATTAATTTGTATGCCTTTTCTCTTATTAATCTGCCATATATCAGTAATATTTCAGTAAACCTTTAAGGAGTCAAGAGCCTATGGCCCCCCAACTGTACAATGTATGTTAATTGCATGATGAATGCCCTAAAAGCCATGACTTAATCACTACACCATCTATGCATGTAACAAATTATACTTGTACCCCATATTTATTACAAATAAAAGGTAATTTAATATTAGTAAAATAAATACATTCAAGCCAATGCACAATAGTAAAGAATTGGTAAATTATTAAGACTTAATTTCTCTTTATTTGTCTTAATCAGCAAAAGGGTATTTAGCCAAGAAGGTATCTGGAAAGCCAAAATATATATCAGCAATGCCCATGTACTTTGTTTAGAGGAAAATAAAAGTAGGCACTCTGTCATCACCTGTTTTTTTTTTTTTTATTTTTTTATTCAACTTTTATTTTAGACATGGGATACATATGCAGGTTTGTTACGTGGGTATATTGCATGATGCTGGAGTTTGCAGTACAAATCCTGTCACTCAGGTAGTGAGCATGGTACCCAATAGGTAGTGTTTCAGCCCACACCCCTCTCCTTCCCTCCCTGCTCTAGTAGTCCTCAGTATGTATTGTTTCCATGTTTATGCCTGTGTACTCAATGTTTAGCTCCTACTTGTAAGTTAACTTTAATTATTATTTTAAACTTTAATTTAAAATAATTTCAAACTTACAGAAATGTTGTAGTAATAGTATAGAGAACTCCCATTATCCTTTACATATATTCACAAGTTAATATTTTGCCACATGTCCTTTATCATTATTATTCTCAAATAATAGGCACAATACTCTTATCTAGCATATAGTGTATATACACTTTTTTCTGATTATCCCAATAATGTCCCAATAATACTTTTTCTAGCAATGCAGGATCACACATTGCATTTAGCTGTCATGTGACTTTAGTCTCCTTTAATTAGAATGTTATTTCAGCTAACCTTTTTCTTTTATGATATTGACATTGTTGAGAATTATAGTCCATGTATTTTGTAAAATGTCCCTCAATTTGTATTTGTCTGAGGTTTCTTAATGATTATATTCATGTTGTGCATTTTTTGCAGGAATATTGAAAGGAGATGAGTTCTTTAATGCATCTGATTCCCAGTGATACTAATTTTGGTCAGATTATTTGCAAGTTTTCTCCACTTTAAAGTTACTATTTCTCTATCTGTAATGAATACATAATTTGGGGAGAAATGCAGTAAATATAGTATATTGTTCCTCATCTATCACCCAATAACTTTAGTGCCTATTGATGATTCTTAAAATAAATTATTAATATGATGGTTACAAAGTGGTGATTTCCTAACTCTATCATTTTTATCATCACTTTGTTTTTATAGAAAAAGCTTTCAAGCATACTTGGCTACATGTCATTCTAGTTCATAGTAGATAATATACAATTTAGAAAGGGTGTTCAGAAAAAAAGACATACTGACAGCAGAGGTGACAGGTTACAGTGGAAGAGAAGAGAGAAAAAAAGTGGCAAAATCTAAGAATTTACAAAGCAGAGCAATATATGTGTGCCGCTGAGCTAAACACTTTAGGTTGTAATTTGTATCCTGTCTTTAGCTACAGAAATCATAAAAAGTCCCCACTGCAGCTGCAGATAGTTGGCTTAGGAAATCACTGTAGCCTTGGTTTTCAACCATTTACATTGAATGTTTACCCCACAGTTTCCTTCGTTTTGATTTTATGCCCAGAATTTCTCTGTTTGGATTTGGAGGGTTTGCATGAAATATTGATTTAGCTGCCTTCCAAGATATTTTTTAAAATTTCACCATAGGCTCATGCCACTGTGTCCCTTGGGTAAGTAATGCCCGCCTCTGGGCTTGGGATACTAGCTTCTAGACTAAGCCTCTGTTGCCCTTGTTTCTGATTCTTTGAAAGTTGGGATAGAACACTCTAGTGGTACTCATAGAGAAGTCATATAAACTTACACATGTTAGTAACCTTTAAGGCCACCTAGATGTCATTTATTATAGACAAATATGGTAATTAACAAGTTAAGAATTAATAATACATTCATATATCATCACTAATAATAATGATTAGTGAATTGATTAACATAAACTGACTCAGGCCTTGGGAAAATGTAAATTTATGTGCAACGTCATTATTTAATAGATAAAAAAGCGCAGTGTGTATGTACATGAATAAAAATAGAATTATTTTTTATACATGTATACTTAATAAACACCATTTATAATTTTTATTGACTGCATAGTATTCATCAATTAAATCAATAATTTATCTGATAAAATGTTTATAATTTTTCATAATTGCAAGTGATGTTTGGAAGAACTACATGTAAATAAACATACAGCTAGTGCTCGACTTATGACCATGATTGGTTCTGACAGACCGGTCATAACACGATTTGGTCGTAAGTTGAGTAGGCTATATGTACAGTACTGTGAAATGATGTTATAAAAATCTTTAAGTCATATTTTATCATGATTTTCTTTCATTATTGTTATATATCATAATTTTCTTTGTTCATTTTATGCCATTTGTATCATCTCTACACCATTTTGTTTCTTATTTTTACATTCGTCAGGTTTAAGTAAAACACTGCATTACTAGTACAACTGGTTTAATATTTGCAAAACATACAAATTACAAAATACAGGTGCATACAAAAATACAAAATACAGGTGTAAAAAATACCATAGGAAACATTTTCCCAATTGCAAAACATATCAAAATATATAAACATGTGCAAAACATTTTATTGGCCGCTGGTGCTTGGCTGCAGATCGTTGATGTCGTCATCTGAGGCAGCATTTGGGGTTACCTGAGTTCGTTTTTTCATAAACATGGTGAGCTTTGTCTGAATTGTATGTTTCTTTTTTCTCTTCATAAATTTCACGATACGGACGAAACACAACATGCGCCATCCGTTTAATCCTTGCAAATTGTTCGATGTTTGGGTCCATTGCTTCGAAATGTATAAGAAGTTTATTCAGTAAAGATAAACCATCTGATAATCCCTTAGTGGTGAACTTTCTTTCTGGCTCCTCCTCTTCTTTCTCTGCTTCTCTTCTTTCTTCTTCCGCCACTCTTTCTTCTTCCAGTTCGATTAGCTCTTCATTTGTAAGTTCTCCGGATTCTTTGTCTAGCAACTCTTCGACATCTTCCATTTCACACTCCAAAGAAAGGTCTTTAGCGAGTTTTACTCTTTTTTCCCGAATTGTTTCAAGTTCATGTTCACTGTCAAATCCGTCAAAATCATTAACATAGCGCTTAACACAATTTTTCCAGATGCCATTCATGCACTTTGTCGTCACAGCCTCCCAGGCGGTAGCGATATTCTTGATACACATCAAAATGTTGTAGTGTTTCCAAAAATCTACAGTGGAGCAGTCGTGGCTAGCGATTGTGGTCGTAAAGTCGAATGGTCGTAAGTTGCATAGGTCGTAAGTCGATCAATACCTCTACTTACAAATAAACAAGGTTATTTCCTTGAAACTCATAAAAGAGAAATGCTTGAATAAAAGGGAATGGAGAATTAAATAATTTTGTTTTGCATTACCAAAATATTCTTCAGGAAGCTGCAGACAGTACTACTGAAACCACCTTTGCAAAAATTATATCTGTGACAAAATTATGGCAGTGAAGGAGACCTGATCTTGCCAACTCCTTCTTGCCTTTGACCTTCAAGCTGTCCTTAATTATTACTCAACTTAGGTCAAGCTAACTTTGGGAGACATTTGATTTATAGTTTCAATGATAATAGCCTTTCCCCGAAACTCAACCACTAGACCCAAGGACCTATGGCTCCAGCTGGACTTGCCAACCAGTCCTGTGGTTGACCCCCAGAAGCATAGGAGGACCACTTCCCACACCCATTTCCTTGCCACCCTTCCCTTTCCCCCAAGCTACCCTTGAAAGATCCTAGCCCCCAAATGCTTGGAGAGATTGATTTAAGTAATAACTTGACCTCCCATGTGGCGTGGTTGGCCTAGTGTCAATTAATCTTTCTTTACTCTAATGCCATTGTGTGAACTGATTTTGTTTGTACAGTGGGCAGGAAGAGCCCGTAGGGCAGTTATGCAAGCATCTGTGTACCCTCAGGGCACTGAGTGTTAACATGATTTTTATTTATAATTTAATAATCAAGATATGTTTTATTTCAGTCACCAGTGAATTATTTTAAAATGTTTATTGGTATTTGAATAGCTCCCTTTTAACCTCTCTATATAAGCCTTTTCTTCATTTTTGAATTCTTGTTCTTTTTACCGTACTGATTTATGAGAGTCCCTTATATATTAAGATTAGTACATCTTTGAGTTTGTGTGCGTATTCTTTTATATCTGTTAGAATCTTGAATGTTTTGTCCTGGATATTTTAATATTAAGTAGTTTCACTATTAAACATTTTACATGTTTTGTTGTTCCTGTTTTAAATAGGACATTTCCTTTTATTATGTTTTTATTCAGTGTATATATGTATATACACACATAGAAAGCGACTGGAGTAAAGTCACTTTCTAAACTCTCTTGTTAAATTTAATAGTTTCATCAAGTTGATTCTTAGGAATTTTCTATGTAGGCAATCATAGTAAACTTGCCTCTTTCTTTTAATATGTTTTTCCATTTCTCCTTATCTTATTTAATTGGCTAACATTCTCAGAACAATATTAATTCACAGTAGTTATAATGGGCATCTTCTTATTTCTATTTTTTAATATGTTGAAATTTAACATGAAGTTTTAATATTTAACCTTTTAGGTTACATGTTAATTATATGAAAATTTCAATTATAAGCTTAGGGCATAGCTTTTCAAAAGAAAAAAGGAATAAAAACGATGCTTTACTCTATTAAAAGTAATTTTTTCTTTTTATAGAAATGGTCTAAGTGAGCCATCCTTAAATTTGCAATGCTGAATAAAATGTGAGAAATCATTTTGTAGAGTCTCAAACTTTTTGTTTGAAAGCTATATATTCTTATGATTTTTAAAATCAGGAAATATGGATTAGGTTTAATAACATTTTTTTAAACTCTTTTTCAAAAATTAAGGCATTAGGCTTTGTGGCCAACACGTTAAAGAATCTTATGCACTTATGATTTGTTGATTACTTATTCTTACAAAAGAAAGATGGTTCAAAACTTCCAGTAAATATTTTTTTAAATATGCAGTATCATTCACACTTGTTAAACAAAAAATGATTTGAGCAGATATCAAACAAAGGGCAAAGAAAAACAGAAATATATTTTTTCAGTTCAATCAGCTGATTTTTTTCTTTGTAGTGCATATTATTCTGAATGAGTGTTCAGTTTAATTGTTCTTAATCACATCAGTCCATTTGGGATTTTTTTCCCCCAATGCTATTATCCCAGATGAAATTGATGAGTTCTTTTCACATTTCAAAAGATGTATCAAATTTTGTCCACATTTCCCCTTCTCTTAATATAATCCATTTTATTCCTCATGGTAAGAACATCAGTAGTTTCAAGCAAAATAAATGCAGCCAAATGAAACTGTTGATCAACAGATTTGAGTTCAAAGTGCAAATTTGCAGTTCTGCTATTTAGAATGTATACAGCTAGTGCCCGACTTACGACCAGGATTGGTTCCGACAGACTGGTTGTAACATGATTTGGTCATAAGTTGAGTAGGCTATATGTACAGTACTGTGAAATGATGTTATAAAAATCTTTAAGTCATATTTTATCATAATTTTCTTTCATTATTGTTATATATCATAATTTTCTTTGTTCATTTTATGCCATTTGTATCTTCTCTACACCATTTTGTTTCTTATTTTTACATTCGTCAGGTTTAAGTAAAACGCTGCATTACCAGTAGTATAGGTTGACCTGAATGCTTATTATGAAAGCATTCTTGTCAAATCTCATTTTTGAAAAGCCACCTTAACTTGTGGTAAAGGCGCAGCCTTGTGTAAAACTGGAATATTCACAGATCACTGAACCACGGTGGTCTATGGTTTGCAGTGAAAAACCACGGCACACGATGAGTTTTGAAAAGCAGAAGAGTATGAATTATGTTAAGTCTTAGGGTTAAAAAGGACTAGTTGCCAGGTATTTATTTATTGTCATTGTAAATAGAAAAGTAAATCATCACAATTTTATGTGACTTTTCATGGGATACAAATGTGTAGCATTCATCATAAAAGATGTCATCTGGATATTTTGTTCAAATATAATTTAAACTTAGTATGTTCTAATATTGTTAGAGATATAGGGATATAAACCACTCACATTTTAGTAAGAAAGGAAAGAAAATGACTAATAATGACATGATATAGCATATATGTTTATTGTCCCGCACTGTCGTACGCCCAGCTGGGCAACGTTTGCGCTGCCAGACGCGGAGCATTCGTGGCTAGCGATTGTGGTCGTAAAGTTGAATGGTCCTAAGTTGCATGTGTCCTAAGTCGATCAATACCTGTATTTGTATACATGTGTAATATAACTACATCTACAAAATGGAGGTTCTAAGTAAGGTCCTTATTTGTATCATTCATGTTCTGTTTTTCTAAATATTTTAGCTGAGAAGCACAGGAAAATCACTGAAATAATGCTTCTAGGATTATAAGCATCCAAATGGTAAAGAGTGTTCTGTTTTTGAGTATCTCTACAATTTTAATTGCCTTTTGTTCTCAAGTTAGATCTGAGAAATTTGTATCTGACTGTAATTTTCCTCTTCAAACTACAGCACTCAACATTTTGGTGGTATTTCAAACATGATGTGCAGTTCATGTGCCTTCCTAAGGTATTGCTTGCTTGCTTTTTTTCTTTTTCTTCCTCTCTGCCACCCGGTTCCCTCCTTTTCTCCTTTTCTTCCTTCCTTCCTTCTCTGTTTTCTTCCTTATGCTTTCCTTACTGCAGATTTAAGGAAATGAAAGGACATAGTCTTAAAGTAGATGGGTTGATAGGTGCAGGAAACAAACCACCATGGCAGACGTTTACCTATGTAACAAACATGCACATCCTACACATGTACCCCCGAATGTAAAATAAAAATAAAAAGTAATAATAAAAAGTGGCTAAGTGCTATGATTATATTAATTATATTTTCTCTATTATTGCTGTAAAGAATTTAAAACCTTGCCAATTGATTGCCAGTGTGATACTGAAACATAGTGGCCTGGGATGATGAGAGAGGGGAAGAAACAAGGAGATGGACAGAGAGAGGTATTGGGGTGGGGAGAGAGAGAAAATGAATGAATGAATGAATGTAATTCATGGAAGAGAGGAAAGAGATGAGTCTGATTTTAAATTCTAATTTTTTTGAAGCTTGTAAGGGGTCATGTCTTAGTGGAAAGTGAAGTACACTAGGGGACCTGAGTTCTAGGTTCTGCTCTCCTGTAAGCTCACTATATAAAATAAGTTAATCACTTCATCTGTCTGGAGTTTGGTTTCTTCATCTGTAATAACTGAGGAACTTTTCATTTCTAAGATTACTGGAATGTACATTCCAAGAGGATAAAAGTTTTGTCTCTTTTCTCATGTATCTTCAGCACCTAGAATAGTGCCTGGCACAATGTATATCCTCAATATATATTTATTGAGTGAATAAGTTTTTTTTTCCAACCCTGTTATTCAACAGTTTTGCTCTAAAGGACAGATACAAGTAGTTGTATGGCAAAGGTATATATAAACCGGCTATTGTACAGTGTGGTTGCTTACTCTTTCCCTACACACAAGCCTCTAGCATCAGCTATCTGATAGACAGCTGCTTAAGAATTGTAACTCCTGCCGGGCGCGGTGGCTCAAGCCTGTAATCCCAGCACTTTGGGAGGCCGAGGCGGGTGGATCACGAGGTCAAGAGATCAAGACCATCCTGGTCAACATGGTGAAACCCCGTCTCTACTAAAAATACAAAAAATTAGCTGGGCATGGTGGTGCGTGCCTGTAATCCCAGCTACTCAGGAGGCTGAGGCAGGAGAATTGCCTGAACCCGGGAGGCGGAGGTTGCGGTGAGCCGAGATCGCGCCATTGCACTCCAGCCTGGGTAACATGAGTGAAACTCCGTCTCAAAAAAAAAAAAAAAAAAAAAAAAAAAGAATTGTAACTCCTCCCCTATGCTTCTATAAAAAATTGTACATTAAAACAGTCACTGTGCTCAGGAAACATAGTTTCTTGTCTAAGATTTCCCACTAACTAGCTCCATGATTTTGGCCAAGTCACTTAATTCTTTCAGAACTCTTTTATTTTCCCTCATGTATAAAATGTCAGTATTGATTAGTTTCCTTTGACCATACATTTATTTATCCGTTCATTTTATTCAGCACACTTTTGTGGAATGCTAGTGTATATAAATGTTTGAGATGAACAAATTGATTTATCAAATCACTAAATCTCTAAACTTCTGAGACTATTCAATTGTAATTTTACATATAGGCATTAGAAAGGAATTGCTAAATTGTTTCCTGAGTTTAGCTTTATAATTTTCAATTATATTTTATTTCAGGTAAAAATTAGTTATATTTATATTAATTGCATAGAATCTTTATTAATTTTTTATTAGGAGAATAAAAAGTAATTAAACTATTACAACCTTTTCTTCGGCAAGGACTAAGTCTTGACTCTAGTGCACATTAGCTTTTTCTGTTAGATTTATTAGATGCGTGGTTTTTAAATATCTGACTATAATAAACTCTGATACTTGTATAAGCATGCTGCTATACACAGAGCTTTTAATACCACACCCTATTTTTGGCAGTTTTGTTTTTTACTTCAGAGTAGAAAAGGAATACTGGCATGTTCTCAAATTTTCTCTCCTGACTGATTCTGTCTGTGAATGCAAAATGGTTATAATGTCCCATACTTTTGTTGTATAAAAAGGGAAAAATATCACCTGATTTCTTGTATGTACATGTAGCTTCTTCATGTATATTTAATAAGGATGGGAGTGATTAGCATGATCCATCTATGACTCACAAACCCTTTCTTTATACTTGAATGGCTGTATATTGATGTTCTTATTTGGTGTCACTTAGTGGACTGTGTTGTTATTCTCCTTTTTGGCCTCACTGATGCATAAACTTGTAAATTCTGACTGAGCCATTGTGTCTCAGAATGTCACATCACAGCATGGCCTTTTTGCAGTGGCAGCTGCTGGTTCTCTTCTGTTGACTGCAACATTACATTGCTTGACTTTATTAAGCATCAATGAGTTCTTAGTGTTTGTGCTATTGCTTGGGTAGGCCAAACATTCAGCAATTGGTTTGGTAATGAAATTGGGCTCCTTTGCTTAAGGTTATGTATACTTTTGGCTTTTGGCTTGATTTTGTTTAAAGAAAGAGCTGTTTGTATTTAGACAATGAGGAAACATATGTAATTACTTTGGGTATTTGACTCAGAGATTCACATGGGAAGCCTAGGGATGAGCATAATATTTTGGAGAACCTAATAATCATGGTTGAAAATGATTAAGATTCATGAAGGGAGCATCATGGCTCCTTCATTAACTGTATAAATATGAATACATTTTATTTCCATTTTGGAGTACAGAACTATTCTTGTGTTGTGGGAGATAAATGAATCAATTCAACTAGGATCCAGATTTGATGTCAGTTAATATAAAAGATAAATGCTGTCCACAATTAACTGTATATTAAGACGAAAAAGTGATTAAAAAGCGGCATAGATAAGTGCTAAAGAAATTCAGAAGGTGAAGAGAGACTCTCTGGATAAGGGATGAGTGGAAGCATGGAGGAAATGGCACTTGAGTTTGATGTTGGACTTTGAGTGGGTGTTGAGGTGAAATCCAGATGGGATGTTAAGTCAACAAAGGTACATAGATGAGGAAGCACAGGGTATATACTGGAAACCAGTATAGGCTAAAGGTAAGATAGTTTTACCACTAAACCATTGAGTAAGTATTTGAAAATAAGTCTTACAATTTCATAACATTTTTGCATTTCTTTACTTTTAAAATATGCCAGGACTCTAATTCTAACATAGATAATGGCCTGGTTGTCTTTCAACCTCTGCAATGCTAGACGTGAACCCAGTTTTCCCTCCAGTCTTAGAAAGAGCAATATCTTCTGTTCAGGATTGGAGTTTTCCACTTGTCATCTTCCTCCCATTTCTTTTTGCTCTCCCTAAAATCATGGCATTATTCTATCAGCTAAACCAAAACACCTGTTTCTTTGTTTCTAATGGTTCATCCCAAGTACTATACAGAAATATCTCCCAACTTAAAACAAATTCCTATGTCTATGACTTTCACTTTCTTTTATTTCTTTAAAAATTAATTTTATTCAGAGTATTCTTTACTTGTCTTTATTTTCCTCCCACGTGTTTACTCTTCAACTCACTTCAACCAGACTTCCTTACTTATAACTTCATTGAAACTGCTTGGCCAATGGAATTTAGGAAGAAATAGTATACGAAATTTTCAGAAAGCACTCATATAGTAAAAGGGAGTATTTCTTTCCCCCTTGTTTCTTCATGCTTTCTGGAATGCAAATGATGGCTGAAGCTGAAGCAGTTATCTTTGACCATGAAGTGAAGGCCATAGCTTGAGAATAATGCATGGAAGAAGCCTACATTCCTCATGACTTTGAGAAGATAACCTAGCTGCCCTGAGCTTTGCCTTTGGAAAAAGAAGAAATTTTTTTGTTTGTTTAAGCTACTCTTATTTTGTATTTTCTGCCACTTTTAGCTAACTTACTCCTAGTTAATATATTGGGTGATGTTAACCACTCTTACAGCTTATAACATTACTTATATAACAATGACTCATCTATATCTCTTTTTTCTCAACTTCATTAGATTCAGTTCATTCTTGCTTAACTTACCCACACATATACCCATGCACATCTCAAATCCAACAAGTTTAAAGATGCTTAAAGATGAAGTAATTTTCTCCTACTAACTACCTTCCTGTGTTTCCAACCTCAGTGAATATAATCCAGAGACAGGAGTTATGGGACCATCCCCTGGATTTTATCTGTCCCCTCTTCTGAATCTGCACTGTTAAAGCTTCACTTTAGGCCCTAATAATAATTCTTTGGCACTACTTCATTAATCTTCTAGGTAATCTATCTGCTCAGACCTTGCCATCTCTTTAATCCATCCACTAATCTGTCACCATGTTTATGTTTCTGAAATGGAAATCTGTTTATTTCTGAAAGGAATGCTATCTTGTTTAAAAATTTTTCAATGATTTTACATTACCAAGTAGAATCTTATTACCATGCAAAGCCTTCCATGACCGGTATCCTGCATACCTCTCCCTAGCTTTATCTCTACTGAATAGCCTAGTGAATTTGTCATTTCCTTTCTATCACACATTATTCTACTTTTACCCTCTGCCTTAAATACCTTTTCCACCTTTAGTTCTATACTTAAATTTTTAACTGAATAATACTATACATACTCAATTGTGTTTTATGTCCTTTATGAAGACTTTTCTCACCAACCTTTATGAAAACTGTTCTGACCATTTCCTCATGTACGCATTGCTTTACTCTCAGGTTTCTGTACTAGTTTCCACAACACTTCAAGATAATTGAGAGTGGAGAGTGACTACATTCACCTTTGTATCCTCAGCTCCCACTAAGGCACCTGCCATAAGTAGGTACCTAGCAAGTACTTATTATATTAGTTAATTGAGTAGATTATAGTAGCATTGGGAATGTAAAGTAAATTTCAATTAGAAGAATATGAAAGAGGTAAATCAACACAGCTTAGTAACTGATTGAACGAGGGAGGTTAGCGAAAGAGAGAGAGATCAAAGCTGGCTCTGATATTTTAAGCCAAGATGATGACAGGATGTAGATACCTATAAGTAAAATAGGGAATGAAGAGAGGAGAAAGTTTAGACTGGAAGATGAGGTCTGCTCTGGGCACCTTGAGTTAATTATGCTGATGGCATAGACAAATGAAAATTGGATAAAGATGCCCTGGAACACAATTAGACTCCCTGGACAATTAAAAGATCCTTTTTACTGAATTATCAGTGTACATCACAGGATGTAATTTATCAGGTTAGGCTGAGAGTAAATACTAGGAATCACAAGATTAGGAAGATTAAAAATATGAAGCTAGATGCAGATATGGACCAGGAAATGAGGCATCACTGGGATTAAACAATCCGGTTTAATTAAACATGTAAGGCTCTTTGCTGCCATGTCACGTTCATATGGATAACCACCCCGTTTCAGGAGTTCATCTAAGTAAAAAGATATTTTAGCATTTGGAATAATTGCTCACACTCCATCACAAGAAACTTAATAACTAACCTCATGACCTTTCTGTCAATAGTGAGATATAAAAGATTTATTAAAAGCTCTCTTCCCCTAATAGGGATAAATTCATTTATAAAAAACTATTGTAAAACATGACAATGGAATCATAAGCTGGGGATCAGAAATATCAAGAAAATCACAGACTGTTAGGGCTTCTTTCTGGAAAAAATACTAAAATAAAATTTAAAATACGAAGACCTTCATGCTAGTATTATTCTGTATCTTATATTATGAAAGAAAGCAAGAAAACAAAGCAACATTCTTAGGTTAACTCCTAGGAATTGTTTACAGGGACTTTTGCTGCATCCTGCCAGGAATATCTCCTCTCAGAATTATTGTTACTTTTTGATGAGAATGTCTAATAATTCAGTCTCCAAGTTCAGCCAGAATCCAATAAATAAATAAAATGAATTAAATATTTACTGAGCATGCTAAATTCTGATGATAAAAATAAAAGCAGACATACTTCCTGTTCTCAGGGAACTCACAGTTTAGTGGAGAAACTCTCTGCTTCAGTTTAAAAATACTTTCAAACCTTGTCTTATCTCAAGAAGACACTTGCAGAGGGAATTATGCAAACATATAACAGAATTGTGTACTGTGTTCAGAGCCCTGCAGTTTCAGAGCACTTACTATATCAACGACATGAAAACTCCTCTGATTCTTGAATGTTAATTTTTGTGAAGGTCATTGATCCATGAAAATATAAAAGCATCCCTGAGTTTAGGCCACAGCCTTGCTAGAGGGTTCGTAAGAACTGCAGCTCCAAATAATAAAAGTCTAGATTCATTTTACTGAATAAATTATGTGCTATTGGTAGGACAGAGTTTTGGATAAATTTTTAAGCAAAGCCAAATATACTAGGAAGCAGTGGTTCTGAAGTTTTCAATGAAGTGATTTGTTAGATATTTTGAATTAGCTGGATAAATTAGCTGTATATCTTGGATTAGCTGGGTAACTTTACCATGAGGTAGATATGTGTTTTGAGGTCATCATACTTTATTACCATCTAATGTGCTTGAAAGAATTATTTCTTACTTATCATGTCACTGTCAGAGGAAGAGGCCAGAATCAGGGAGGAGCTCAGAATGAAAAAAGTTAAGCAAATCATCAAGTACTAGGAGTTTCTAGGTGTTAGACAATAAGCTCTAGATAGAACAAGAGTGAACAATGAGGAATCAATAGCCACCATTTACAGGGGCATTTTCCTAAGTCCGGACATATCATATCATTTATTTTCAGTGTCTTATTTTTTTACAGCTAACAAAATTGGATTAGAGAGGCTAAATAATTTGCTTGAATCTCATAACTAATAATTGGTGTCAGTGAGATGTAAATCTAAATCTGCTCAACACCAAAGCCATTGCTCTTAACAAGCATTTTGAACTGTCAAAAAGTTGAAACCACGATCTGGAACACAGTAGATCAGAGTCGGGCTGATGAGCCTTACAAGAGCATAAGGGAATAAAAAGTCAGGAGGGGGAAGAGAAACATCACTAATACTTCAGGCTTAGCCTGGGAGCATAGAGGAGAGACAAATTAATTATAAAGCAGAGTGTTTCTGGGGTATTAAAACCTCCTCACCCTGACTTGCTGATTTATATCTGCTAAGAAATTCTCTTTTTAGAACTGTGATTTAAATAATTAATGTGATTCTGATACTGTAATTGGAAGTTATTGAAAATAGAATTCTGAAGCACAGGGGCGAAAACAATCTTAGCCTGAATGGGAAATGTCAAGGTAGCTCTATAGTAGCTATAGTCTTTATACAGGGAAAGATGGGATTGGGTGGGGTGGGGACGGAGGGTGAGGGGGAGAACTATAGCAAGTAATGTTATTGTAAGTTCTGTATCTTAAAGAATTGTTGTAGTCATTAGTCATCTGAATAGGATTTCAGTTTTATAATTAAACCTTTGTATGAATGGCATTGCATTCTGCACATTTCTATTTTCATCAGGCTGTGATTTCATTCCTCATTTTCTTTGAAAAAAATAGTACAGTATCCATATTGTCATATAGATCTGTGCCCAGCCCACTAGATGTATTGTACCGATAGAAATCTCCAATGATTATTTTATTGAGTATAGAATTGTTCATCATAGTTCTACTTGTGTAAGTTGATGTAGGTAGGGGATACATAGATATCTTTTATTATGGGATTATCATTCCATAGTGTTCACCACCAGTCTCTAATTGTATCAACATGATAAACTGCCATACATTGTTTGTACTTAACCACTTGTTTAAAATTTTACAGCAATAATTTTTGTTGTCACATTTGTTTTACTCTAAAGAATTTGAGGTTTTCCTGGAAGAACTATCTGAATTAACACCTTACACATACCCCTAGATTTCTTAGATAATTCTACCAGTGGTGATCACTATCAATATGTCTTTGCAAGTAGGATTTAAACTTCCTAATACATTATTGATTCCTATGCTCTGGGCACTGTTAGAGATTATGGGATGGAAGACCCTCAGTCCCCTGGAGATTCCCTGGGAATCACTGATATGAGGCAGATTGATTAATAGGAGAAAGAGCAGGCCGGGTCAAGTGGCTTATGCCTGTAATCCCAGCACTTTGGAAGGCCAAGGCGGGCGGACCACGATATCAAGAGATCGAGGCCATTCTGGCCAACATGGTGAAACCTTGACTCTACTAAAAATAATAAATTAGCTGGGCATGATGGTGCATGCCTATAATCCTAGCTACTCAGGAAGCTGAGGCAGAATTGCTTGAACCCAGGAGGCAGAGGTTGCAGTGAGCCAATATTGTGCCACTGCACCCCAGGCTGGTTGACAGAGCTAGACTCTGTCTGGAAAAAAAAAAAAAAGAGAAAGGGCATACAAATTTATTTAACATGCATGCGCAGGAGGCTTGAGAATGAAGAGCCAAAAATGCAGGGGGAATTGCTATTTTTATGCTTAGATTCAACAAAGTATATGTAAAGCCAAAATATATGAGACAGATCTCAGTCAATTTAGACTGTTTATTTTGCCAAGGTTAAGGATGCACCCATGACACAGCCTAAGGAAGTCCTGAGGACATGTGCCCAAGGTGGTTGGGGTACAGCTTGCTTTCATGTATTTTAGGGAGATATAATACATCAATCAATACATTTAAGTCTTACATTGGTTGAATCTGGAAGGGCAGGACAATTCGAAGAGAGGGGACGGGGTGGCTTCTAGGTCATAGGTAGATTTAAAAATTTTCTGACTGGCAATTGGTTGAAGAGTTATTATCAGTAGAAAGGAATATCTGGGTTACCACAGGGGTTGAAGAGAATAGATTATAAATATTTCTTATCAGACTTAAAGTCTGTGTTGATGTTAGTGCTAGAGGGGTATAGTGAAGCATGTCCAATTTCCTCTTCCATCATGGCCTGAACTAGTTTTGCAGGTTAACTGTGGAATGCCTTTGAATGAGAGAAGGGGTCCATTCAGGTGGTCGGGCAACCTTGGAATTTTGTTTCTGGTTTACATATGGACAGCTGTGTAGAAGTATGATTGGACAATAAGGGTATGATCTAATTCAAATAGATGAAGTGAGGAAACCCAGCAAGTCCTGTCTGTTTCGGTTTTCCTTGGCTTTTCTGAGCATTCCTTACTTCCTTCTGGGGTGTGGGGTAGGGCCCACTCTGGCATGGGGTCTTAGGACCTAGAGTCAAATGATGTAGGTCTGATAATTTCTTTATGTCCAGATTTTACACAGAAAGGTGGAGGGAAATCTAGGATAATATTTTTAGGTTTTATGGTTGGCTTTAGTGAAATGGAGCTCTGGTTTCTATGAACTTCTTGGGGAAGAGAGATTCTAGTTTCTATGGCTTGCCTTAGGGGAGAATGGGACTGAGAGACCCGAGGACAGAAGAAGGTGAGAGAATAACTTTTGCTTCTGAGGCCTTCATTTTGGGGTATTGTTTTCTCAGCCCCAGCAGAATACAGTGGTGAGCAAGATGAAGTGGCTCTGTGCACACCACCTCTATCATCATTTTATCTTTGTTGGGCTCAAAGTATTTACATATTTACTCAGCAAGTCCTGGCTAAATAATTGATTGTGTTGAACTCAGGGCCTACATGTAATCTATGTAATCTGCTATACAGATATAAAGGTGTAGTTTGTGGCTGAAACTACTCTTTGCAGTGACTAGTCCAATGTTTCTAAAAAAGTAGATTTCCTGGGCTAATAAAAGTAGATTTCCATGGTTAATAAAACTGCAGATTATCTGATTCTACCCTGTGATGGTTAATACTGAGTGTCAACTTGCTTGAATTGAAGGATGCAAATTATTGATTCTGAGCGTGTCTGTGAGGGTGTTGCCCAAGATTAACATTTGAGTCAGTGGGCTAGGAAAGGCAGACACACCCTTAATGTGAATAGGCACCATCTAATCATCTGCAAGCATGGCCAGAATATAAAGCAAGTAGAAAAATGTGAAAAGGCTAGACTGGCTTAGCCTCCCAGCCTACACCTTTCTCCTGTGCTGGATGTTTCCTGCCCTTGATATTGGACTCCAAATTCTTCAGCTTTGGGATTTGGACTGGCTTTCTTGCTCCTCAGCTTGCAGACAGCCTATTGTGGGACCTTGTGATCGTGTGAGTTAATACTACTTAATAAACTCTCATATATATATGTATATATATCCTATTAGTGCTGTCCCTCTAGATAATCCTGATTAGTATATACCTCAAAGGTTCTTACCCAGTAGGTCTGGGGCAATGTTGGAATTCTGCATACTAACAAGATCTTCAAAGGATTCCAAAGGACCTCAATAACTATGATCCTCAGTAACATTTATCTAGTACTTATTATAGCAGGCAATTTGCTAACTGCCTAATATAGCTCATTTAATTCTCATAACAATCCTGTGTATAAGGTCTTTTTGTTGTGATTAGAAGAGGAAACTAAGACACAGAGAAGTTAGAAAATTTTTCTTCTTTTCTTAACCCCATAAAAAGAGGGTAATGAAAAGTTGCCATACTTGCGAGTTTGGATTTCTTCTGCCCACAGGCACTTTCTTTGAGGCGTGTGTACTTTTAAGAAGCTTAAGCTATTAGTACTCAAATGGAGTAAAATAGGGCATTTGCCTGAAATCATATCATATACATTGCTAAGTAATCAAACCAAATGATAATAGAAGAAATTGATTGCCAGTTCTAATTATTGATATTTTAAAGCAGTAGAGTATTATGGAAATGACACTATACTCTGTGGCTCTGTGGCCTTATGAGGACAGTTGATTTGAGAACCACAGAAGATATTGTAAATGATAGATATGAGACCGATTTCTGTAGCTTAGACCAGTTTCTGGTTCCATCTGGATACGGCACCCAAATCAAGAGGAAGTGTTCTGAGTCCTCCCTTTGCATGGACAGATGACTGGTACATTTTAATGTGTCTTATTAACAAAGAACACCTGTGAATTAGAGCAGGTTCAATGAAGACAGAAAAAAAAGGAGAAAGGAAACATTGTGCCTGGTACTATCTCTCATTAAGTACAGAATTCATTACAAGAAATTTATGGGAAAATAATTTTAATGGTATATAAAATCATTTGATGATGTGATCTTCATTTTGACTAGAAACTACTCTAATTGCCTGATTTGATTAAGAATAGCTATAATCTAGATTACTTGCACAATAAAGTGTGAATTGCAAAATTGTTCCTTATGTATTCTTGCTTGTAGTGCCTTTGTAAAATAATCCCTTATATATGCTGATTAGAGCCAGGATTTCCATGGAAATGTTTCTGGTTTTGTTACATAGATAATTAGTTTAAAAAGATTAAACCGAGAAGATTATACACTACCTTGATGTTAGTGGCTGGGAAATCAAATGCACTAAGAAATGAAAGTCATTTTGTCTAAATACACATAACAGGTAAGAGACGATGACATAACTTTAAAAAATAAAATGAAATGTGCTGTGTAAAAATAAAATCTTTTTGCAATATATGAATATAAAATAATATTGGTAGCTTTGATGAATAATTTAACATGGTCTATACTTGACTGAATGAAAAGTATTTAAGGAAATGACACCTCTTGTATTTAATTAGATTATCATATAAAAATTAAAATCATATATATGAGTAAACATACATATGAGAATGAAATGGGAGAGATCCCTGACCCCCTCGCAGGATGTGCAGCAGGGGTGTGGCTTGTTTATTTGACCACCTTGCACTCAAACCCTTTATGGAAGGGGGAGCATGCAAGTGCTTTTTAGAAACTTTAGAATCTGAAGTTTGTCTGGTGAATTATCTGCAGCCTTCTCCCTGTGCCCAAATACAGAAATAAACTCCCTTCTCTCCCAAATCATCTGCATCTCATTATTGGGAGGCAAGAACATTCAGCCAAACCTGGTCGGTATGGGAACAATACCTTTTCTGATCCATCACAAGGGTCACTGAAACCACCTTTGCAAACATTGTAAGTGAGGGAATTATGACAGTGAAAGAGATTAAACCTAAATGACTTCATCTTGCTTCTAACCTTTAAACTGTCCCTTGTTCATTCCTGGGCGTAGGCTGAACTAACCTTGGGAAGGAATGTAGTTTATAGTTTAACTCTGAAACAAAATTGTTAATAGCCCTTTCCTGGAAGAAAAAAAATCCTCTTCTTGCCTGGGGGCCAGTCTGCCTTTGTAGGACTAACACGTTATCCACAAGATTAGAAATTAGTTTAGGGGTCATGCAGCCTGTGGCTCCCAAGAGTCTAAACCTCCCCGGATTGCTCCCAGGAATAACATCACTCTTATAAAACCTAAGATCAGTGTTCAAGATATTTCGCAGACCCTTCACTGGATGGATCTCAGCTGATACCACCCAGACAGGTAATCTGGCTCAACCCGTTCTGTGATCTCATGCAGTAACAAAAGATAGCAATAAATAAAAAAATAAACCAACCAACCTCACTTCGACCCCAGCTATGATTCCATCTCCAACATAACCAGTCAGCACTCCCCACTTCCTGAGCCCCTAGCCTCCAAATTATCCTTAAAAACTCTGATCCCAGAATGCTTGGGGAGACTTATTTGAGTAATAATAAAATTCTGGTCTCCCACACGGCTGGCTTTGTGTGAATTACTCTTTCTCTATTGCAGTTCCCCTGTCTTGATAGATCTGCTATGTAGGCAGCGGGCAAAGCAAACCCGTTGGGCAGTTACAAATTTGGGGAATCACTTGGGATTGTTCTTGTGGCTACCTGCCCATGGTTTCACAGCCCCACCTCTGGTGACAGATCCAAATGACAGCCCAAGTGGCCACCTCATTCTCTTGGACTAGGGTCTGTCTCTGGCACTGTCTCTATCAGTGGGGTGCTGCTGACCCAATGTGGATGGATTTAATTGCAACAGAGAAATAGTCGTGGGGATACATCCCATAACTATAGGACCATGGCGAGGTGTCTATCTGTAGGTCCATCATAGGGTGTCTGTAACGGTAGCCCAAAGGTAACAGATGACTTTTACAAATAATTCCTATGTTATTTTACAAAGGTAGGAGTTTCACTATTTTACAAATAATTCCTACATTATTTCAAAAAGGTAAAATTTCTCCAGTTCATTTAATGCAGATAATATAATCATATTATCAAAATCTGATAAATATACCTAAAAGAAAAATAGGCCAGTGTTTCTCAATCCTGGGTGCACAATATAACTACTTAAAGAGCTTTTGAAAAATGCTCATGCCTCAACCTCATCCAAGAGTTTCTGATTTATTTGATTTGGGATATGACCTGGAACTTAGTGTTTCTAATATACTACAAACCAATGTTACTTATTCATATAACACGAGATTCTAAATGAAATACTAACAAATAGAATTAAGTAGTTCATTAAAGGAATAATACTCCACAATTAAGTACAGTTTATTCTAGGAATATAAAGATGGTTCACCATTTGGGAATTTAGTAATATAATTTATTATCCTAAAAATTGGAAGGAGAAAGACCATATAGTTTTATCAGTAGATGCATAAATGTTATTAGCCAGCATTTCTAGAAAACTCCCTGAATATGTTTGGATTAGAAACCCATTACCATGATATAATTACTTATCAAAACTATAGAAACATTATTATAAAGTGAAACATAATAAAATAACTAAATTTATGTTAAAGGGAGGATCAAGTCAAGTAAGTATTTTGGGTATCTGGGTAATGTACTAAGACAGTTGAAAAATGATATACATTTTGGAAAGGAAGAGACATACAATGAAAGAGACATGCAACTGTATACCTACAGAATCCAAAAGGCTATAATAAATATTAGATTACAAGATAATTTCTTTTTTTAAAATTTATTTTATTGCATTTTAGGTTTTGGGGTACATGTGAAGAACATGCAAGATTGTTGCATTGGTACACACGTGGCAGTACAAGATAATTTCATAAGTTAAATGGATAAACTGTAAATATAGAAAATAAATAGCCTTTCTTTATACTTGGAGTAAACAATTAGAAAACCAAATGGAAAATATACCATATCTATAATAAATACAAAAATATGAAATACCTAAAATTAAATGTAACAAAGATATAGGACCTATGTGAAGATAGCTATAACATTTTCTTTAAAAATGTAAAATATGTTTCTCAAAATGGGGAGCCATTCCATTGAAATCACCTTTGCAAAATTATGATGGTAAGAGAAATCTGACTTAGTTAACTCCATCATGCTTCTGACTTCCAAGGTGTTCTTGTCATTCTTGGGTGTATAGACCAAGCTAACTTTGGGAGGAATTTACAGTTTAATTTAAAAGCAAAGATGATTGCCAAGACCAGCTTGGTCGTAGAGACCCCCACCCAGGTGGTGCTGAAGGAATTAAGAAGCAGAAACAAAGATAGAGTGCAAAAGTGGGATCAAAGTGGGACCGTCAGGGGTCTGGCAGCATTTCCCAGCTGATAGCCCAGAACAGACTCTGACCCACACATTTATTCTTTGTGAACAAGTGATTATTTTTAATAAGCAGGTGCTCAGTGTTTCTTCACAGAATAAAGATAAACTAAAAAGGCAGATAGTGCCTGTTCACTACTAAGATAGAAATAAGGTAAAAAACACTCTTTGTGAGTCAGCAATGGGGACAAGGTCAAATATCCTATGTTTTGGGAACTGGTTTAACTAGTGCATGACCGGTACATACTGCTTGCTTATTCTAGCAGTTTCCTGTCTGAGGATGGCTCAGTGTTCCTTGCCATCACCTCTCAGCAAACAGCATATACTCCATCACACACATGCCAAGACCTCCTCCCAACAGATGATAATATTCTCTCCCTGAAACAAACCCCCTCCTTGCTCAAGGACCAAAAACTGCCTTTATAAAACTAATGATAGGCCACAAGAACAAGATTATGGGAGGGGCCTGAACTCTGCTAAGATGTAGGGTTGTTTCTGTAGCCACTTAACTGCTCAGGTGTCATGTGGACAGAAGTCACAAGATTTGAGATTTCCCTAATTGGTTCTGTAGATAACATACTATTGTGGAAAATATGATTTGTTCTTTTTAGATCGTCTTCAGACTGACCCCATCCACACTTGTGACTCATGACTCAGTTGGTCCTGTGGCCCCACCCAGAGAATGGGCTCAGTGCACAAGGACTGTTTTCCACAGGCCTATGATTTCATCTCCAACCAATCAGCAGCACCCTTTCCCTAACACCCTGTCCACCAAATTGTCCATAAAAACTCTAACCTCTGAGCCTTTGGGGAAATTGATTTGAATGATAACTTCAGTTCTCCTGCATGACAAGTCTTGCATCAATTAAACTCTTTCTCTGCTGCAATGCCACAGTCTCAGTGAAAGACTTTGTACAGCAGGCAGGAAAAATCTATTGGGCAGTTGCACCATGTTCCTATGTAAAAACACGATTCTAAAAACGTCAGTTTATCTCAATATCCTATACAAATGTAAGTAACTAAAGGAAAATTCCAAAAAACATCTGCAATGTTTTATTAGAACAAGGTGAGATTGTTTGAGTTAAAATAGAAGAATTAATACCTGAGAATATTTAAGAAATCTGTGAAGATGCAGTTGATAGATAGATACATATAACAAGGGCACAATTAAGTGCAGTAGTAGATGTGAGTGTGTGTGTGTGTATATATATATATATATATATATATATATATAGAGAGAGAGAGAGAGAGAGAGAGAGAGAGAGGAACCTACTATTTCACAAATATTGTTCTTTAATTCAGTGTGAAAATGATATTTCTAAAATTTAATGGTGCTGGCATAATTTGCTATCAATATGGAGGAATATTCCAATATTTTTATATACAAAAATAAATTCAAAATGGAATGATGATATAAATATCAAAATATATATTATTCAAAAAAAGGTTAGTTTTTTAATCTCAAGGAAGAGGGGAACTACAGATGTCACAAATAAAATTTTCACAGATTTTTCTAGGTAAACATTGAAAAATTACATACTGCAAAAATAAAATGAAAACCATAAATATGGCAGAAAGACAACAAACTGAGAAAATATTTGCAATACTTTAGTAGACTGCTATCCCTAATGAACAGAGACCTCAATAAAAAATAAAAATAAAAGGCAAACAATCCAAAAAATGGGCAAATTACAGTTGATCCTTAAAGAATGGAGGGGTTAAGAGCAGATTCTCTATATAGTAAAATATCCATGTATAACATTTGACTTACCAAAAACTTTACTACCAATAGACTGTTGTTGACCAGAAGAAGCCCTACTAATAATATAAACAGTTGATTAATACATATTTTGTTACATGTATTATATAGTGTATTCTACCAAAAATGTAAACTAAAGAAAATATTATTGAGAAAATTATAAGGAGGAGAAAATATATTTACTAATCATAAAGCAGGAGTGGATCATCATAAAGGTCTGCATCCTTATTGTCTTCATGTTGAGTAGGCTGAGGAAGAAGAGAAGATGATGTATTGGTCTGTTCTCATCCTGCTAATAGACATACTTGAGACTGGGTAATTTATAAAGGAAAGAGGTTTAATTAATTCCCAGTTCCACATGGCTGAGGAGACCTCACAATCATGGCTGAAGGTGAATGAGGAGTAAAGACACTTCTTATATGGCAGCAGGAAAAAGAGAGCTTGTGTAGGGGAACTATTTTTTTATAAAACCATCAGATCTTGTGAGACTTATATCTCACTATCATAAGAACAGCATGGAAAAGGCCCACCCCTTGATTCAATTACCTGTAACTGGGTCCCTCCCATGACATGTAGGGATTATGAGAGCTACTATTCAACAAGATGATATTTGGGTGGGGACACAGCTAAACCATATCAGTTGGTTCTCTTGTCTCAAGGGTGACAGAGGTGAAAGAGGTGGAGGAGGTGTAAGAGAAGGCAAGAGAGGCAGGTACACTTGGTGTAACTTTATAGAAGTACATCATAACTTCTGTCTGATATTTTTTATTTCTTTAAAAATGTTTCTATATAGTACCAATCCTTCTTCCACCATTTGCTTTAGTTTCAGTGCCCCTATCGTATAAGAGTTCATATTGTAAAAGAAGTTAAAAGTGGTCTTGAATAATTGGAAACCTCTGCCAGGTTGTCTAATATCAACTTATTTTCTGGCACTGCTTCTTCTATGTTTTCTTTCTCATTATCTGGTAGTGACTCAAAAGCATTCATCTCCATCAAGTCATCTTCTGTTAATTACTCTGATATGGTGCCTTTTACCTCTTGATTTCTCTAATATCTATATTTTATAATCCTTCACTGTCACCTTTTTTTAAATATTCACAATCTCATTCACAATTCGATTGATTGGCTCTGTTGTACATCCTGTGAAATCATACACATCTGGACACAGTTTTCTCTAGCAGGAATTTATTGTTTTGGGATTGATGACTTTTCCATAACAGTGATGACATCTTCAATGCTGTAACCCTCCAGACTTTTGTGATGTCTTCTCTATTGGTGTTCTCTTCCATAGTGTTGACAATCGCTTCCATAGAGTGCCATGTGTAATGAGCCTTAGAGATCCTTATAAACCCCTGATCTAGAGGCTAAATTAGAGCTGTTGTATTTTGGGGCATGTAGATTATGTTGATACATTCATTATTGAACACATACAATTTTGGGTGGCCAGGGGCATTGTCCAACATTTAGAAAATTTTAAAAGGAAGCCTATCTATCACTGGCAAGTTACTTCCTGACTTCAGGGACAAAATATCAGTGAAAATAATTCAGAGAAATTGTTATTGTCTAGGCCTTCTTGTTGTACAAGCAAGAGAGTGGCAGATGGTGTTTATCTTTTCTTTTCAAGCCTCAGGGATTAGCAGGTTATCTACAAAGGCAGTCCTGACTATAACTCTGTGGCATTTTCACAAAACAGTGGGTTTAGATGATCCCTTCCCACCTTAAATCCTGGTGTTTGCTTCTGTTCTTTACTAATAAATGTCCTTTATGGCACTTTTTTTTTTTCATAATAGAGGATTTTCATCAGCTTTAAAAACTTTTAAAGGCATGTATCCTTTCTTCTGAATGATTTTCTCAATGGCATTTGGGAACTTGGTCAGCAGAAGCTGCTTCTCCTGTTATCTTGACATTTTTAAGCCCGATGTCTTTCTGAAGTTATCAAACCATCCTTTGCTGGCATTAAATTACCCAGCTTTAGATGCTTCATCTTCCTTTTGCTTTAAATTGTCATATAACGACCTTACTTTTTCTTGAATCATATTAGAGTCTATAGGTAGGCCTTTCTTATAGTAATTCTTCATCTACATAAAAGCTGCATTTTTAATACTAGATAAAAAAGGTATTTTGCAAAAAGTGTATGGTCTTCATGCCTGTTCCACAGCTCCAAAAACAGCTTCATGAATTGAGCCCTTTTATTTTTTTATTACAATGGTTCTTACCCTGCATTCATTTATCTTGAAATAGGGGGCAACCACAGCTGCAGGCTCCAGTTTATAGTACATATCAAACATTCAACTTTTTTTTAAAATGTCATGACTTCTCTCTGCTTCTTAGGAGCACTTTCAGCTTCACTGGTGGCACTTTATATGGGTGCCATGGTGTTATTCAGTTTATGGTATTGCACTAAACATAATGAACCAGGAGAACTACATAAGAACCAGGAGAAATCTCTTTTTAGTGTCATAATTAATTTACTAGAGAGAGGAACTGCTCATGCAGATATGATTAGCATCACAGGGCATTTTAAGTGGATACTCACAACACTTGGGCTCACAGCAAAAGCAACAGGAGGTAGCTATGAAATTATTATAATAGTGCAGTAGGTAGAGTTAATGTTTGTGGTCATGATTTAATAGTGTATCTTTATGTTTGTTTACATTTCTCTCAAGTGCAAATGGTGCTATATACTGTCTACTTGTATGCACAAATTTTAATATATTTTAACCTTTTACAACAGATTTGTGTATATTTTTTGATAGTAAATGATAAAATAGGCTAGCATCTACGTATATTTTATGCATTAATGGCATATCTAACGTTTTTTCTTACTTTTAAAGAATAATTCTAGGCCATGCAACTTGTGAGTTTTTTTAAAATCGTTACAAATATACAAAAAATTTTCCAGTATATTTATTGAAAAAGTCCACATATAAGTGAATGTACATAGTTCAGATCCATCTTGTTCAAGGGTCATGTGTATATGAAGAAACAATTCACAGAGCAGGAAGTAATGCAATTTTTTGAATTTTTGAAGCCATGAATGTGCATTACTTATGATATTAGTATATAAAAATTATGGTATAATGTTGATTTTTTAATCAAATCATTTATGATAGAAATGTATGTATTTCAGAAAACATGGCTTATAACAGATCTGAGTCTTCATTTATGTCTGATTTTCTGGAAACTTGGAACAAGACACTGATCAAGAAGACTGGCAATTTTAATTTTGATCTTTGAATTTATGGCAATATTTCCACTTCGAAATATTAAGACATATGAAAAACTCAAACTCCACCCAAACTTCAGCAATTACCTTATATATCAATGAATTTCCTTTAACCTTGTGATTGCACAATGATATTAAGCATACAAAGAAATAGTGATAATCCAATAATAAAATATTTGCAATAAAACAATTAACTGCATCTCAATTATAGTATTTTAAAGCCTTCCTAATTATACCAACTATTTATTGAACACTTATTACGTGTGCAGCTCATAGGACTATACATGCATTATTTCACATAATCCTCACAACAACTTAGAAGATAGATACACTTAGTATTTGTGTATTAAATATAGAAAATTGAGGCTCAGAGCAATTATGTAACTTTTCCATTATTGCTTAGGAGTGAAGTGGGGCCTTGTACTAAGTCCTTCTGACTCTGTGGCTCATGTTCACATCTTTTTAACTGCATGTGTTGTAAATAACAACCAATTACATTTTCTAAGCCTGGGTCTCTACTATTAATACAGCAATACATCTTTACCTTTTCTTCCCCTCATGTATCTCTTTGAGAATTTGATGAAATTTATAGACCTACTGTTGAGAAAACTGCAAACACATGCACACCACACACACACACACACACACACACACACACACCACACACACACACACACACACACACACACACACACACCCCGTGCATATAATTTCCAGAAAATTGTGGACCCTCTGAAGCCCACCCTGGAGTCTCATGCTGTGGACCTCTATTCTACTCAGTGGAGACTAGGACACCTGGAAATATTGGTTTCACTGTTCATGCAAGAGTATAACAATTTTAGGTGAACTGTCATGACCTATATTTAAAATCTCATATCTTCTTTATTTTTATGTGGATATAGATTAAAATGGAAGTGTTAGATTAATTATTAAAATAAATCAGGGGAAGAATGAGTTGCTAGAGAAGAAATAAAAATTGCTTTGTGTTAGATTTTCATCTACCTAGAAACAGTGTACAGCAATACATACATTTTAAGGCATCTGTTATGGACAGTAATGTCAGGAACACAACATGCTTTTGTTGTAACTTTATCACTACACACACACTACTACTCCAAAGAGTCTTTTTAAAGGGAATGATTTTATCTTCCTTTATGTACAGTTTACCCAAGGATTTACTTTCCAGTCCTTAATCCAGGTCTTAAACTCTCTAAGGGATTCTTATACAAGCCTAACACTGAAATAATGTACTTGCTTTGTGTATAATATTCTTGTTAAATCTACTGGGTGTCTACTTTGAAGATTGTTTTCCATTCAGTAAGAAAAATAACACCTCACAACTGATTCAGTTATGATGGTTCCATTACTTATAGACAGGGCATACAGCTAGTAAATGCATGACATATGTGAGAAAGTTTGATTGGCTATAATGTCTTCTACACTGAACTCTCATACATTGTTTGTGGCTAATAATATAATAGATAAGAAAATATAGAACAGTATGCTACTCTTGCTGAGAGTTAATGATAAAAGCTCAAAGCAGTGACAAAAATGTGAGTTATTGAAAATGATGGGAATTTAAGAAGTGTGTAGACAGTAATGAATCCATTTGGGTTAATTGAGAACTGATAAAAATAGGCTTAATGAATAGGCATCAATTAAATAATCCCATCGTTTTTGCATTTTTTCTTTACATCTGCGTTTCTTGCCAACAAACTCAGTGAAACCTTTTCTTTGGCAATCCCCTTAAATATCAATGAATGTCCTTTGACCTTGGGATTGCACAATGATATTAAAGAATACAAAGAAATGGTGATAATCCCAGAATGAAGTATTTGCAATAAAACAATTAACTGCATATTAGATGGCTTCTTACTACATGTGAATGTGATTTGTTTAGGACTTGGCCAGGATTACTGGTGACATGGTCATCTACTTGGAAGTTGAAGTTGAAAGTGCACTTATGGTAGCTGATATTTATGTATACCACAGGATTCTGTTTTGAAATTTTTATCCACTTTGCCAGAATTTCAGTGTCACAGCTTCTATATTAGGTTTAGTTATGCCGTCTAATGCGTTCACTGGTGAAACACTCTAAATTTTGTATTACTCAATTAGTTTTACATTTATTTGGAACTAGAAAAAAATTTCATTGTGTTGAGGAATCCTTAATGGAAAAACTCACACTCAAGTGTCTTTCCAATAAGTCACTATTTAATGCCATTGGAGCATCTCTGCTTCCTAGGTTGATGTCACTCTGAGGGTAGACTCAATAGTGCATTCCTGTGGTGAAGGGTGTGTGATGAATGAGCACGTTACATGAAGAGTTTTCTAAAAATAGCTTTAAATTCTCATATTTCTGTTTTGTTAAAAATAATCTGTAGAGCTTCTTCATTTTCTAAAGGATTTTTTAAAAGGATTCTTGGATTTCTACACTAGACATGTGACTGGACACCGTAGGCTTCAGGTGGCTGCTGTTTGATCACTGAGCCTTACTTGGTTTTTCCTAATCAGAAGCTCTTGAATAATATAGCTGCATGACTAGGCGGCTCATTTCATCACAGTGTCAGACAAAGACACCCAGGCTCTGATGCTCTGATGTAATGAGATTTCCAACACTCTTCCTCTTAAAATTTTATCTGAGACAAATACCATTGCTATGAAGATTCTCATTCACATCTATCACCTATTTTTGGTATAATAATTGCCCCCTTTCATGGTAATATACTTACCACACTAAGCAAAAGCTGATAAGAAACAGCTTTCTAGTTGCATGATTATTTAGTTATATCTTTCTAATCATTACCAGTATAAGATCAAACAAGTAATAGGAAAATCCTCTCCCTCTTCCTCCCTCCCCCCACCCTCTGTAGTTTTTTCACCAGACTTGAGGAGACTAAAAGGTTCTTTATACTCTTAAAGTAGATTTGCTACAATAAGAAAATAGTAAGCAGATAACAAAATGAACCATGAACTGTATTTCTAAAGGTATGAAATAAGCTAAAATTTCCACTCTGCCTTACAGTCTCAGTAACCTTTTTCTCTGATAAAATGCCTGCAAAACTGCTGAAGTTTGTTTCTACTATTCTGCGAGCTAACTGGGTATTTTTTTTTTTTTTAAACTGATACTCAAATTCCATTCGGTGTGAACTGAATTGAGTACTGGATTATGTGATTATGTTGAAACTAAACACATGAAATACAGTGTTCTACTTCCAACAGTACATACTTCTGGCTTCCTTCTTGATTCACTAGATTTTCTTTTCTTTTTTCCTGTTTTCATCTTTTTTTTTGATGGACACATAATTGTACACATATATGGAATATAGAGTGATATTTTGATATGTGTATACAATGTATATTGATTAAGTAATGTTAATTAGGATATCTATCACCTCAAACTTGTATCATTTCTTTGTGTTGGAAACATTCAAAATCCTTTCTTCTAGCTTTCAAACTTTTACAATACATAATTGTTAACTATGTTCACTCTACAGTGCTATAGAGCACTAGAAATTATTGCTCTTGTATAGCTGTAATTTTGAATTTTTGATCAATCTCTTCCTATCTTCCCCTCCTCCTGAGTTTTTGAAATAGTAAAAAATGGTTGTAATGACACATAAGACATTTGTGAAAATCACACCAAGCCAGGGATCAAGAGACTAATTATCTGACCTTGGCATTGCCACTAACTAGATAGATGATTTAATGCAAGTCACTTGCCCTCGCTGGGCTCCATATTATCCTTAAAAATAAGAGATTTGGACTTTTTCCCATTTCTCTTTAAATATATGTGATCTATTGTTTTAAGTTTACCTCTATCAGCAATAATATTTATTATAAGGTACTGTTTTTCAACCTCTTTAGAAAAAATATTTTCAATTAGTTGATAGAATTATAGCATCCATTTTGAAGTCCTTTGTTCTGGAAACTATTCAGTAATGAAATATAATATTTATATCTTCCTTTAAATTGCAACTCTTTAGCAGCATGGTTATAAATAAGCTGACAGAATTTATTAATAAAAATTAAGTTCACTGTTTATATGAATTTATCTTCTTTCCTGTAAAACATTTATGTTCTTCAATAAAGACCATCCTATTTTTATTTGCCACACTTCTGGAGAGAAGTTTAGAATGTGTTGCAGACATTAATGCTTGTGTTGAGTGAGTTGAAATCAGAAGAAACTATAGAAAAATAAAAAAGGAAAATTTTTTAGAAAAGGAAATTCCTAATCTAAAGGAAGGGAGATATGGTGGAGATACTTTATCTCAACACAAAAAGCAAAGCATTCATTTTTCTTTCTTTCTTTTGTTTCTAGATTCCTTCAATTAGAGTGCCTCTGAAAGATATGGTGTATTCCAGCTGGCATTGAGACAACCTAAAGTCTAAACCGTTGGGTGATAAAGGTAAGACAAGTGGAAGAAGTTCAATTTATATGGCAGAGTTTCGTAGGTTAATTTGTTCATTCATTTATTGATTCATCCATTCATCAAATATATCGAGTACACCCATGTGCCAAGTAATATGCTTTGATCTAAATAGAGCTCATATCAATGTGTTCTTTTAAAAACATTTCTGACATGTGTCAAGCTGTTAGGTAGAATTAGATAACTCAGACATCTTTGTGGTAACCACTAAACTTTATCATTTTTCAATATTTGATTCAGAAGTGTGTAAAAAGAAATAAAATATTGGAGTTTACCTTTCCTGTTCCTATTGCCTTCACTTATTCCTGTGAGGCAATTGACACCCTTCACTTGATATATTTTATTCCATTTTCTACATATGCATATATCTATACCAATGTATAAGATTGATTTGCATGTTTTAAAATTCCATATACATTATATATCAGTAGTAGTATTCAAACTGTATTATTCTGCAACCTGATTTTTTTTTTTTTGCTCCAAAATGTTTTTGAGCTTAAATCCATATTGATACAAGTAACTCTACTTGTTGCATTTAAATTTCTATACACTTTTCTATTATTTGAATATTCCACAGTTTGCCTGTTGGTATGGTTTGGATCTGTGTCCCCACCAAATCTTATGTCAAATTGTAATCACCAGTGTTGGAGGTGGGGACTAGTGGGAGGTGACTGGATCATGGAGGCAGACTTTTCATGAATGGCTTGGTACCATCCCTCTTGGTACTGTCCTCATGATTGTGAGTGAGTTTTTGAGAGATCTAGCTATTTAAAAGTGTGTAGCACCTCTTCCACCACTCTCTCTCTTGCTCCTGCTCCTGTCATGTAAGATGTGCCTGCTTTTCATTCACCTTCCACCATGACTGTACATTTCCTGAAGCCTCCCCGAAGGAGAGAAGATGCCAGCATCATGCTTCCTATACAGCCTGAAGAATAGTGAGCCAATTAAACCTCTTTTCTTTATAAATTACCCAATCTCTGATATTTCTTTATATCAATTCAAGAATGGGCTAACACATCTATTCTCTTGCTGATGTATATTAGAGTCTGTCTTTTTTAGGTACTACTAACAGTTCTATAAGAAAAGGAAAAAAAATATTGTAGGGATATATATAAATTTGTGAAAATTTCTCTTGTTCTTTCGCTAGGCTTGGTATTGTTGGATATGGGTATGTCCACCTTCAGATTAACTAGATATTGCAAATTTTCTGTACATGCAATTACTGATATTTCCATCAGTAGAGTAGAAGTGCTCAAATTGCTCTACAACTTTTTCAACAAGTAGTGACTTAAAGTTATTTGTCTCACTTGTCTGTTCTTTGACCATTTCACATAAAATAAAGATTCTTACTCCCTTGAATTTTTGATAAAAGTAGCCTGTTAAAATAATCAGAGCCTAGTGTCTTTTTTAAGTAGATTTTTTATTACTGATTTAATTTATTTAATGGTTATTGATTTCTTCAAGCTTTCTAATTTTGATCAGTCAGTTTTAGTAATTTATATTTTCTAGGCAATTATTCATTTTATGGAAGGTTTCAAATTTATTGGAATGGCATTATTCATGATATTTCATTATTTAACGCTTGATTTTCTCTGCAGTTATATTCCATTTTTGGTTTCTAATATCGTTTATATATGACCTGTGTCTTTCTTAATTAATCTTATCAAACTCTTTTATCAGCTTTGGTTTTCTTTTTTATTTCTCTACATTGTTTTTTTTTTTTTCCCATTAAATGCTTCTGTGACTTTTTTTTACCTTTCTGTAATTTCCTTCCCTCCCTCCCTCCCTCCCTCCCTCCCTCCCTCCCTTCCCTTCTTTCCTTCCTTTTTTCTTTCTTTCTCTCTCTCTTTCCTTTCTTTCCTTCTTTCTTTCTTTTCTCCCTCTCTCCCACCCTCTCTCATTCCCTTCCTCCCTTCCTCTCCCTCCTTTTCCTTTCCTTTTTTTTTTTTTTTTTTTTTTTGACAGATTCTTGCTCTATTGTCCGGGCTGGAGTGCCGTGGCATGATCTCAGGTCACTGCAACCTCTGCCTCCCAGGTTCAAGCAATTCTCATGCCTCAGCCTGCTGAGTAGCCGAGAATACAAGCACGCATCACCACACCCAGCTAATTTTTGTATTTTTAGTAGAGACAGGGTTTAGCCAGGTTAGCCAGGCTGGTCTCAAATTCCTAACTAGCCTCAAGTTACCTGTTTGCCTCAGCGTCCCAAAGTGCTGGGACTACAGGTGTGAGCTAACACACTGGCCCCCTTTTGACAAATAGTACAAATTAGTAAGTTCTAAATATTTTACATTTCTCACTTTATAATGAATATAACAATTTTATTCACATTATTCTTTCACAGCCTTGACCTCCTGGAAACCAATGTTTGATTTCAGACTTGAAGTCTTGAAGTCCTGTGCCTAAAGCTTTGCTAACTTCATTGCATTCCAGTTCTGTTTCTGATGCATAAATATGTTTATCTTCTATTTGATCCTAGCTGTGTTTTTCTGATTTTTTCTTATTTTTCTACCAATACCATATTTTCATGAATATACTGCACCATCATTACTGGAAGACCCTTTTACTCACTTTACAGATTGTTCGCATATCTTATTCTTTATTAGGATGAGCAATTAAGAAACAGGAAATCAATGTCTGTACTTAAGACTGTATAGCATGCTGATTAACACAATAAAATATATATTAAAAAAATAAATAAAAATAAAAAAATAGGGAAATGCTGAGCCAATTATATAGATAGTTGTTGTAAATACTGACAAATATAAGAATGGATGTGGAGAATGAAAGAGAAACAATCATTTACTTTGTCATTGTGGTTAGTTTTGTGTCCCCACTTCCCACCTGAATGTAATTTAAATCAATTTAGACTGAGGTAAAACTTCATCTCTGCACAAGAGGTGACTCTGTGCAGTCTCTTAGACATTACAGCCATTACTACCTGTGGAAAGATTGTTCTAATCTACGAATAAGGACACACTCGTGCAACTGCAATTCAAAAGTAGATATAGATGAAGCATGACTAAAACATATGCTTCCATTCTTCCCTTGTTTATTTGCTTTATTCCCTTTGAAAAAAATAGGGCATTTGCTTATTTTAAAGTGCCCCTTCCTTTAGAATCACCTGCTGAGTATTTGTAGAACAAACTTAGAGAAATATTTTGGAAATACACAGAGTAAATTTTCTGGGAGGAAATTGATTCACTAGTAAGAGAGATGAATTCTGTGATCAAAAATTTGTCCTCTTTATGTTTGTGGCCTTATTTCCATATCTTTCTCCTCCCTCATTTCTCCTTTTCCTCACCCTTTAATTGATTGTCCTTGTTGCTTAGTGACTGTGCTTGGGTTAGAGGGGATAGAAATAAACAAAAATTTTGTTGGTAAAAGCTTCTCATTTTAAAAAAGCAACATGTTTGGCAGGCAGAATATTGGAACTTTTGGCCTTGATGAGAATTTATGTCATGCTTTAAAAAATAATAAATAGAAAAAAATTGGAATGTTTGGCATTATAGAGAACAAGCCATATTTAACTAGTTTTGAAACACAAAGTATTTGATAAAGATAAAACCTTTTTATTTATTCTATACTTTAAACAAATTTTAGCATGATGATCTCTGACTATGATAGTTAATTTTATGTCTGAGTTGGACTGGGCCATGGAGTGCTTAGATATATTGTCAAACATTATTTTGTTTGTGTCTGAGAAGGCATTTTTGGATAAGATTAAAATTTGAATAGGTAGACTGATTAAAACAGATTGTCCTCTCTAATGTAACCAGGCTTCATCCAATAATTTGAGTGCCAGAGTAGAACAAAAAGGCTGATCTCTATGTATGCGCACGCGCACGCGCGCAAACACACGCACACACACACACACACACACACACACACACTCTCTCTCTCTCTCTCTCTCTCTCGTTGGTTCTGTTTCTCTGAAAAACTCTAATAGAGTTGTTTATTGAAAATATAATTTAATATTAAAAAACTTGAAATAACATTTTTGAAATCTGTTGTAAATTAAATGAAAAGTCCAGGGACAAAATACATTCAAAAAGGTTTATTCTAGGATATAAGCTGACGGAAAATTCTCAAGAATCAAAAAAGTACATATTTTAGGAAGAAGCAATTCCTCTAATTTTTGAGAAGTGCCTTTCTGATATTATCAAAGTAATTTAGAGAATCGACTATCACTAAATCAAATATCAGGGATCCTTACTTTTATTTTCACCAGAATTCAAAGTGTTTTTAAATAATACCTGTAACTTGGATACTTAAACAAATATCTTTATTTCCCTACAAGATAATACTTTTCTTTCTTTTCAATGTTTATTTTAGGTACAGGGGTACATGCACAGGTTTGCTATATGGGTAAATTGCCTGTCACAGTGGCTTGATGTACATTACTTCATCACCCAGGTAGTGATTATAATACCCAATAGGTAGTTTTTTGATCCTCACCCTCCTCCCACCCTCCACCCTCAGGTAGGCCCTAGTGTCTATTGTCCCCTTCTTTGTTTCCATGTGTGCTCAGTGTTTACCTCCTAGTTATGAATGAGAACATGTTGTAATTGGTTTTCTGTTACTGCATTAATTTGCTTAGGATAATGGCCTCCAGCTCCATCCATGTTGCTACAAAGGATATGATTTCATTCTTTTCTATGGCTGTGTAGTATTCTATGGCATATATATACTACATTTTCTTTATTCAGTCCACTGCTGATGGGCATCAGAGTTGAATTCACATCTTTGCTGTTGTGAATAGTACTTCAATGAACACAAGTGTGCATGTGTCTTTATCGTAGAATGATTTATATTTCTGTAATGAGATTGCTAAGTGGGATGATAGTTCTAAGTTATTAGAGAAATTGTCAAACTGCTTTCCATGGTAGCTGAACTAATTTACATCCCCACCAGCAGTGTACAGTGTTCTCTTTTATTTGCAACCTTGCCAGCATCTGGGTTTTTTTGATGTTTTAGTAATAGCAATTCTGTCTGGTGGGAGGTGGTATCACATTGAAGCTTTGATTTGCACTTCTCTAATGATTAGTGATGTTGAACATTTTTTTTCATATGCTTTTCATCCACATTTATTTCTTCTTTTGATAAGTGTCTGTTCATGTCATTTGCCCATTTTATTTTACCCTTACTTGAGCCTCAAGTTCCCCATGTATGTGGAGTTGTTTGTTTATTGCTTGTTGATTTAAGTTTCTTATAGATTCTGTATAGTAGACCTTTGTGGGATGCATAAGTTGCAAATATTTTTTCCTGTTCTGTAGGTCGTCTGTTCACTCTCTTGATAGGTTTGGGTGTTTTGTTGTTGCTGTTGTTTTTTGCCATGCAGAAACTCTTTGGTTTAATTAGGTCCTACTTGTCAATTTTTATTTTTGCTGTAATTGCTATTGCAGTCTTGGTCATGAAATCATTGCCAGGGCCTATGTCCAGATTCGTATTTCCTAAGTTATCTTCTGGAGTTTTTATAATCTAAAATTTCTCATTTAAGTCTTAATCCATCTTGAGTTGATTTTTGAATATGATGAAAGAAGATTGGGGTGCAGTTTCAATGTTCTGCATATGGATAGCTGGTTATCCCAGCACCATTTATTGAATAGGGAGTCCTTTTACCATTGTTTGTTTTCATCAACTTTGTAGAAGATCACATGGTAGTAGGTGTACAGCTTTATTTCATCAAATTGGTCAAATTGGCCATTTTAACAATATTGATTCTTCCTATTCATGAGCATTGAATGTTAGTAGGGGTGCAGCTTTATTTCTGAATTCTGTCTTCCATTGGTCTATGTGTCTGTTTTTGTACCAGTACCATGCTGTTTTGGTTACTGTGGCCTTGTAGCATAGTTTGAAGTTGGGTATGTGATGCCTTCAGCTTCGTCCTTTTAGCTTAGGGTAGCTTTGGCTATGCGATCTGTTTTTTCATTCCATATTAATTTTATAATAATTTTTTTTTAGTTCTGTGAAAAATGTTGTTGGTAATTTAATAGGAATAGCATTGAATCTGTAAATTGCTTTGGGAGTCTGGTCATATTAAAAATATCGTTTCTCCCTATTCATGAGCATCAAATGTTGTTCCATTTGTTTGTATCATCTCTGGTTTCTTTCAGCAGTGTTTTGTAATTTTCGTAATGATCTTTTACCTTCCTTGTTTGCTGTATTTCTCCGTATTTTATTCTTTTTGTGACTATTTTGAATATGATAACATTCCCAATTTAGCTCTCAGCTTGTGTGTTATTGCTGTATAGAAATGCTGCTGATTTGTACATCAATTTTGTGTCCTGAAGGATACAAAGTAAAACTATTTCTCTCCCTCTGAAGAGAAGACATTTTAAGGTCCTTCTTATTGTTGTACTTACCTCACAGATCATTTCACTAATACCTTGTAGTAGTTTATGCGAGCACTCATTCAGCTCTTGTCAACATTGAGTGCAATAAGTAGAAAAATTGTTGACCAATTTGATGAATGTAAAATAATTCCTTGTTTCAATTTGCCTATTATTGGGCTTCTAGAAATTATGAATCTGTTAGTCTGTTTATAGGTCTTTACATATATTCTGTGAATTGATTTAATAGCTTTATTGAAATGTAATTTACATGCCATAAAATTAACATGTTTAAATAGTAAAATTCAATGGCTTGTTGATATATCTATATCACATTATTATGTTAAAAAATTAAGCTGAAGTGCATGTAACATAAAATTTACCATTTTAACTATTTTAAGTGCTAAATTTAGTTAGATTAATTACATCAATGTTACACCACCAGCACCACTATAACATCCAGCATCTGTTTGCAAATATTTTTCATCACCCAAATGGAAACTCTGAACATTAAGTAATAATATCCCATTCTCCCCGAACTCACTTCCGCACAGCCACTGTAACCTCTAATCTATTTTCTGTCTTTGTGAATTTTCCTATCTAGGTACCTCATATATTTGGAATCATACAGTATTTGTTATTTTTCTTGTATTGCTTCTATCACTTAACATGATGTTTTCAAGTTTCATTCATATTATAGCACGGATCAGAATTTCATGCCTTTTTAAGGTTGAATAATATTCCATTGTATGTATATACCACATTTTCCTAATCCATTCGACTGTTCATGGACCTTTGTTTGTTTCCACCTTTGGTATTGTGAGTAATCCTAAATCTCTGCTTTCAGATCTTTTGGGTATATACCTAAAAGTAGAATTGCTGAATTACATGGTAATTCTATGTTTAGGTTTTTGAGGAACCCAAAAACTTTTCTACAGCTGCTTCGTCATTTATATTCCCACCAGAAATAAATGAGTGTTCAAATTTATCCACATCCTTACTAACATTTGTTTTTTTCTGTTTTTTGATAATAGCCATCCTAATGGTTGTGAAGTAGTATCTCATTATGGTTTCGATTTTTCATTTCCCTAATAACTAACAATGTTGAGTATCTTCTTATGTGCTTATTGTCCATTTGCTTATCTTCTTTGGAGAAATGTCTATTCAAATGTTTTGCCCATTTATGAATTGGGTTGTTTATTTTCGTTGTTGTCGAGTTGTAGGAGTTTTTTTACAAAATATGTATTTTGGATATTAATATTTTTAGGAAATGTGATTGTTTTAGTTATTTATCCTATTCTGTGGCTTCTCTTTTCATTTTCTTCACAGTGTCATTTGATGACTAAAATGTATTAATTTTAATGAAGTCCCCTTTATTTATTTTTTTCTTTTATTGCCTGTCTTTTTGATGTCATGTCCAAGAAATCATTGCCAGGTCCAATTTCCTGAAAATATTCCCTAAGTTTTCTTCTAAATATTTTATTGTTATAGCTCTTAAAATTGAATTTCGGGTCCATTTTGAGTTAATATTTGTATATAGTGTAAAATAGGGGTTTAACTTCATTCTTTTGCATATGAATATACAATTTTCCTGGTGCTATTTTGTGAAAAGACTGTACTTTCTCTATTGAGTGGTCTTGGCACCTTTGTTGAAGATCAATATTTGAGTTTATTTTTGGGTTCTCTCTTCTAATCCATTGATCTATATGTCTTATAATGGTATTATACTGTTTTGGTTATCACAGCTTTGGAGTAAGTTTTAAAATATGAAACTGAGAGTCTTTCCAACTTTGTTCTTTTTCAATATACTTTTTGGTATTTAGGGTCCCTTGAAATTCTACACGAATTTTAGTATTGGTTTTTCTATTTCTTAAAAAAGTGTTGAGATTTTAATAGAAATTAAATTGACCCTGTGAATTACTTTGGGTAGCACCATCATCTCAATATTACATCTTCTAATCCATAAATATGAATTGTCTTTCTATTTATTTAGGTCTTCAATTACTTTTAGTAATATTTTATAGTTTTCAGTGAACACTTTTACCTCCTTGGTTAAATTTATTTCTAAATATTTTATTCCTTTTGATTTTATCTTATATTTGAAATTTAGTTTTCAGATTGTTCATTGTTAGTGTAAAAAATGCAACTGATATTTGCATTTTTATTTTGTATCTTGTAAGTATCTTGATTTTGTTTGTTAGCTGTAAAAGATTTTTTGGTGTGGAATTTTTAGGGTTTTCTACATATAAGATCATGTTATCTGCAAATAGAGATAATTTTTCTTTTTCAATATGGATGTATTTAAAATATTTTTTTCTTGTCTAAATTCTGGCTAGAACTTCTTGTATTATGTTGAATAGAAGTGGCAAAAGTGGGCATCTTTTTCTTGTTCCTGACATGAGAGGAATATCTTTCAGTCTTTCACCATTTACTATGAAAATAACTGTGGGTTTTTCATATAGTCTTTTATTGTGTTAGGGAAGTTTCCTTCTAGTGTTTTGAGTATTTTATCATGAATATGTATTGGATTTTGTCAAGTAGTTTTTCTGCATCAGTTGAGATAGTTATGCAGTTCTTTTCTTTCATTCTCTTAATGTGATTTTAGAAAATATTTTCCTATTTTCTGTTTGCTCTTTAATTTTGTTGCTCTTAGTGTACTTTTTAACTCTTTTTTCAAAGATAAGGTCTTGCTTTGTTGTCCAGGATGGAATGCAGTGGCCCAATCACAGCTTCCTGCAGTGTCAAACTCCTGGGCTCAAGTGATCCTCCCATATCGGTCTTCTGAGAAGAGAATACAGGCATACACCACCACATCTGGTGAATTTGTATTTTATTTTTTTAGAGATGGTGTCTCACTATGTTGCCCAGGCTAGTCTTGAACTTGTGGCAGCAAGTGATCTCCTGCCTTAGTCTCCTGAGTAGCTGAGATTATAGGCCTGAACCACACACTCAAATTAACATACACCTTATTTATGTTTTAAAATCTATTTTTTTTGTTTGAGAATTAGAAAGTCGCCTTTTCAAGATCAATTCTATAACTACCTACGTATCTACCTTTTCTTCTAAATGTTATAGTTTCATTTTTGTATTTCATTTTTTAAAACATGTAGAATTATTTTGATGTGAGTATCCAACTTGATATCTTTATGAACTGTAAGCAAAAGTTCCAAGCATTTTTTTTGTTGTTTAGTAACTCTCACTTTATGTATTGGTTTTGAATAACACCCTTATAAATTTGGTGAATATTTCAGAGTCTTATTCAGCCCTAAAATACTGTTCCAATGATGTTCCTGCCAATTTTTTCACATATCCAACTATGTTTTAAAACTATACATGTAGTAGACTGGCATATTCTAAATCTTTATTCCCTCCTCAATACTAAGATTATTTATTGTCATCTTTTGCCATGAACTTTGCAGTGCCCTCTTCCCACTTAAATCTAGGCTGGCCATGTGACTTGCTTTGGCCAACATGATATTTCAAAATGTGATGCAAACAGAGATTTGAAAAGTGCTTCCAGAGTTGGGCTTACTCTCTTTCAGTTCAGCAATTGCCATAAGAAAAACATGCCTAGTGTACCCTACTAGATGCAGGAGGAGGTTGAAATACATATAGAGAAGAACTATCTAAGCCAAGCCACCCCAGCTAGGCTTCGCCTAGGTTGTCTGACTCTTAGTCAACCCACAAATGTTTAAGACATCCCACTCAATATTCACAAAGCTAAATAGCCTAGAGCAGTCTAGATTAGGTAAACACACACTGACTCACAGAAATATGAGCTAAATAAATGCCACTAAGATTTTTGTGGTTGCTTATTATTCAACAATAACCAGTACAAGAACACATTTTAATATATGGTAGGATGTCAACTCGTTTTGTATATTTACTTTTGCAAAAGTATTTTGTAGCTATTCTTGGCCATTAATTCTGATTTGCTTAATAATGTAATTATTTGTTTATATTTCTTATCTTTCACCTTGACCCAGTCTAACAATAAAAGATCTTTGAAAGCAGATACTAATTTACTCATCTTTAGTAGCATTTGTCAAAATATGTATCTCAGGGTTTTTTTGCTCATAGTGATACTCAATACCTAGTCACTTTAATTAAATTGAGTAACTTCAAAACAAATTCTGGTAGCACAGTCAGAATCCTACCATTCCCATTTACTTCATTACCTATAATGAAATTTAAAATGTCTGGTGTTATATAGATGTAGCCTTTTTTTAGATAGGTTATATTTTATTCTGTAATCTCTTATCTATTGTAGCAATGGTTATTGGAATTTATATCAAATGTCATATGCTACCTTGGGTTCTGATAGTATTCATAATATAAGAGCCACATAACCAGTTTTTATATGTCTTTGTTTTTCAATTTTACTTTAACTTACTTTTTTTCCAACTTATGCTGAAATCTTTCTTAATTTTCTTTTTATTACAAGAAAAGGAAGTAGTATTTAAATATATATGAAGCTGTTTGAAGTAGGTGGACAACACTGATTCACCCAATTAAGTAGTGTTTGCAGATTTTTCTGGAGGGATTTTGTGACCTTATAAGTAACACTTTTGAATAATTGCAAAGTACATTCATTATACATAACTTATGAATTTGAAGTCGAAATTGCCTGCTTTTGATTTTGCTTTTAAAAAAGGCAAGGGGAAGAATGTCAGGGCCTACTGAATATATCACCAACACAATACTGATTAATTTTCTTGAGTAGGAATGTATTTTTTTATTTCACTATCAGGATTTGCTGGAATCATCTTCTACTCAATATTTATCCCACTGGAGATCTTATTAATGGTACTTTATCTTTTGCCTGCACCCTTTCCTCTTGCCATCTGTTTGTGGGGCATTTTATTAGCCTCTACAGATCTCCACTACAACTAAATGTTTTCTGAGGCAGCCTATGATAGATGAGTCTGCTATTGTGCTTAGTCATTTCCATTAAATGTTATACTAAAACTGAATTATGATGAAATTCAATAAAAGAATAATATATTACATTGGTTTTCACTTAGAAAACCTCATTAATTTATGTTTGCATTTAATAAGACTAACCTCTTGGCCAGGCACGGTGGCTCACGCCTGTAATCCCAGCACTTTGGGAGGCCGAGGCGGATGGATCACGAGGTCAAGAGAGTGAGACCATCCTGGCCAACATCGTGAAACACAGTTTCTACTAAAAATACAAAAATTAGCTGGATATAATGGCGTGCGCCTGTAGTCTCAGCTACTGGGGAGGCTGAGGCAGGATAATTGCTTGAACCCAGGAGGTAGAGTTTAAAGTGAGACAAGATTGTGCCACTGCACTCCAGCCTGGTGGCAGAGTGAGACTTTGTCTCAATAATAATAATAATAATAATAATATAATAAACCTCTTAAATCATTTGTCCAAAGTTTAAGGAACATGTTTCCCCAAAAGAAATGGAGTTAGAAAAGGGTAAGTAAATTGTTAATGTGATGACAGAACTTTGAGACATTCTAGTCTTGTGCATTAGGATGTATGAGAAGCATATGTAACATCCCTAATTTTCATTTAGTCAAGCTTTTCTCATGACCTTGTGCAAGTCATATGACCTCATCCAACTCACATAATATCTATGAGCATCTGCTTCTTAAAGTTTCATTTTTCAAACTAATTATCTTACTCTACACATCGTAAAATGAGGTAGCTACACTATTTTAATAATAATTCCCCTGAGAGATTTATAGTACAATGATCATAAAGTGTATATTGAGGTAGAGTCAATATGCCACTCTTCTGTTTCTTGAGCCATACAAAATAGCTGCTTCTGTGTAATGGATATAAATGGCCTGTCGACATTGCCTACATCTGACTGCTGTATGTGGTAAAACAATGGTCTCCGTAGCACAGTGTCTATCATATAAATAAATGCATAATAGATGCTTACTATGTTGAATTTTCACTACAGAAAAATAATTCTGATCAGATGATTATATAACTGATTAATATATGAGCACTGACAATAATATTTTCAGAATTGATACTAAAATTATCTTAAAAAGCATATATCTACTATTTTTTACTCATATAAAGTCGTCTACTGAAACATCTCTAGGTAAAAAAGACCTTACAATGTTTCTACCTTGAGCTGAAAAGGTAATTTGTGAAGACAGTCATGAACAGGTAAATTCAGCAATGAAGCAATTATTGGAGTAGTTGAAGGAAAATCCTATTGTTAAGACACTTAATACATTTTGACCATGTCATTGATTTAAAAGATAAACAACATGATTCTCATTTGTCTTTCTCCAAAATGGTTGCCATGTTGACAGCACAAGCAATTGCAATTTTCCTTGGCTCCTTTTATCTGCCCACATGCCTACCCACAACCTCCAACTATTAACATTTTTTTCTTCTCTTTCTGTCCTTAATTCAGAATAATATACCCTGCCTACTTTAAAGATTACCATGAAAAGATAAAGAATCTGACATGCAGGCCAGGTTCTAATATTCTGATGGAAATGAATGGGTCAGAGCCAAGAGCATGCCAAGACGAGATGCTATTCAAAAACCTAAAACTAGGGAATGCAGAAGTGGAGTTATAATCTGAAAGAAAACGTAACAAGTCAAATCGAGGGACAAAAAAAGCAGTGTTCACCATGTATGTCAAAACAGAGAGAAACTTTATTTAATGAGCACTTTCTCCATGTTCCCATACCCTCAGGCTTTTGTTTCCTTTTATAAGTATTGAGGATGAGTGACCCCACATCTTGAGTTTATAGTTCAATAAAAAACAGAAATGGTACTCTATAAGGGTCTACAATGGTATGTTGGCTGTCTGGCATCAGATGATAATCCTGGAGACTTGGAGGCAAGTACAGAGAGCAATGGAGTGTAAAAATTATCTAACTGTTAGCCCTTAAGCTTCCTGGTACCTCTTCTTACTTAGTCTAACAAATTTTGTAGGAAAAGTTTGTCATGTAGAGTTTTTTCAATGGTGGAGAAACTTCAGGTTGTTTTTCTATATTTGGAAAGATAGTCTGTGTATTAGTCCGTTCTTGCACTGCTGCAAAGAAATACCTGAAACCTGTTGATTTATAAAGAAAAGAGGTTTAATTGGCTCATGGTTTTGCAGGCTATATAGGAAGCATGACAGCTTCTGGGGAGGCCTCAGGAAACTTTCAATCATGGAGAAGGCAAAGAGGAAGCAGGCACATCTTACATCGCTGGACCAGGAGGAAGAGAGAGGGAGAGGGGTGCTATACACTTTTAAGCAAGCAGATCTCATGAGAACTCTCTCACTATCAGGAGAACAGCACCCAGGAATATGGTGTTAAACCGTTAGAAACCCACCTCATGACCCAATCATCTACCATCAGGCTCCTCCTCCAGTATTGGGGATTACAATCTGACATATTGGGGCAGGGCTACAAATCCAAGCCATATCAGTCTGCATATGGGATTCTCCATAATGACATGAATAACTGAATTTTGTGAAAAATTAATTTCAGCTTGTCATGAAAACAGTGATACTGGGAGATCCTCATCAGAGTGAATGCATTAGCCACACGAGAAAAATGTTGTACAGGTTTCCTGGAAAAGTGCTCTAAAAATATAAAGCAGCATATTCTGAAAATGATGTTGTTGAATTCAGTGTAATCCTCAGAAAAATAAAGTATATGAAAGAAAAGAAGGAACAAAAGGAAAAATTGATAATGAGAAGACCTCTTTTGATCTTATTGCCAGTGATAAAGGTGATTCTTGCTTTAGTTTATTCATTAAGGTGTAAAATTTTTGAGATGTTTTTACTTTCAACAAACGGATCTTAGTTTTTTTTTTTTTTTTTCCTTGCACATGGACTTATCCAGTGTAGAGACATATCTATATATCTATGTGATAGTAAATTATGTGCATAAAAAGTTAAAATTCTTGCCCATTTAGCCATAGTGTTTGGTCCATGAAACACCAAATCCATCTGTTTGATAGTACCAGGGAAATGCTTCACTGTCTTGCACACCCTGTTCCTCCTGGCCTTCTAGGTTGGTTGCACATTGGAGTACCAGTTGCCCATATTGATATAACTTCAACTGCCAACCTTAGCAAAAAAGCAAGTGAAGGAGGCTCCTTGTTGTAACTCTTGAGGTCCCTCTGTTAGTCTGTTCTTCTTCAAAACTTTCTACAAGCCACTTGGGGCAATGAGGAAAGCAAATTACCTTTGTTACGTTATGTCTAGATCCAGCTGGGCCAGGATTTGGCTAATTTAGATGAATGAGAACATTTGAGAAAGATGATTATGTGGAGAAGGATGAAGCAAAGACTAGGGAGATTCAAGTAGTAGGAGAAAGACCATTTGTGTAGGTCATATAGAGAGACAGAATTACACTGTAGACAGAGTTAGACCATCCAAGGTTTTAATCTGGGATCTACTTGTTACTAGTTGCATAACCTTGAGCAATCACTTAACCTCTTTGAGTCCCATCTGTGTAAAATGAGGATAGTATTATGAAACTCACAGGATGCTGTAACAAAGAAATAAGAAACATGGTATAAAGTGAGCATTAAAAGGGCACCTTAGCTTATCTTAGAACACAGTATCCATATGGCATGAAAGATGCTGATGCAGATAAGCAGTTATCTTCATGGTTATTGGGTGCTTTGATAGGCTAAATTGAGTAAGTGGTGGGGAGTGAGGAGGCTTTGACAGTGGAAGAAACAGCACAAGCAAAGATATAATGGTATAATGAAAAGGAGTCACTTGAACTAGGAAAAAAATATTTACAAATAATTTCTGCTTCATGCAGGCAAATCACAAGAAAAAGAGGCTCTTTTAAAATAGTTTTTAGACATTACTTTTTATGTTTACCATTTATATTGCCAGAAGCCTGATTAAGTTGAAAGTACAATCAGTTTTTAGGAAATAGCGTGGGTGTTAATTAGAGTGGTGTGAAGCTAGTGGGTCTCATGTATCAGTGAGGTCAATGGAAACTTTAGTTACTGCAACTTTGAGAGCATTCCTCAAACCATGAAGTTAGCAGATTTTTGCACATATCTTAAATAATGAAGCTTATTGGCTATAGAGCCAGCTATTAGCAGAATAACTGTTAATAATCACTTTCAGAAGTGGGGGAAGAGTCAGGGAATAGAAACACTTAAAGTCTACCTCTGCCTACCCCAAAGGATGAGCAGAAGGAATATATGACACATTTCATTGTTTGAATATACCTGTTTAGTGTTAGTCCAGTCTTTAATTTTACTTTTTTATTATACTTTAAGTTCTGGGGTACAGTCTTTTATTACAGGTTGAGCATCTCTAATCCAACAATCCAAAATGCAAAATGTTCCATAACTAATATTTTTTGAATACTGACAGGATGCCACAAGTGGAAAATTCCACACCTGACCTTGTGTGATGGGTACACAAAATTAATAAAAAGATTTTATAGAATTACCTTCAGTCTATGTGTATAGGGTGAGTATGAAACATAAATGAATTTTGTGTTTAGACTTGAGCCCCATCCCCAAGATGTCTCATTATGTACATACAAATATTCCCAAATTTGAAAATAATCTGAAATCTAAAACACTTCTGGTCCCAAGCATTCTGAATTAGGGATACTAAATCTGTACATCCTGAGATGCATAATTAATGTTTTAAAGGGCCTCTGGAATGTATTGCTGCCCATGAGCATAGATAGGGGAATTTAGGATGATGTACCTTACAATAACACAAGTATACTCCCAAAGAGCTCCCTACTGGTGCTTACTCTTCTGATGTGGAATTTTGATGGTATCCTTTAAGGTGCTAATAGCCCCTGGAGGGATAATGTATTAAGTAATAAAGTTATTAATCCTTAAGGGAGAATTAATTGATCAGATCTTTTCCAACAACAACAACAACAACAACAACAACAACAAAATGATTGGAAAGAGATTTTCCAAGAAAGAATACAGGACATTATCTGGTGGGAATGAGTTTGATTGGACTGGAGAATGATAAGGGCATGCAGCATAAAGATACTGTGGAGATACCTGGATGATGGTACAAAGATATCTGTTAATAACAAACAAACAAACACAAAACACTGAAAACATAGGAATAAAGAGCCAGGAGGAAATTTTAGCAAGTGATTACTATGTGCCAAGGATTTGGTTGGACACATTCACATTTACTTTTTAATGCCGAAATTAGGCTTCACTCACAATTTTGCCTTGGGCCAGCTATGTATATATCTCTAGCTATTATTTTAAGAGTTTGTTTACTTCTGTCTATAAGTTTTGGTTCAAATTCTATTCATAGTTCTTTTCCTTTTCAACTATAAAGATGAGTAAAAAATAAGACCATATTTCCTAATGAGCAGCAGTAGCTTTCCTTTAGGAAATGGATTAGAAAATATTTGATCAGTTATACCCTGATGAAAGAGAAGCATTGCTCTGTATTTTTTTTTCTGGCTATTTTAAAAAGGTCTTTTTCAAACCCTTCAAATCCTCCTGCTTTATCTGCAAAGGGATTAAGATAATTATGGGTGTTACATTGCAATCTGGGCATACATTTTTAGTGAAAATTCAGGTTTGATAATGAGTACTTACAGCAGAAATACTAATCCTACTCTTTCAACCTGTGTTTGTGTGTTTGCTGTTAGAGAAACAAGAAAGGAATAATCTTTAGTTTTGTAAAATGGACAAATGGCAGATCCTATTAGGGGTATACACTTCTTTTAATCTTAGTGCTTTAATGATAAGCATTGTATTCAGAGCAAGCGATTTTCACTTTATTTTCTTCTTTCTCTAGAGCATAACACCCAGTAAATAAACATATATAAAGAGAATGATTTAGTTTTATATGCAAGAGAGTGGGACTTTAGCCAAAGAATTGCAACCTTCTGGGCTATTTTCTGACCTGAGCCTTTTCTATGAATTGTGATGCTAGTATACTATGAATTCACGCATCTACAAGTCTCTGGATTAATTAGGATCTGTATGTATGAGTTTATAGAAAATTTATAGAGAAAACACAGTAGAGTGTTCACTTACATAAGGCATGTTAGCTATGCATACTTGTAAGTAAACTATACTCATACCTCAAAACTTAACTATGACATCAGTTTGACAGTTGAAAGATAATAATTCTGAGCCTTTAGCAGCAAAAGAACATTTTGTTGTTCTTCAGTGAATAGGAGGCTGGGGGAGTAAACATGTTGGTGCCAAAAATCGTATATGCCGCCAAATTCATTTCAACCAAGTATGACTATGTTTGACCTGCATAGCATCATTTGGAAATGATTTTAAACATTTGTTTTCAAATCAATCAGGTTAATGAACTTGGTCAATCGTGGTTAGTTTGGAATTCATAATTTTAATTGGAACTCTGAGTTGAAATTGTACTTTTCTGCAATTAAAATCTCCATTAGCTGGACAAATAGGACATTGCAAACAGGCAAATCATGAGGTGAAAAGAAAGAGGAAGGAAGGAAATGAAGGAAAAAGCAAAGCTTCCTAGTGTGATGCAATAGTTGTCATCTTTGAAGTGCATGCCTGGAGAAAAAAAGCAAAAGACCCCCAAAGGGATAAAAATGTGTAATCTTGATCAAAATGCTTATTATTTTATGTATGAACAGTCACTTATTACTGTGTGCTAGTATGCTGGAGTTTGGGGAAATATACAGTTTTTGAGGCCAAAATATACAGAAAAGTAATGATCATCAGGAGATAATTTTGATCCTAACACTGTAGAAACACTCAATATCACCTTTATTTTTATTACGAGATATTGATAGAGAGACAAGAATCTAAGACTTTGACACAAGTATCTATTCTGGAGCCTGTAGATATAGTGAATTACCATTAGTTTTCTCTACTGCAGCAGAATCTCTGTGAAATACAGTGAGTTGCACATCTGAACCTGGGGGGCTCCTGACAGTGAACTTGCCAAAACAAAAGCACCAACATGAAAACTTAACTATGACTATAATCAAAAGTGAATAAGCATACTTTTCTTTATGTAGATTTTAATATAATTTAGCTGAATCAGTTTATATTAAAATATCTTTTTCTTAAAAGACTATTTGAGAGAAGAAAGACAATAATAGGAGAGGAGTGTGTGTTACTGAAGTTTGCCAGGAGATAATTTCTGTTCAGAGATAAAAATTTATAATTTGGAGATTAATGGAGTTTCTATATTGGGTTTTGCTCTGTCACCCAGGCTGGAGTACAGGGGTGCGATCATGGCTCACTGCAACCTCAACTTCTTGGGTTCAAGGAAACACTTTGCCTTAGTCTTCTGAGTAGCTGGGACTAGAGGTGAACACCACCATCACACCCTGCTAATTTTCATATTTTTTGTAGAAATGCAGTCTAGTCTTGAACTCCTGGGTTCAAGCCGTCCTGCCACCTTAGCCTACCAAAGTGCTGGGAATAAGGCAGGAGCCACTACTCCTGGCCTACACTATTTTCTAATTGTATAATTTATATTTCTTCACTCTCAAACATGGCATATTATTTATAACAAAATAAACACTTTTTGAGCACATGAATGTACTTTTATAACAATAATAAGTAAAACGGAAGAATCCACCTCCCAGAAAAATATGGAACTTGTTTATTGTTTCTGCTTGTAGGAAAAAAAGGTTTTTATAAGAATGGGAGAATGAGAATTTATACAGCATAAAAGATGTCTTTTTCAGAATCTTTCTAAACAATATTAGAGCAAAGATTAGTAGGAGTATGCAATTATTTAACTGCCATAAAAAGATGGCATATAATCATAATTAAATTTCAACTCGATTATTTATTTGAGTGAGGACTTATTTTTGGGAGAGACATATTTAGAGAAATGAGGAAGGAGGCGGACTGTACCTAGCAAGCAAGATGCCCAGAATCAAACCTGGTGATCAGTGTCACGACAGACAGATTGTGTCCAACCCATCTAATTATAAAATATGTTGACAGTAGTATTAGATGATGTTGTTCATATACAAAATTCTGTGTGATAAGAATAATAATTTTATGTGCATTTGAGAATGCTTTCCTAAAATGATGGTGATATGCACATTATATATATGTGTGTGTGTCCCATTTCAGAAAGATCTAAGGTCACTGAACTCTAATAAAGATCTTATCTCTATTTGTAAAATATTTTTAGTATTAATTTGAAGGAAGTATATTTCTGACAAGTTATAGCATATCTATTTGGAAATCTATATTTCCAGCCTATACCTCTCCACAGAATTTCAGTTAAGTGTAGTCAACTGTCTACTGGGTGTTTCTAACTGCATACCTAAGCTTGTTTTCCCTTTATTAGTTCCATTGTCATGGAGATAAAAACTTTTACATTCATTTCAAACCACTTCCTAATGATTCTACCTCCTTAGCATTTTTTTGTGTATGGCACCTCCTCCATATACTCACTGCTACAATTTTAGTTCAGTCTTCACTCATCTCTTCCACCTGTTCTGCTTATCTCCAGTCTTGCCTTCCTGAAAATCATTCTGTCCATAACACTGCCTGAGTTATCTTTTATGAAATGTATATCTGATAATATAACTCCCCTAACTGAAGTATTTCAGTGGGTATTTTAGGTAAACACATGTGTTTTCCAAGCCACTTCTTGAAGCTCATAGAGTATGACAATAAAAGCAACTGAAAAGGTATAAAAATGACAAGGACAAAGAGAATGGAAGAGGAAACCCAGAATATAAGACATATATACATATTTTAGAAGATAGAAAGTAAATGGATGTGTAATAATTTATGTAACAGAGTAGGAAAAGATAGAACTTAAATATCTGCAGAGGGAGAAGTAAATTCCTATAACACAACAGAAAGACTTAGGAAGGCTTATGTTTAGGAACTGAAGAGACTAAGTAACTCTGAAGGCAGATTTTACTGATTTTGGGTAAATAGAAACAAGTTGGTTGAAAGTCTGGATATGTAGTAAGATCCCAAATCCCACAAACCCATTTCCCTTCTTTTAGACAACAGTCATGGAGTAGAAAGTATATATTTTTCAAAAGTTCTTTTATACCATAAAATCAAATGACACACATGTGGATATATTTGTATAATTCCATTACAATGCACACAAAACTTATAATCGTTTGATATGTTGGGCAACTGTGATTATCTACCACTGTTCTCTTGTAAGCTTTTTGTGTGCTTTTCAGGCAACACAGTGTGCAGAAAGCAGATTTTCAATAAAAAATAATTGACCTTCAGTGAACACTGTGTGCAAATTGTCTTTTTTTTTTTTTAACAAAAGCAGAGTTTATGGGATGGGGGGATTTCTAGAACCTATAACTTCCAAAATCTTGGATCTTTATTGATGAGGTGTAAGGAGGAGCAGCAGATGGAAACCATACATAAAGGGTGAGGATGCAGAGACCTGGGAGAGGTGACAAATTGTGTAGGAAACATCAGCTGCAGAATTACATAGCAAAGGTATAACTTGCTTTGTATTTTGGTAGGTTGCAGAGAATGACTAGTGCAGCATGGAGATAGGATGCAGAAAATCCAGTCTTTGGGGGAACGGAAAGATAATGAGGCTTAGATAAAAGATAGGTGGGTTATAAAATAGGATGAAATTATGTTTTATATGAACATGCTATTTGTTGTGATTTTGAATCCTTTTCAATTTTCATATCTCTCTACTGCCAACTTGGGAGACGTTATCATGACTGAATTGGAGAGTTGACAGCATACCAGAAAGTGTCATTGTATAGTTTGGAAGATGGAAATCATAATACTTTTTTCCCACATAAGCACTTCAGGAAATTAACCTCCAAATGCAACTGAAGAATAGGCACTGTTATGGCTTTTTTTACAGATCAGTAAGCTGATGAAATATGGTGAAGCTATGTAAGTAGACCAAAGATGTACAAGAAGACACACATTGAGCAGAAAATAAATTTGAACCCTTCTTCTCAACTCTTGATTTAACCAGAAACACTTCTATCTCAAACACGAGGTTCTATATGAGAGCAGGAGGGAATTAGGAAGTAAAATCTGGTGAGCATTTTTCCTGAAATATTACAGCTGTCATTCTCAGGGCCCTTGTCCTGAGATAGTGGCAGGTTAAGATATTAAATTTATATTTTTCTGGGAACTCTTCATGGACTATTGCCATATCAATGACAATGCAGACAGAAGTGCAGGTGATTTTACAGAACAGACTGCTTGACATACTCTGTGTATAGTACAGTTATACCTTAGAGCAGTTAGCATGGTTTATCTGAATTCTTTGTTATTTGTCAAAAAGATTATTGTTTTCTGACACAATCTTTCTCTTCTAAGAAAAAAAAAGCAGTGGTACATAATCTAAGTATGTTTTACAATTCTGTCTTAAAGATCAAAATATCAAGATGACTCCAAAAGAAAAAAAAAGTGATATGGATATAAGTCAGGTGTTTTTAAGTTTTAAAAATGTGATATCCTGTTTCTCTTTATCTGTTTTTTCTTTGAATACATTAAGCCATCATCTCATATAACCAGGAATGAAAACCGTGACCAGTTTACCAAGAAAGGCTATACTCAAAAGAACATATAATGATATATTTGTCTTTCCTTTATTGTCTTTACATTTAATTTTCATATATATCCATATTTGTGCAGTGACTTTGAATTTGTCTCCTGGAGGCAGATGCTCATGCAGATTTAACTACTGAAAGCACTAGATGAAAATGTCGATGACTAGGAGAGCCTACGCTGCGACATGTGGACAGGGCCAGAATATTTTACATGAGCAGGAAGCAGGATACTGTCATCAAAAAGAACCTGAGTATGCACTTTTGTTTGGTGAGGAAACTAGCCATAGATAAGAAACTCTTTTGATTATCTCCACTATATATTTAAAGGATGTCCTTTCCAATGGATTGCTCTAAGGGCTTTTCAGTGTAGTTTTAATAATGGCCATGTCAACCTTGAATCTTTTAAGATTATTGAAATAGACCAGTTTGGGAAATTGTGACCAGTATGAGTGTTCACTTAACTGAACTATCTCTGCTGAACTCTGAGGATCTGCAGGTTGGGGTATGAAATACTCTGAAGGTGACACTGGAGGCAAACATTTTCCTTGCTACTCTTCTCTCAGCAAAGTGACTATAAGTTGTTATAGTCCGTTACATAAATTAAATAGCCAGGCATGGTGGCTCACACCTGTAATTCCAGCACTTTAGAAGACAGAGGTGGGCAGATCACCTAAGGTCAGGAGTTTGAGACCAGCCTGACCAACATGGTAAAACCCTGTCTCTACTGAAAATACAAAATTAGCCAGTCGTGGTGGCTCATGCCCTTAATCCCAGCTTCTCGGGAGGCACAAGAATCACTTGAACCCAGGAGGCCAAGGTTGCGGTGAGCCGAGATTGCGCCATTGCACTCTAGCCTGGGCAACAGAGCAAAACTCCATCTCAAATAAATAAATAAAAGATCTGTACCCTTATGAAATCAATAATTAGAAAAAATAAGTAAAAAGAATAGATACAATGAGTTTTAAAAATTTACTTGGCAATGATAATAGCAATGAAACTACTAATTTAGGGTAAGTGCTATGTGCCAGGCACTCTTAGAAGTACTTTGCATTTATCATCTCATCTCAGTCACAAAACCCCATATGATGGATACTAATATTATCTTTATCTTATAATAGAGGCAGATTTGAGATTCAATCCCTGGTAGTGTGGTTTCAGAATCTACACTCTTTTTTACTGAGGTACTGCCTCTCATCAAACTACGTGTTTTTTGACTTGATTTGGTGACAGGACCACAGATCAACTTGGGCTTATCTAAGTTCATGCCCTTCTCAGTTTTATCTCATCTTGTTCTACCATTTCTTACCTTTCCTAAATGTTCTCACCCTACCAACCCAGTATCTCCTGCTTTACTGCTTCCCTGTACTTTTAGTCTAATAAAAAAGCACCTTATAAAATATATTCTCTAAAGTGTATGTTATGTTATTCCTCTCAGAAGTCGTTTTTTCAGGTATGTAAAATATTAACCTTCTCAGAAATATTCGCATTTTTCAAAGAAGATGTATGAAGAGGAGATTGGGAGAATATTATTGAGTAGGTAAGATTTCTAAGAGCTTCTCAAATCTCAAAAATGTACATAATTACGTACTTCCCCTACCTTTATGGACAGCCTAGCTTTATGGCGCTATCAGCACTTCCTTACCAGATGCAAAGGTCATAAGAAATTGGATAGTTTTCATATTACTTCAGAGGCTCCTACCTCTTCTATTCACACTGAATTTATTACTGCTCTCTGGATTTCTGTGGAAAGGATGGATTCTTACCATTTCTGATACAATAAAGATGAATTCCTGGCTCACTGATTTGCCAGGTTTAGCAAATATAAATGCATGACTCCAGTGCAAATTTGAATTTCATAGAATAAATACTTTTTAGTATAAATATATCCCATGTAATATTTAGGACATATTTGTACAAAACTTATTTTTCATTTCTCTTAAATTCAGATTTAACCGGACATCTTGTATTTTATTAGATATCTAAACTCAAGGTGAATTTTAATTGTCTATAGACCGGAAGAAAATTTTAATTGTCAATATATTATAGTAATCTAATTATGAGGTGATATAAACATGAAGGAAAGGAGGCCAATATAGAGGAATGCTCTGAAGGACAAATCCATGTGTACAATGGAAGAAGAATCAAAATGTGGTGATTGCTTACTTTTGAAGGGGCTGATGAACAATGTTGTTGAAAGAAATCCTGGGTGTCTTGAAAAGAAGTTTTAGGTTATGTGTTACACAGCAAAAGTCATTACAAAAGACTAAGGACACAAACTCAGGGACTTAGGTTCAGTTTTTGGGAGCAAGCAGGTTACATAAAATAATCAGACTAGAGAATAACTTGAGTCTTGAATGTCAAATAAGGCTTAGGGGATTAAATACACCTTAAATGTTATTTTAGGCCATTACACAGAAATCACAAGGGCAGCTAGTTTGCTATTGAATATCTAACAACCAGAGATACTGTACTAAAGAGAGAATGTTAGTCTTTTGACATTATATCATCATACTCCTATATAAGTAAAAAATATTTCTTGTATTTAACACTTCAGTTAAGATAATTGTATAATCAAGCATGATCATTTACAATGAAAACTAAAATTGCAAAATGTTATACACATACTCTGTTCTGGAAACAGTGAAAAGTTATGAACACTTAATGCCTATTTTATGATGTCACAAAATATTTGAAGTATAAAGGATAATTTCATTTCCCATTGGGTTATGAGTTTCCACTTCCCTCAGGAGATGATTCCTCAAAGAGTAGATGACAACTAGTGGTTAAATTAGGAAATACAAGTTAGATTTATAGAACCCGTTTTAACGTGAAATCTTATTTTCTCTTCCAGCCAGAATGCCTATTAGCTATTTTGATTTATTTAATTTTAGTTGGATTTCAAAAACTAATAAGTCATTTTTCATATTGCAAGGTGAATACTTAATCAGATACCTCTTGCAAGATTCTGATGCTGAGAGTTAGAATACAGTGTAAGAAAAGCATTTTAAATGTAAAGAGAGTGTTGTAGAGCATATACAACAAGAAAAAAAGCAGGGTTACTGTGGGAACCATAATCCTGAATTTCATGACTTGTCTTGTGTGATTACAAATTTAACGCTGTAGGAAGGATTGTGTAACTTTTTCCTTTATTTTGAGGATGAGTTATTTGTGAATAATCAGGAAAGGGTAAGACTTTGATGTGACCTGAATTTGTGCAAACAGAGTGGATGCTACATCTTTTAGGAAGGTAAAAGTAAAAGTAAAAGTAAAACAAAACAAAACAAAACAAAACAATATGGGAAGGCAGTCTCTTCAAAGTACTTGAGTTCAGCACACTGCAAGTTTTCACTGTAGAAAAATACAGAAAACAAGTTTACACATCAATTTTATTTGCAGCTGAGGATTTCCAGAAGGATTTGAAATGGGCACAGAAACTGTGCCATGTTTCTTGATACTCCAAGGGGTAGTTGTGACAATGAATGAATTCCAGGGCATAGCATGCAGCTGGCAACAGAAAGCAAGGGAAACTGGAGGAATTTACTTTTGCTTGGATTTAACTGAATCACATCTTGAAACAGTGAAGTATGAGTACAGTTTTCTAAGAAATTACAGCAGCACACAGGCAAAGTGTGTGGTAGTCAATATATGAGTTACCTTTTATTAGGAAAGATCTGGAGTCAAATATGTGAATGAGGCTGCCTCTGTACACAGAAATGTGTCAAACTGATTATGCATCAGCCTGCTATGTATGTCTACAAATCATGCAATTTAATGGAAAGGAAAGGATGCAATCAATTAATAAGCTGTTTTTACTATGGTACGGATCACACAGATTTCTCTAAAGAGTTGAGTTCTTGACACATTTTATATTGATTATCTTGTTTTTCTTTGGATATTGCCAGAGGCCATAAATTTTGAGACTATTCCAATTTTGGCAATAGACATTCCAAATAACATTTTCTGTGTTCAGTGGGTACTAAACAATTGATATGGCACTAAAGACCCATGCATACATGCACATGAAAGTTTGGATCATATTTAGGTCAGGGTCCATTTGCGTCCCTTTGGAGAAAAATTTAATATAGGTGGTGCTGCCTAAACAAATTTAGCTGAACTTAATACATTGATTATTAGTATTTGTGCTAATACCTATAATAACATGAATATCCTCTGGTTTCATTGTATTTTTAGCCTGAGATGTAATATTACTGAAGTTAATCAGTATAAGCACCAGAGGCCTAGAAATGCAGCATGTACTCTACAGAAAAAGAGTTATTGCTATAGATGATAAATAGGGAAGAAAATAGTGACTGGAATACAGTTTTAGAATAAAAAAGGTATAAATGAATGAATGAAATGAGTGAATAAAATTTGCACTTCAAGTCATGGAATACCAAGCATATCACCAGAAAAATAATTTGGTTATTGGAGGGATAAAACTATTAAAAGTTTGAAAGAATGCTTAACATCAGTATAAAGAAGCACACAATAATGAAGGAATTAAAATGTAGAATGTCAGTCAAAAACAATCACTCTAGTCTTTCATGAGGAAGTAGTGAGAAAACTAATCATCTTGGTTTTGATCAATTTATGATAAAAGTGGTTTATTCTAGAGTGGGAGACAAAGGAAGCTGAGTTTTAAGTTTTCATTGACTACATATAGATTGAAATGAATAAGAAATGAAAGAAACAAAGGATTGTAAGGTCTAGGCACAACAAAATTAAAAACAGTTTGAGTGTAATATCTTTTGCATAAATAGATTATACTAACAATGAAATTCTAAAAGTATTTGAATGTAAAAGATAGGATGCTAGAGCTTCGGAATTTGATAAATATTTAACATAATACAGTAGTTTCTTTGCCTGAGTGCTTGCTGCTTTTTATCACCAGTTTCTCATGAAATGCCTTACCTTGTAGCGGAAAGCAGTGTTTTAATAAGATAAGCCATGAGTATTTATATAATTGAAACAAAAAAGATTGAGTTCTATTTCATCAAATTGCTATAAACCAGGAACTCTGCAAAATGAAAAAGGTAAGGGAAAAAGAATTCTCAAAATCAGAATGACATAGAAATAAATGCAATGTCAAAATTGATCAAAGGGGAAGAGTTGCTTTTAAACGTAAGTTTGGATGAAAATGATACGAAGAGACACAAGTAAAAGGAAGATCACAGTGAAACTGAGTCATCTATAGATGAAGGAAAGAAAAGGATTTATATTAACAATGAGCATTGATGTCCAGTTAGTTAAAGTTGTATCAGAAATTCCCAGAATATCCTTATTTGCAGTGTGTTTTAGGACTTAAGTATAATACACAGACTATCTCTACCTGCACAAAGGGGATTTTTATAGCTTATTTCTAATTTAGAAAAAAATCAATTTGGCACCTTTGGCTTATGAAACTACACTTTCTATGGAAGCTCTAGTGGATTTTAGACATTCCTATTCACATTTGTTAACGAAACAAAACAAAAGGAAAAAAAACCTTTTCAGATAATATGTAAATTTGTTCTGAGTTTTGGGGCCCAAATCAAAAATTCTACAACATATTCCTAAACTAAAAGGACCTTTTGTTTTATCTATAAACTAGTGTTGCAAAGAATACGAAGGTCAGAATGACACACACATGCCTATACTTACTTTTTCACTTTTATTGTTTTGATTTTTTTAAAAAAATTCAATAGTGTCTGAGGTACAGGTGGTTTTTGTTTACATGGATAAATTCTTTAGTGGTGATTTCTGAGATTTTAATACTTCCATTGCCCCAGCAATACACACTGCACCCAATATGTAGTCTTTTATCCCTCACCCACTCCCAGCCTTCCTCTGAGTCCCTAGAGTCCATTACATCTTTCTTATGCCTTTGCATCCTCATAGCCTAGCTCCTACTTATAAGTGAGAGCATACAATATTTGGTTTTCCATTCCTGAGTTACTTCACTTAGGATAATTATTTCCAGGTCCATCCAGGTTGCTGTGAATGCCATCATTTCATTTGTTTTTATGGCTGAGTAGTAGTCTATGGCATATACATACAACATTTTCTTCATATACATACCCACTCATTGGTTGACGGGCACTGGCATTGGATACATATCTTTGCAATTGCAAATTGTGTTGCTATAAACATGTATATGCATGTGTCTTATTCATGTAATGACTTATTTTCCTTTGGATAGATAGCCAGTAGTGGGATTGCTGGATTGAATGGTAGTTCAACTTTTGTTCTTTAAGGAATCTCCATACTGTTTTCCATAATGGTTGTATGAATTTACATTCCCACCAGCAGTGTGAAAGTGTTCCCTTTTCCCCACATCCATGCAAACCTTTATTGTTTTATCACTTCTTAATAATAGGCATTCTTGTAGGAGTAAGGTAGTATCTCATTGTGGTTTTAATTTGCATTACTGATTACTGATGTTGAGAAGTTTTTCTTATGTTTGTTGGCTGTTTGTATATCTTCTTTTGAGAAATGTCTATTCATGTCCTTTGTCCACTTTCTGATGGAATTATTTGCTTTTTCTTGCTAATTTGTTTGAGTTCTCGTAGATTCTGGATACTAGGCCTTTGTTGCATGTATAATTTGGAGATATGTTTTTCCACTCTGTAGGTTTTCTGTTTAATTGGCTCATTATTTCTTTTGCTGTGCAGAAGTTTTTGGTTTAATTAGGTCTCATTTATTTATTTATTTTTGTTTTTATTGCATTTGCTTACTGGGCCTTAGTCATGAATTCTTTGCCTAAGTCAATGTCCAGAAGAGTTTTCCTAGGTTTTGTTATAGAATGGTTATAGTTTCAGGTCTTAGATTTAATTCTTTGATCCATCTTGAGTTGATTTCAGTATAAGGTGAGAGATGGGGATTGAGTTTTATTCTTCTACATGTAGCCTGCTGCTTTTCTGAGCATGATTTATTGAATAAGGTGTCCGTTCCCCAATTTATGGTTTTGTATGCTTTGTCAAAGAGCAATTGGCTGTAAATATTTAGCTTCATTTCTGGATTCCCTATTCTGCTAAACTGGCCTACATGCCTATTTTTATATAACAGTACTATGCTCTTTTGATAAGTATAGCCTTATAGTATAATTTGAAGTCAGGTAATGTGACACATGCAGATTTGTATTTTGCTTAGTATTGCTTTCAGTGTGTGGGCTTTTGTTCCATATGAATTTTGGGATTTTTTTTTCTATTTCTGTGATGTGTAATAATGGTATGTTGAAGGGAATTGCATTGAATTTTTAGATTGCTTTGGGCCATATGGTTTTTGTTCACAATATTGATTCTTTCTGTCCTTGACATGGGATGTGTTTCCATGTGTTTTTGTCATCTATGATTTCTGTCAGCAGTGTTTTGTAGTTAACCCTGTAGAGATCATTTACCTCCTTGATTAAGCATGTTCCTAATTATTTTCTTTTACTTTTTTGGAGATGTTTTAAAAGGGATTATTTTCTTGATATCATTCTTAGTTTGGTCATTATTGGTGTATTGCAGTGATACCAATTTTTTACATTGATTTTGTATCTGAAACTTTACTGAACTTGTTCATTAGATCTAGGAGCTGTTTTGGATGAGACCTTACGGTTTTTTAGGTATACAATCATATTGGCAAAGAAATAGTTTGACTTCCACTTTCCAATTTGGATGCCCTTTATTTCTTTCTCTTGTCTGATTGCTCTGGCTAGGAAATGCAGCAATGTGTTGAATAGGAGTGGCTAAAGTGGGCATCCTTGTTTTGTTCATTTTTAGGGGGAATGCTTTCAGTTTTACCTCATTCACTATGATGTTGTCTATGGGTTTGTAATACATAACTTTTAAAAAATTATTCTTATACTTTAAGTTCTGGGATGCATGTGCAGAACATGCAGGTTTGTTACATAGGTATACATGTCCCATGGTGGTTTGCTGCAACCATCAACCTATTATGTACATTAGGTATTTCTCCTAATGCTATTCCTCCCCTAGTCCCCAACCCCCAACAGGCCCCAGTGTGTGATGTTCCCTTCCCTGTGTCCATGTGCTCCAATTGTTCAACTCCCATTTACAAGTGAGAATATGCAGTGTTTGGTTTTCTGTTCCTGTGTTAGTTTGCTGAGAATGATGGTTTCCTAGGCAGTACCATTCAGGACATAGGCATGAGCAAATAATTCATGTCTAAAACACCAAAAGCAATAGCAACAAAAGCCAAAATTGACAAATGGGATCTAATTAAACTAAAGAGCTTCTGCACAGCAAAAGAAACTATCATCGGAGTGACCAGGCAACCTACAGAATGGGAAATAACCTACAGAATAGGGCAACCTACAGAATGGGCAGGCTACAGAATGGGAGATAGTTTTTGCAATCTGTCCATCTGATAAAGGGCTAATATCCAGAATCTACATGGAACTTAATCAAATTTATAAGAAAAAAACAACCCCATCAAAAAGTGGGAGAAGGATATGAACATACACTTCTCAAAAGAAGACATTTATGTGGGCAACAAACATATGAAAAAAAGCTAATCATCACTGGTAATTAAAGAAATGCAAATCAAAACCACAGTGAGATACCATCTCACACCAGTTAGAATGCTGATTATTAAAAAGTCAGGAAACAGCAGATGCTGAATAGGATGTGGAGAAATAGGAACGCTTTTACACTGTTGGTAGGAGTGTAAATTAGTTCAGCCATTATAGAAGATGGTGTGATGGTGATTTCTCAAGGACCTAGAACCAGAAATAACGTTTGACCTAGCAATCCCATTACTTGGTATATACCCAAAGGATTATAAATCATTCTAAAGACACCTGCACATGTATGTTTACTGCAGTGCTATTCACAATAGCAAAGACTTGGAACCAACCCTGTTGCCCATTAGTGATAGACTGGATAAAGAAAATGTGGCACGTATACACCATGGAATACTATGTAGCCATAAAAAAGGATGAGTTCATGTCCTTTGCAGGGACATGGATGAAGCTGGAAACCATCATTCTCAGCAAACTAATATATGGCATTTATTATTTTGAGGTAAGTCAATTCTATGCTTATTTTGTTGAGGGTTTTTTTTTAATCATAAAGCGATGCTGGATTTTGTCAAATGATTTTTTTGCGTAGATTGAGATGATCAAATGATTTTTGTTTGTAAGTCTGTTTTCGTGATGTATCACATTTATTGACTTGCATATGTTAAACCATCCCTGCATCCCAGGGATGAAACCTACTTGATCATGATGTATTATCTTTTTCATGTGCCATTTCATTTGATTAGCTAGTATTTTTTGAGGATTTTTTCATTTATGTTCATCAGGGATATTGGTCTGTAGTTTTTTTTTATTATGTCCTTTTTTGGTTGATACTGGTTTCATAGAATGATTTAGGGAGGATTCCCTCTGTATCTTTTGGAATAGTGTCAATAGAATTGGTACCAATTCTTTGAATGTCTGATAGAATTCACCTGTGAATTTGTCTGTCTGGACTTTTGTTTTTGTTGGTAACTTTTTAATTACCATTTCAATCTCACTGTTATTGGTCAGTTTAGGGTTTCTATTGCATCTTGATTTAATCTAGGAGGGCTGTATATTTCCAGGAATGTATCCATTTCCTCTAGATTTTCTAGTTTGTGCATATAAAGGTGTTCACAGTGGCCTTTAATGATCTTTTGTATTTCTGTGGTCTCAGTTATAATGTATCTGGTCTCGTTTGTAATTGAGCTGTTTTAGATCTCTCTTCTTTTCTTGGTTAATCTCATTAATTGTCTGTCAATTTTGTTCATCTTTTGAAAGAACCAGCTTTCTGTTTCATTTATCTTTTGTATTTTTTTCTTTCAATTTCATTTAGTTCTTCTGTGATCTTTGTTATTTTTTTCTACTGGCTTCATTTCTTTTTATTTCTCTAGTTCCTTGACGTGTGACATCATGTTGTCAATTTTTGCTCTTTCAGATTTTTTTTGATGTAGACATTTAAGGCTATGAACTTTCCTCTTAGCACTGCTTCTGTTGTATCCCAGAGGTTTTGGTAAGTTATGTCACTATAATCATTCATTTTAAAGAATTTTTAAATGTCTATATTGATTTTCTTATTAGCCCCCAAATCATTCAAAAGTACATTATTTAGTTTTCATGTATTTGTATAGTTTGAGGTTTCCTTTTGGAGTTGATTTCCAGTTTTATTTCACTGTGGACTGAGAAGATACTTGATATGATTTTGATTTTCTTAAATTTATTTAAACTTGTTTTGTGGCCTGTTATATGGTCTATCTTGGAGAATGTTCCATGGGCTGATGAGAAGAATGTATATTCTGCAGTTGTGGAGACAAATATTCTGTAAATATTTGTTCTAGGGTATAGTTTAAGCCCATTTTTTCCTTTTTTGACTGTTGACTTTCTGTCTTGATGTTTTATCTAGTGCTGTCCGTAGAGATCTCATTTCTTAAATCTAGTAGTAATTATTTCATAAATTTGTGAGCTCCAATGTTAAGTGCATATAAATTTAGGATTGCAGTATCTTCTTTTTGGACTGATTCTTTTATCATTATATAATGCTCTTACTTGTCTTTTTTTTTTTTTTTTTTTTTTTTTACTGTTGTTGCTTTAAATTCTGTTTTGTCTGTTATAACAATAGGTACTCCTGCTTGCTTTTGCTTTTCATTTGCTTGAAGTATCTTTTTTTATCCCTTTACCTTAAGTTTATATGAGTTCTTATGTGTTATGGTTCTCTTTTTTTTTTTAATCCATTCTGTCATCTTATATCTTTTAAATGGAGCATTTAGGCCATTTACATTCAACATTATTATTGCGATGTGAAGTACTGTTCTAGCCATCATGTTAGTTGTTACCTAGATACTTTTTCACATTGTATTATTGTTTTACAGGCTCTGTGAGATTTATGCTTCAACGAGGTTCTATCTGGATGCATATCCCTATATTTATTTATTTTTTAAATGCAATAGTTTTTACAAGCAATTTAACATTATACTGTACTTACACCAGACTCATCAAGCTGTATGCATTAAATATGTACTGCTATTTATATTTTAATCATACCTCACTAAAATGATTTTTGAATAAAATTAAAATAATAAAAAAGAATAATACCTGGCACAGAGTAGATATCAATAAATATTCACTGAATAAAAGGGAATTTTAACTAATTTTAATTAAATAATGATAAGCTATCTTTTAAACTCAGTACATTAGCCTTATTTATGATTTATGAGTTTGGGGTATGTTAATTTAGATTTAACATAATGTATAATGATCTTAGAATAAACCGTAAAAATGAAGTCAAGAAAGATTTCTTTCACTTCTGTAAACCATTTCTTCAACTATTTCTGCTTTATGAATCATCTTGGATGTTACACTGATATAAGATTAGAAAACTAGAACTTTTCATAAGGTGTGTTTGAAATAATATATTCCAAGAAGCACTTTGATTTAATCTTAAATATAAACAGCAATGAGGTCATATTTTCTATCTAAAAAAGTTATCTGCCCATAAATGCCTAGATATTCCCTTCACCCAACTCATCCAAGACAGACTTGTATCAAAATCTCCCTCTATTGTAGAGTATCAAGATATCTGTTCCCAAACTGTATATCCATATTCAGAAGAATAAACAAAATTCAAATCAAAATGGATGAAAGACTTAAATCCTAGACCTCAAAATATGAAACTACTACTAGAAAATATTGGGGAAACTCTCCAGGACATTGGTCTAGGCAAAGATTTCTTGAGCAATAAGCACAGGTAACCAAAGCAAAAACGGACAAATGGCATCATAGCAAGTTAAAAATCTTCTGCACAACAAAGGAACCAATCAACAAAGTGAAGAGACAACCCAATGAATAACAGAAAATATTTGCAAGCTAACAGTTGACAAGAGATTATTAACCAGAATATATAAAAGAGTTAAAACAACTCTTTAGGACAAAAAAAAAGAAAAAAAAAACCTAATAATCTTATTAAAAATTGGGTAACGATTTCAATAGACATTTATCAAAAGAAGACATACAAGTGGCAAACAGACATTTGAAAAGGTGCTCAACATCACGGATCATCAGAGAAATGCAAATCAAAACAAAAATGTTATATTATCTTACCTCAGTTAAAAATGGCTTTTATCCAAAAAACAGGCAATAAGAAATGCTGACGAGGATGTGGAGAAAAGGGAATGCTCATACACTGTTAATGGGACTGTAAATTATTAATAGTACAACCACTATGAAAAACAGTTTCTCATTTCCTAAAAGAAATGAGAAATAGAGATACTATTTGATCCAGCAATATACCTCCTAGGTATATATCCAAAAGAAAGAAAATCAGTATGTTAATGGGATAACTCTCTTCCCTATGTTTATTGCAGCACTATTCACAGTAGCCAAGATTTAGAAGTGACCTTGGTGTTCATCAACAGACAAATGGATAAAGAAAATGTACATATACACAATGGAGTGCTATTCAACCATAAAAAAGAATGAGATCTTGTCATTTGCAACATCAGTGATAGAACTGGAGGTCATCATGTTAAGTGAAATAAGCAAGGCAAAGAAAGACAAACATTGCACATTCTTACTTATTTGTGGGAGCTACAAATTAAAACAGTCTCTTTGGACAGAGAGTGTTAAGATGGTTACCAGAGGCTGGGAAGGGTAGTTGTCGGTGGGGTGGGGGAAGTGTGAGTGGACAGGGCCAATGGTTAATGAGCATACAATATAGGAATAATAAATAAGACCTAGTATTTGCTAGCACAACAGGGTGACTACAGTAAAAACTAGTGTTCTTTTTCATCTTAAAAAATCTTACGCCAGTTAGAATGGCAATCATTAAAAATTCTGTAGACAGCAGATGCTGGAGAGGATGTGGAGAAAAAGGAACACTCTTACACAGTTGGTGGGAATGTAAATTAGTTCAACCATTGTGGAAGACAGTGTGGTGATTTCTCAAGGATCTAGAAATAGAAATTCCATTTGACCCAACAATTCCATTCTAGGTATATGTCCAAAGGATTATAAAACATTCAGTTATAAAGACACATGCACATGTATGTTCATTGCAGCCCTGTGTACAATAGCAAAGAAAGACCTGGAACCAACCCAAATGCTCATCAATGACAGACTGGACAAAGAAAATGTGGCACATATACACCATGGAATACTACACAGCCATAAAAAACGATGAGTTTGTGTCCTTTGTAGGGACTTGGATGAATCTGGAAACCATCATTCTCAGCAAACTGACACAAGAACAGAAAACCAAGCACTACTTGCTCTCACTCACAGGTGGGCGTTGAACAATGAGAACACACGGACTTAGGGAGGGGAGCATCACACACTGGGGGCAGTTGGGGGGGGTGACTAGGGGATGGACAGCGGGGGATGGGAAGGGTTTGGAGGGATAACATGGGGAGAAATGCCAGATATATTATGTACCTATGCAACAACCCTGCATGACCTACACATGTACCCCAGAACCTAAAGTAAAAACAAAACAAAACAAAACTTAATGAGTATAATTGTATTGTTTGAAACAAAAAGGATAGATGCTTGAGGTGATTGATACCTGTTTACCCTGATGTGATTATTATGTATTGCATGCCTGTGTCAAAATACCTTATACACCCAAAAATCCCATGCTCGGAGAGTTCTAGACCTCTTTAGTTATCACTTTTCCCCCTTAATTTGCCCTGTTTCCATCTGATAAGCTCCATTTCTATTCTGAATATTTGATAGTATCCTTTTTATTAACTTTTTTTGAATATCTCATTATCTAGTTTATGGATGATCTGTTCTTTGTTAACATTCCTCTTCTTGGATGAAAATTTTTTGGCATTTTACCCCTTTTAAAGTTGCTAAATTTTATCTTTAGCATTTATTTAATTCTCAAAAAGATATGAGATAAAAATAAGTACAAATCAGTGTATTATTTACATACTGACCCCCAAGATAGGATACTCCTATATAGGCCATAGTATTTCCTTCTGTTGACAGTGATAAATCATAAGTAAGGCTAATGTACTGAGTTTTAAAGATAACTTATAATTATTTAATTAGAACTCATTAAAATTACTTTTTTATTCAATGAATATTTATTGATATGTACTCTGTGCCAGGCATTCCTTTTTATTATTTTATTTTATTGTTAAAAATTGTTTTATTGAGGTATGATTAAAATATGAACAGCAGTACATATTTAATGCATACAGCTTGGTGAGTCTGGGGTAAGTATATACCTGTAAAACCATCATCACTATTGAGACCATAAACACATCCATCACCTCCCAGTGATTTTTCCTGCCCCCTTATTATTATTAATTTTGTAGTAAGATCTTACTTAATATCTACTCTCTTAGCAAATTTCAAGTACACAGCACAATATTTTTAGCTATAGGCACTATGCTGCATAGTGGACCTATAGAACTTGTTTATCATGCATAATTGAAACTTTCTCTCCTTTGAACATCTCCTCCCTATTTCTCTCTTTCCCCAGCCCCTGGCAAGCACAATTTTACTCTCTGCTTCTATGAGTTTGACAATTTTAGATTTAATATATAAGTGAGATTGTAGCTATCTTTCTGTGTTTGGAATATTTTACTAATCATAATGGCCCCCAGCTTCATACGTGTTGTCACAAACGGCAGGATCTCAATTTTTTATTTTTATTTTTTGACACAGGGTCTCACTCTGTCACCCAGGCTAGAGTCCAGTGATGTAATCACAGTTCACTGCAACCTCAACCTCCAGGCTTAATCAACCCTCCCAGCTTAGCATCTGGAGTAGTTGGGATGACAAGCACACACCACCAGGCCTCGCTAATTTCTATTTTTCATAGAGATGAAGGCTTGCTATGTTTCCCAGGTTGGTCTCAAAGTCCTGGGATCAAGCAATCCTCCTACCTTGGCTTCTCAACGTGCTAGAATTATAGGCATGAGCCACCACACACAGTCTAGGATTTCATTTCTTAAGGCTAAGTAATATTCTGTCTTATCTATATCTCTGTCTCTCTCACATTTCATTTATTAATGCATCAGTAGACACCTGGTTTGTTTTCATAGCTTTTCTATAGTGAATAATCCTACAATAAACAAGGGAGTACAGATATTTCAAGATACTGATTTCAATTTCTTTGTATATATGCCCAGCTGAGGGATTTCTCAGTCATATCATAGTTTTATTTTTAATTTTTTGAAGAACCTTCATACCATTCTCCATAATGGTTGTACCAGTTTACATTCTTACTAACAGTGTACAGGGGTTCCCTTTTCTCGACATCCTCACAACCCCTTATCTATTAAAAAAATAATAGCCACCCTAACGGATGTAAGGTGATTTGCATTTCCCTGATGACTAATGAGGTCATGCACCTTTTTAAATACCTGCTGTCTATTTATATGTTTTCTTTGTGGAAATGTCTATACAAAGTCTTCTCTACATTTTAATTGGCTTGGATTATTATTATTATTATTTTTGCTATGGAATTGTGTAAGTTCCTTACATATTTTGGATATTAAACCCTTATCAAAGAAATGATTTGTAAAGATTTTCTCCTAGTACTTAGGCTGCCATTTTTGTTATTGTTGATTGTTGTGCAGAAGCTTTTTAGTTTCATGTAGTCTCACTTACTTATTTTTGTTTTTAATGCTATGCTTTGGTGTCTTATCCAGTAAATCATTGCTGAGACCAATGGCAAGAAGTTTTTTTCCCTATGTTTACTTATATGAATTTTATGGTTTCAGCTCTATTGTGTAGGCCTATAATCCATTTTAAGTTGAACTTTGGGTATGCTGTAAAATAAGGGTCCAATTTTATTCTTCTGCATATAGAATACATTGAAGTAACTATCCTTTTCCCATTGTGTATTCTTAGTAACCTTGTCAAAGATTAGTAGATAGCTTTTTTCTTAGTTTTATTTCTGGGCTTTCTATTTTGTTCCATTGGTCATGTGTCTGTTTTTATGGGAGTATCATACTGTTTTGATTAATATAGCTTTGTAATTGAATTTAACATCAGGAAGATTGATAACTCCAGCTTTGTTCTTCTTTCTCAAGATTACACTGGCTATTTAAGGTCTTATGTGGTTCCATATAAATTTTAATTTTTTTTTCTATTTCTGTAAAAAATGCCATTGGAACTTTGATAAAGATGTGCTGAATCTGTAGATCACTAAGGGTGTTATGGACACTTTCACAGTATTAATTCTTTCAGTCCGTGAACACAGGATATCTTTCCATTTATTTGTATTTTTCTTCAATGTCTTTGAACAACATTCTATAGTTTAAAATGTACAGAATTTTTGCCTTCTTGGCTAAATTTATTTCTATAGAGTTTATTTATTTTTTATGATATTGTAAATGGGATTTATTTATTAATTTATTTTTTTGGCTAGAAACACAACTTATATTTGTATGTTGCTTTTGTATCCTGCATGCAACTTTACTGATTTTGCTTATTAGTTCTAACAGATTTTTGGTGGAGTCATCAGGGTTTTGTGTAAATAAGATTATGTCATTTACAAATAGATACTGTTACTTTTTCCTTTCCAATTCACATGTTTTTCATTTCTTTTTCTTGCCTAATTGCTTTGGGTAGGACTTCCAGTTACCACTGTTAAATAGAAGTGGCATGGGTAGGCACCCTTGTCTTTCTTGATCTTAGAGGAAAAGCTTTCACCTTTTGACCACTGAGTGTGAGCAATGGACTTCTTATGTATGGTATTTACTGTCTTGAGGTATGTTACTTTCCTACCTAATATGTTGAAGATTTTTTTTTTATTGTGAAAGGATGTTTAATTATGTCAAATGCCTTTTCTGCATCTGTTGAGAAAATTGTATGATTTTTATCCTTCAGTCTGTTAATGTGGTATATAGCATTTATTTTTTTGTGTGTGTGTTGAACCATTCTTACACTGCAGAAAGAAATTCTATTTGGTGGCAGTGAATGATCCTTTTAATATGCAGTTGAATTCAATTTGCTACTATTTTGCTGAGGAGCACAACTAAGCAACAAAATATACCTAAATATACCAAAACTTAAGGAGCGCAGTAAAAGCAGTGACCAGTGGGAAATTTAAAGTTGCCTCCGTTAAAAAAGAAAAAAATTTGAAGTTAATAATTTAACTTTACACTTTAACGAAGTAGAAAAAGAAGAGTAATGCAAATCCAAATTTAGTTGAAGGTAGAAAACAATCAAAGTTAGAGCTGAGATAAAGGAAATAGAGAGTGAAGAAATAGTAGAGAAATTCAGTGAGATCAAAAGTTGGTTATTTGAAAAGACCAAAAAAATTGTCATGCCATCAGCTAAATTTATAAGGAAAAACAAGATGCAAATAACAAAAATTAGAAATGAAATGAGAATATTACCACTGACCTTACAGAATTACAAATGATTATTAGAGAGTACTAGAACAATTGTACCTGAAACAATTATACAGTCTAGGTGAAGTAGAAAAATTTGTAGAAACACATAAATTACCAAAATTGAAACAAGAAGAAATAGAAAATCTAAATATACCTATATATAATAAAGAGTTTGAATCAACAACCAAAAATCTTTCAGCAGAGAGAAACCGGGGACCTGATGACCTCACTGGTAAATTCTACCAGAAATTTAAATTATTATTAATGCCAATCTTTTCAATCACTTCCAAAAAATAGAAGGGTAAGAAACATTTTCTAACTTATTTTTTGAAGCTAACATTACCCTTATAACAAGGTCACACAGACACAACAGGAAAACTATAAGCAAATGTGCCTTGTGAATATAGATGCCAAATTCTCATCAAACTATTTTCAAACAGAATCCAGCAGCATAGTGAAAGGCTTATATACCATGACCAAATGAGACTTATCTCAGCAATTTAAGGGTAGTTCAACATGGGGAAATCAATCAATGTAACATACCACATCAATAGAATGATGAAAAAATTATTGTCTTAATTAATGCAATAAAAACATCTGTCAACATCTGAAATCATTTCATGGTAGGGACACTCGACCCACTAAGAATAGAAGGGCATTTCTTCAACATGTTAAGCAGCATTTATGAAAAACCCATAGCTAAAATAATAAATGGTAAAAGCCTGAAAGTTTTCTTTTGAAAATTAAGAATAAGATGTGGCGCCCACTTTCTCCACTGCTGTTCAACATTGTACTGGAAGTTTTAGCTAGAGCAATTAGGCAATAAAAGAAATAAAAGGCACCCAAACTGGAAGAAAAAAAAGTGAAACTGTATATATTTGCAGATAACATAATCCTATAAATATAAGGCCCCAAGGAATATATATACACCCACACACACACAGCTCCATATATGTTATGGATTGAATTATGTCCCCCACAAGTGCCTCACAATGTAACATTTTTTTGAAACAAGACCATTGCAAATCTAATTGGTTAAGATGAGGTCATACTGGAGTAGGGTTGGCCTTTAATACAATATGCCTGATGTCCTTTTAGAGGTAAAGTGATACAGATACAAAACAGAATGTCATGTGACAATGGACAAATAGACTAGAGATGCGTCTATAAGGAAAAGAATGCCAAATTCTGCCAGGAACTACCAAAAGCTGGAAGGGACAAGGAGGAACTCTTCCCTAGGGCCTGTGGAGAAAGCATAGCCTTGCCAACACCTTAGTTTCAGAATTCTAGACTCCAGAACTATGACAGAATAAATCTCTATTGTTCTAAGCCACACAGTTATTGGTAATTTGTTATGACGGACATAGTCATCTAGCGCAGATTTTGCTATTAGAGAGTAGGATGTTGCTGTAACATATGCAAAAAATGTGGAGTTGACTTTTGAATAAGTCAAAAGTATAGGTAGAGACTGGAAGAAGTTTGAAGTATTTGATAGAAAATTCACTGATTGCCTTGAAGAACTGGTAGAAATATGAGCTTAAATGTACTTCTGCTGAGGATTTGAAATAGTGAACATGTTATTGGACACTGGAGGAAAGATGATTCTGTTTTTTCTTCTTCAACTTTAAATTCTGGGATACATGTGTAAGATGTACAGGTTTGTTCCATAGATAGGGAATGGTTTCTTAATATGATATTTAAGCACAGCACCAGAACAAAAAATAAATAGTACATCATCAAAATTAAAAAATTTTGTGCAATGGAAATGATCAATAAATGAGATGAAAACCCGCAGAATGGGAGACAGTATTTACAAGTTATTCATCTGAAACTTTTCTAGTATCCAGAATATGAAAAGAAATCTTACAATGAAATGATAACAAGACAAATAATGCAACTGAATAAATGGACAAAGCATCTGAATAGACATTTTTTTTTTCTAAAGAAGATAAACAGATGGCCAATAAGCACAAGATGCTCAACACTATAAGCCATCAGGGAAGTGCAATCAATTGCAAATCCAGTTTGCATTTGCAAATCCCAATGAGATATCACTTCACACTCACCAAGATGGCGATAATCAGAAAGAAAGACAACAGCAAATATTGCTGGGGATGTGAAAGAATTGGAGCCCACACATATTGCTGTTGGGAATATAAAATGGTACAGCCACTGTAGAAAACAATTTGGTGGTTCCTCAAAAATTAGAATTATCATATGACTCAGCAATTCTCTTTCAATTAAGTTGATGCAAAAGTAATTGTGGTTTTTGCCATTACTATTAATACATATATACCCAAGAGAAATGAAAACACATGACCACACAAAAACATGCACACAAATATTCATGGCAGCATAATTTATAATGGCCCCAAAGTAGGAAAAAATCCAAATATCCATAAACTAATAAGTAGATAAATATATAAACAAAGCGTGGTATATCCCTATAATGGAATCTTCTTGGGCAATGAAATGACGTAAGGATGTATGAAACAACATGGAAAATCTGTGAAAGTACTATGCCAAGTGAAAGAAGACAGTGACAAAAGAACATATATTATGTGGTTCCATTTATAATAAATGTTCAGATTAGGCAAAGCTATACAGACTGATATTAGTGTATTGGTTGCCTAAGACTGAGTGCTGGGATGCTGTGAGGGAATGTAGAATGTCCACTAATGGGTACAGAGTTTCCTTTGTGGGTGATGAAAATGTTCTAAGTCCAGGAACAGTGGCTCATGCCTGTAATCCCAGCACTTTGGGAGGCCGAGGTGGGTGGATCACCTGAAGCCAGGAGTTCGAGAAAAGCTTGGCCAAAATGATGAGACCCTGTCTCTACCAAAAATACAAAAATTAGTCAGGCATGGCGGTGAGTCTGTAGTCCCAGCTACTTGGGTGGCTAAGGTGGAGGATCACTTGAGCCTAGGAGCTTAAGGCTACAGTGAGCCATGATCATGCCACTGCACTGTATCCTGAGTGACAGAGTGAGATCCTGTTTCAAAAAAGAAAAGAAAAGAAAAAATGTTCTAAAATTAGATTGTGGTGATGATTGCACAACTGTGAATATACTATAAACCACTGAATTGTACAGTTTAAAAGTATATGAATTATATGTCAGCAAAGCTTTTTAAAAATGGAACCGCAATAATTTCAGTGGATCACTGTCAGTAAAGAAGTCAAATTTGTGAATTTGAGGTCTCAGTTGAAAGCTAATAATTAGCAACCAAAATATAATTTTTCACTAAAATGTAAAAAATAAAACTAATACAGTCTGAAAAATATACTTCATTAAGAATGTAAAATAGTTCTATGGCATTTCTAGCACATATTTCTAGGATATTTAATAGCCACTTCAGGCATCATGGAAATACTATGGCAGTACCAAAATTCTACTCCTAATACATCGACATGCATATGCCCGTACAGACCTATGCATTCATGCATGCAGGTGGTATCTGAAACTTATCTGAGTAACTTCTCTGCAAGATATATTTAGTTGAGATTATTTTCAATACAAATAGGATACAGAGCTAAAAAGCCATTTTTGATTCATATAACCATGTTCATCTACAATCTGCATTATGGGACAGAATTAATTAGGACTGATGCAATGCCTGGTGACCCCATGTGTAGTATAATGTGAGAGGTGTCCCAAACCTGTTTGTCCCACTGGCTACAATTCAGAGCCTTGAATTCTCACCCCTATTTGGAGTTAGTCTTCCTGGCTTGTAGAGGAGCAATAGTGCCCTACATCTATGCTAATGGTAGTACATTAACATTTTCAAAACATAATACTTTTACATACATCCTCTCATGGAATTCTCACAACCTTAGGCTACAGGCACTGACTGTTACACAGCTTTCATAGCTAGAGAAAATGAATGCTCAATGAGGTTTATTTACTCACCTAAGAGCATATTAGTCATGAACAAGCTGAGGCCTTGACAGGCTAATGTTAATTGCACTTTTTGTGGTTTCTAAGCTTTGTCAAAAGTTGAATGCAGCCAGAAACTCTATTCAAATTGGCCTCCTATGTGGAGAATAGAAGTGGGGGAAGAGTAATAAAGCATCTCATTAATAGCAGAAAACTGTAGGATGAATTACTATAGGAGAGAGCAAGGGCCTGAGTTATGAAAATTTTTATGTGTAAGGAAACAGGGCTTGAGGAACAGATTCAAATAATATAACAAATGGTAACTCAGAGTGTGAAATAGACATTAGGGAATAAATGTTGATTAAATATAATTAGTATCCTATGATTTTTTCTAGCATAGAAAATAACTTTTATTTAGAAATAGACATTTATTTTTATTCTGTTTCAGTCATTTAAATGAACCTCGGTTATGTATAAACAGGATAGAAATATGCATTCCGTAAATGTGTATGTGTATCTTAGATGGTGTGTTTCGTTTTTGGAATTATCTTTCAAACAGAGAGGATAGACTATTTACATGTGCTATCTTCCTGGGTAGAACTCTAAACTCGTCTGTCCTGTTCTTAACACAGAGAGTTTAGGACTTTGAATTCTTTACTTCTGAATTTCTTTTGATGAAACATTGCTTTTCATTATGTTTGCCTTTTTCCATCTTTATCAACATAGTCCTGCAATGTGGCTCTGTATCATCTTCTTCATCTATTTCTGCAAATAAAACTAGTTTGCCATATGTCCCACATAAATAAGTAAAATGCAATTGTTTAGTTATGAATTGTAACTCTTCCTTGTCTCAGCTGCTTACTTAGCCCATCGCTTAGAATAATACCTTACTTTCTTAATTTTTAATGTATTGTTCAGGGGACACTTCAATGTTTAAAGGCTGATATTCAACCAGTTTATTTCCTACAACTGAAGAAATACAATGCCCTCCTGCTTATCTGGCCTCATTTTCTTTACTTTGGAGATACATATTAGAAAACAAACTAAGGTATTTTTCACAGTTTCAATTAAACTAACCCTGCTTTTCAATGTATTGCATGTTGTCATTTCTTTCTTTTCTGGAAAGTATGAAGTTTGGTATTCTTGTTAAAAGGACTGAAGATCAATCCATGACTGAATTCTGATTCTAATTCTATTCTCAATTCTATCTGGCTATTTCTATTAAATAATCTAGGGCGAGTCACTTGATTGTTCTTTTTTTGTGACCTTCTCTGTTTACTCTCCCTGCAAAGCAGGTAAAATAATGTTTTTGTATATGTACCTCAGGGATTATTTTCACAAGTGCTGCAAGAGGTCCATGTAGTTTATATTACTTATAATCAAAGCTGAAACTTTGTATCTCTGCCTACATATGCACAATCAAGTGACCACATACATTCATTTAAACACTTTAGAAAGTTAAATGTAGCACTTATAATTAAGAAATTAATTTCACATATATTTAAAAATAATTTTATTAATGATGCATTTAACATGTACCCTTATTTTTGCTCTCAATACCTACTTATATACAACTTACATATTTTTCGCAAAAGGCTCAAGTAATTCAATAAAAGAAAAATTGTTTTTATAAATCTCAATTTTCCATCTCAGATTGGGTGCACAAAGACTTAGCACAAAGTATTATTTTTCTTTTTATTTAAAATATGTTTTTGTCAAATGGAGACTATTTAGGTTCAGTCTACTTTAGAACTTTATAGTAGTTAATCTTCTATTCTTAACTTCATATCAGTAAATTTTTTTGAATTGTTTGCTGTATGGATACTTCCAGCCACTGAGCTACCTGGTTGTTCCTTGGTGAGTTCCTTCCCAAAGCTGTAGTAGCAGTGCCATTATTAGTTGCAATGTCTTCATCTTCTTCAAGCCCCCCAAAACCTAGACAAAAGTGGCATAAACAGTGAAGAAATTTATTTTCCTCATTATAAGAAATTGAGAATAGGCATATCCTGTGTAGGTCATTTAATTGACTCAATATCATGTAGGATTCAGATTATTTTCCATTTTTCTGCTCTGATACTGTCAGTGTAACAACTTTGGCCTTGGGCTATTTTCCCTAGTGGCCACAAGATGGCTACCCAGAAAGGACAATGCCCAATGGAAAAAGAGGGATGTTTTTCTTCTTTATGTCTGTATAAGAACAAAAATTTTTTCACATAAAACCCCAACAGACCTCTGTTTATGTCTCATTGGATACAAATGAATCACATGTCCACTTATAAGCCAAGCATTGGCCATATTTAAGAGATCACCATGATTTTATTGAAATACTCAGGAACTACCCCTGAGTCCATGGTGGAGAGATCAGATTCCTGAATAAATTCTGGTTCAAGCACAAAGTAATAAGGGATTAATAACTACTAGGTAGACAGTCAACGATGTCTCCTCTAGGAACCAGCTTCCTGTAGACTTCTTCCTGAGAAATTTCCATGAAGATATTCCTGGCAGATTCTTCACTTAATTTTTGCTGATGAAGGTTCCTTTGAGAATTTCCTATATTACTTTGAAGGTAATAGAAACAGGGCATAGAGAAAGTTTAGGCAGAAAACAGTGGGCCCCTGACAAAACCCCACCTTCAAGCCAAAAAGCCTGACACCCACAGTCCAAAGTGAGAACTTCTATCCCTGTTTTCTCACTCAAATGTTGCCTTTTCCTAAACTATCCATGGCCTGTCCCAACCCCCTCCCCCATCCTGTGCCTATAAAAGCTCCAGACTCAGCAAGAAGAGTAGAGAAGCAGCTGAATGTCAGGGACTATGGCTGGGTGTTGGAGACAAATGACTTGACTTCAGAGGGACAGCTTGATGGCTGGAGATGGCTGAACTTTAGGGGAAGATTACCTACCTCCCTATCCCCTTGTCTGCTCACCTTCCCACTGAGAGCCACTTTCATTGGCAATAAAATCCCCTGTATTTACCATACTTCAATTCGTTCATGTGACCTCATTTTCCCTAGATGCTGGACAGGAGCTTGTGAGCCATGAGTGTGGATGCAAAAGGCTGTCAAACTGGCTCTTTGCCCTTGTTGGCAGAGGTCAACCACCTCACCTGAAAAGGCAAAGGGCCCACTGAGCTGTTAACACTTACACTGTCCCAGGATGGCAGAGCTAAAAGAGCACTGTAACACGCCCTCTGGGGATTCGGGAGTGACAGGCACCACCATCTGGATGCTGCAGCGGGGCCCACACAGAGTTCGCGCCTGCCTGTGCCTACCCGTTCCAGTGCTTGTGCACTCCAGTTCCTACCTCCTTGTGCACTCCAGTTCCTACCTCCTTTACTCATGTGCTCCCTCCCATGAGGAGTTTAGAGTTTTGGGCTGAGTAAATGAGGCACTCTTGTTGTGAGTCCTGGGAAGGCGTCAGGAAAATATCCCACTTCAAAAGTAGGCCTAAAACAAGGTCCTGAAATTTTGTCTTTTTTACACCCGTATTACTTTACTTGCATTGCTCATATGCATTTAAGTTAAAAGAATTATTGAGTTATAATTTATATACAATAAGGTGTATCTATTTTACATGACAGTTCAATGAGTTTTGATTTATGTGTATGCTTGTGTAACCATCACAATAATAAAAATGTACAATATTTCCATAACTCAAAGTATTCCCTTAAGCTCCCTTTCTAATCAGTTCTCTCCAAACCTGGCCACAGGCATTTTTTTTTCCAAAGTTATATACCATTTTAACAGCAGCATACAAAGGTTCTGATTGTACCACATCATCTACAAGACTTGGCATTTCAAATCTTTTAAAAATCTTAGCCGTGATAAATTTTACCATTGTACATTTAATTTTCATTTCCTGAATGACTAATGATAATTTATATCTTTTCATGAGCTTATTGTCTACACATATATCTTCCATTATGAAATGTCTTCTCAAAATTCTTCCCAATGTATTTGTTGTGTTTTTTAAATTATTGAATTGTAAAAAGAATTTATATACTCTGAAAAGAAGTCCCACAACAGTCATGTGAGTTGTGAATCTTTTCTCCCAATTGATTACTTGCTTTTTCATATTCTTAACAGTATTTCTAAGAGCTGAAGTTGGTTTTTAATTTGTATGATGTATACTTTATTGATGTTTTCATTTATGATTTGTGCTTTTTGTGTATTATGTATGAACCCTTTGATCATCTATAGGTTGGAAAGAAGTCTGCCTTTGTTGCCTTCTGTAATTTGGTCAGAAAAAATTTTCTGTGAAGGACCAGATAACAAATATTTTAGGCTTTGAGGTTTACATATGGTCTGTGTTGCATATTTTCCTCTCCTCTTCTCTTTTAAAAATATAAAAAAATTCCTTAGCTTAAGTGCTTGCCAATACCTACAGTAGGCCACATGTGGTCTAGGGGCCACGTTTGGTTTATCTTCCCCTGTTCACAAGGACTTATAGTTTTAGCTTTTATCTTTAGCCCTCTGAGCCATTTCATGTTAATTTTTGTGTATGTTGTGAGGTAAGAGTTAGTGTTCATTTTTTTTCTATATGTACAGACATGTGTCCCTTAATGATGAGACTGTGCTCTGAGAAATGTGTCTTTAGGTCATTTCCTTGTTGTAAGAACACACAGAGTGTGCTCTCACAATCCTAGATGGCATAGCCTACTACAATTATATTGCTACAATTGGCTACAGTATTAAGTATGGCTAACATAGAAAATGTAGAATAAAAATATAATGTAAAAAATTAAATATAGTACATCTGTTTAAGGAAAGCTTACCAGAAACAGAAGTTGCAAGGCAAGAAGTTGTTCTGGGTGAGCTGGAGTGAATGGTGAGTAAATGTAAAGGCCTCAGACATTACTTGATAGTACTGTAGACTTCATAAACACTGCACTCTTAAGCTATACTAAATTTATAAAAAATCCTCTTCCTTCAATAATAAATTAACATTAGCTTACTGTAACCCTTTTACTTTATGAACTTAAAAATTTTTAACTGTTAGAGTTTTTTGCAATAATGCTTTTGCTTAAAACATAAAAACATTGTACAACTATACAAAATATTTTAAAATATCTTTATAAGCTTTTTTCTGTTTTAATTTTATTCTTTTAAAACTTTCTTGTTAAAAACTAAGACACAGACACACATATTAGCTGAGGCCTATATCAGGTCAGGATCACCAGTATCACTGCCTTACACCTCCACATCTTGATCTACTGGAGGACCTTTAGAGGCAAAATAACACAGATGGAGCTGTCTGTCATCTCCTGTGATAACAATGCCTTCCTCTGGAATCCTCCTAAAGGACCTGCCTGAGGCTGTTTTACAATTAACTTTTTGTCTAATAAGTAGAAGGAATATCTCTAAAATAACAATAAAGTATGGTATAGTAAATGCACAAACCTGTAACATAGCCATTTATTATCATCAAGTATTATGTACCCTACATAATTGTATGTGTTAGACTTTTATACGACTGGCAGCGTAGTCAGTTCACCAACATCATCAAACACATGAGTAATGTATTACACTATGATGTTACCATGGCTATAACATCACTAAGCAGTATGAATTTTTCAGCTCCATTATAATCTTAATCATATATGCAGTTTGTCATTGATTGAAATGTCATTATGTGCTGTTTGACTATATATCCAATTGTTTTAGCATCTGTATTGAAAAAACTATGGTTCTCTTGTCATCTTTGTAGAAAAATAATTGACCTTACTAGTGTGAATCTCCTTCTGGATTTTCAGAGCTGTGTAATTGATCTATATGTCTAGTCTTAGGTGTATAGCACACTGTGCTGATTGTCATCCTAACAATACTGAATCTTTCACACTGTATACTTAGTGTATCTCTCTATTTTGGTTTTCTTTAATTTCTTTCAATGGTGCTTTGTACATATTTTGTTTTGAGAGTGGATATTCTTACCTTAATTTTCCTTTTAGAGGGAAAGAATTCAAATACTAGCTATAGATTTGTCCATAGTTGTCCTTCATAACTTAAGAAAATTCCCTTTTCTATTTTTCATCATGGGTGGATATTGAGTTGTTGTTTTTTGATTGTATTTGTTTTGCTTTGTTTTTGTTTTGCCTACTCTCTAATTGCTAACTTTTTCTCACCCACAGTATACAGTAGCTGATGTCTCTGATCTATTCTTAAAGCCTTCTATGATTGCTTCTTTTCACCTTGGCCCCTCCAATTTGTCTTCTGTACATGGATGATTTTGCAGTCATTTCTTAATTTAGGCAGAGTTTTAGCTCTTTCTCTCTGCAATTTCCTTGTTTTAAGATTAGCTCCTAATTTCCAGCCACTCTGCTGGCCTCCAGCTCTGTCCTCTGACTTCTGAAGCCCGTAAAAATTTAGCTCTCTGCTGCTGGATGGACTGGGAATATATTTATGCTACGGATCTGTAGTTTAATTTTCTTATGGTTAGAAAACATTGTCTCTATGATTTCACTACTTTGTAATGAATTGAAGTTTTCTGACTCAATTTATGCCTATTTCATGTGAACTTGAAACAAATATGTGTTCTCTTGTTGTGTAGGATTCTGTACATTTTCACTTCAGTCAAGTTGATTTGTTGTATTGTTTAGGTCTTCTATAGTCTTCCTTATTTTCCTTTTACTTATTCTATTGATTAAAAAGAAATGAATTTTGAAATTTTCAATAACAATTTGGGATTTGTCTATCCATGCAGTTATATCAGTTTTTCTATATATATTTAAAGCTCTATAGCTAGGTGCTCAGACATTTTGGATTATTATATACTCTGGATGAATTAACTTATAATTATTAGGAAATGTTATTCTTTTCCCTGGCAATATTTTTTGTCCTGAAATCTACTTTGTCTGATATTAATATACTCTATTTATTTCATGAATAATGTTTGCATGATGTTATCTTTTTAATTTTTTTACATTGGAGCTATATTTTCACCTTTAAAGTACACCTTTCAGTTCATATCATTAAGTATTTTAAAAAATCAAATCTGACTACCTCTTAGAGTTTTTAGACTACTTTTAATGCAATTATTGATATAGTTGGGTTTAAAACTACCACTATGTTTTTCTCAACATGTCCTATATATTTTGATCTAGAGTATATGATATGTACATTTACATTTTCAATAATCTACCTTCAAATACTATTATATAACAATACATAATATAAGATTATTATAAGATTATGTTTCTTCAGCGTACATTATAAATGGCACAATAGTCTGAATATTATTTTTACTTTGAACAATTAGCTATATTGTAAATAAATTTAAAATTAGAAAATAGTCTTTTACCTTTACCCATGTGTTTATTATTGCTGTAGCTCTTCATTGCTTATTATAGAAAACAAATTTCCTTCAGATATTATTTTCTTCTTCTTGAAGAACTTCTTTTAACGTTTTTGTAGTAAAGATTTGATAGCTGCTAATTCTTTAAGCATATTTTTCTTTGACAGAGTATTTCATCTTCATATTTTTCATTGAATATAGATTGTTTTTGGTAAGTGTTTTGTCTTTCAGCACTGTGCTGATACTATTCATTGTCTTCTGGATTGTGCATAAGCTGAAGAACAATCTGGCATTATTTTTACCTTTGTCCTTCCGGACAGGTCTTTTCTACAAAAGTGCCAAAGCAAGTTCCAATTACATGTATGTTAGGTTGCTGAATATTTTTCCTTGTGTCACTAAGGCTCAGTTCAGATTTTTCAGTTTTTTTTCCTCTTCATGCTTCAATTTGAACTGTTTCTATTACTATGTCTTCAAATTCATTGAGCTTTTCTCCTATATTGTCTTTCTTTATTTAAGCCCATTCAATGTATCTTTATTTTAGATATTGTGTTTTTCATCTATAAAGTCCCATTTAGTTCTTTTTCTATCTTCCATTTCTCTCCTAATGGTGTTTATGATTCTCTTTTATCATTGAGCATATTCATAATAGCCATTTTAAAATTTCTGTTTGTTACCCCATTATGTCTGTGTTTTCAGGTGCTGCTGTTATTGACTGTTTTTTCTCATGCTTATGGGCTATATTTTTTTCTTCTTCATGTATATTATTTTTCATAGACATTATAATTTTACTTTGTTGAATGCTAGCTTTTTTTATGTTGTCTCAAAGCTTTTATACTTTATGACCGGCAATTATGTCACTAGTGCAACAACCTGATCCTTTTGAGTTTTCCTTTTAAGCTTACTAGAGTGGTTCTAGCATATCCTTTTACTCTACTGCTAATTTAGTCTCCCTGCTAGGGCAAGACATTCCCTTGGACTCTACTGAATGATGTGACGGTTCAATTAGAACTCTCTAATGTATAATCTCCAGCTTACAGCTCCTCAGCCATTATTTGCCTCACCTCATGTTATTTCATTCTGTGCATAATGTTCAGCAACAAACACACATAGATCCCTGTGCAGATATTTGCAGTTCTTTTCTGTGAATCTTCTTCCTTTCCAGTATGGAGTTCTGCAAGTTCTAGCTCCAGCAATCTCCAAGGCCCTGATTTAGGTTTCCTGAAATCAGTGAATTTAGGCTATGCGCTGCTTGGGTTTTCCTTCTGTATATCCCGATCTGGAAAGTACTTCACTGATGTAAAGCCAAAGTGATTATAGATATCATCTCTTTTCTTTCCCTTGTCTCTTGAATCCTAGTTCTATGCGGCTGTTTGATCAGTTTCTAAAAATGGTTTCGTACATTTTGTTAAGCTTTCTATTTGTTTATCTTAGGAGGGAAGTGTGGTTTCAGTTATTCCATTATGAATTGAAGCAGATTTTTCTTACATCCTTTTGGTTTGTGTTGGAGCTATATGCTATGGAGAAAAACATCATCTTTCAAAGCTGAAACTTAAGCCTGTCTGTTAAGATTTCTTTTCACAACTATTGATAAGACCACCTGGAAAGGAAAATTGCCTCTATAAGAGATACTAACTTTATCATTGTAGTCAACAACGAAAGTGAAAAAGAAAGAAATTTTGGAGAAAGCATTAAAAAGTAAAGGAACAAAGTATGCAGACATTTCAACCCCAGATATCACAATGTCCAACGGAGGATGAAACTGTTTCTGTTATATAAGAGGTAGATTTTAACTTGAATTGAGTTTTTGTATTTATGGATATTTTAAAATATGGCTAGTTTTGTTTCTTATCTTCTGTAACATTATCATTAGAATTCTTGAATTATATGATTACCTATGTAATTTTGTATTTCTAATATTTTATAATTACATGAAATAATCAAAGTGTTCATTATGTCCATGACACTGGACTAGGTGATTTGTAAGATAAACAAAAATACTCAGTGTGCATCTTCCATAAGATTATAAGCTTAATTGGGAAATAAGAGAAACACACACATACAAAAGAAAAGAAAGAGGTAGATTTTATGAGTGATTAATATATGAATAATGAAAGAGCCTTGAAAATTTATAAAGGTGACTTTTTTTGTGATGGAATCTGGGCAGGCTTCAGTAAGGACTTGGTTTTTGATGTGGGGCTTAAAGAATGGATGAACTGGGTTTTTTTTTTTTTTTTTTTTTTTTTTTGTTTTTTTTTTTTTTTTGTAGACCGTTGTGAGTAAAAGGGTGTTTGTGGTGAAAAATCTGTCAGAGCCTTTGATGCTATGGTATTTTGTACATATATTTCAAAGTTTATGTTTACATCTGTATTATATGCATTTGTACATTTTTAATAAAATGATATTAGAAATTATTTGAGCTTACAAGTGAAATTGGGCTATTAAAATATATCCTAAGGAATCTAATAATAAAGATGTCAGAACCTGGCAAATGTTAGTGCTCTTTGATCTTGTACTTTGTTCATTCTCTTTCCACTCATTAAACTTTAGCTGAAAGATTTTCCATAGAAAATGATCTTTATAAAGTACACACATTTTTAGTTTTCTTAAAAATGTTATTAACAGTTTGATTTATGACAGTGAGAATTTTTCCATGTCATTAGGCTAGGTAGAGTCTGAGAGATTTTAAGAAACACACACACACACACACACACACACACACACACAAATTACTGACTGTTAATGTCTCAGCCACTATATTAAACAGTTTACATGAATTATCTTATTCAAATCCACACAACAACCCTATGAGATAATTGATATTATTATTTGCATTTATGTATGAAAAAAATAAGGCACATAAAATTCCAGTAAGTTGCTCAAGATCACAGAAATAGTAACTGACAGAACAATCTTTCTTATACAATAATTCACATTTTTCACTGCCACACTACATAATAATATGCTTTTGTTTGGTAGCTAATATCAATAATATCTATTAAGAATATATCATGTAGCAGGCATTGTTCTAAGCACATCTAATGCATCATTTTATGTAATTCTCACATCTAGTGACACAGACATTCTAATACCCATTTAAGAGATGAGGCAAATGAAAAATCAGAGAGATTAACTCACCCAAATAAGACTTGGGTTAACCTACCTAAGTTCACAGGGCTGGAGAGTTCTTGAATAGCATTAAAAACGAGATCAGTCTCATTCTAAGGCTAGTGTTCTGGAGAACTTTTATTTATTACCTTATATTCTATTATTTTTATTATCTTAAATACAACTTAAATACTGTATAATATGAAACATTCTTATCACAATTAAAATATAAATAGATAAGAACTGGGAAACGTTGTAGAAGAAAGTTCAGCTATCAATATTTAAATCGCTACATCCTCCTTGTAGGAAGTCTAGGCATGTTAGACTCCTGCTGATTTGGTTATGATATAATTATTGCAGGAACAGCTCTGTGAAAACCCTCCAGTCTAGTCTTAGTAAATAAATAAGAGTCACTGATAGAAATCCTTTTAGTATTTTGCATTGTTGCACCAGGAATATTACTAAAATTAATTACATTTTCCAAGGATAATAAATTGAGTAATCTTCCGTTTACATCAGTAATTTGAAAACCAGGCTTCTATTTATAAATAAACATTTCTTGCAAATTTTCCACAACAAAAAAATGAACTTATACAATCGGATTGGTAATTCCCAGAAATCACAGCCCCTAAGTTTTAGGATATGCTGGACTACAATTTTCTTCAACTGTCAGGTCAATTACATACATCTTTGGTACTTTCATTCAAATGTAAATTGATTTAGTATTTACAGAACATTATGAGAATTTTGTGTATAAAGAAGTTTCCCAGATGCAAATTTACTAAGCAGGGTATCTCAGAAATTTCAAAAGATTTTGAATAAACATAGTTTTTAGTGTCAGTTTTATTATGTTACATTAAAACATTTTTATTTTACTTTAGTTTTTAGGCTATTACAAAAATTTAAAGTTTTTTTTTTTTTTAATAGGTTTGTTTAAATGAAACCACAGCAAGGAGAAATTTTACCATTAGGCATAGCAATATCTTGAATATGCACATCTTTTCTATTTTAAAAATGTGAATTTTATGTGTATCAGACAAAATATAAGTATGAATTAAAATTTTGGTGTGCCTTGAATGGATAATATTTAGTATATGTATGTATAAGATAAATATATGTTGCAATTTTAATAAATTCTTATGGCACACCAGCTGGAAAAATAGAAAAGATCTAAAACAAGTAGCTGGCTTACATTTTAAAAATTAATATACTAGAATCAAATTTTAATGCAACCATTTTAAGACATTTTGATAATGTGAAATTTGAAAGATAAACAAATATATATCTAAACTCCAGTGCAGTTCAATAATTTGTCTATAGATTAAATTTGAAAAGGAAAAGCTGAATTTTACAGTAATCTTCCTACCGCTCCTTGTTTCTTACATGGTAAAAAAATATGAGTATTTTAAAATGATGATTACAAAGCTTTGTAAAAGCTTTATATTCTCAGAGATTTTCCTTCCAGGTAGATAGCAGTATGAAGAAACAAACTGACATTTTGTCATGATTTATGTAAAAGGTTATGAACGAAAATATACGCAAATAAATGATCAAAATCAGTACTTCATAGATTTAGAATACGTAAGATTCCTTGTGTGTGCCTGTAAATGTCACGGTTTTAGAGTTAGTGCTAATGAGTGGGGTGGGGTGGGAGGAGCAGGAAGGAAAGGGAGGAATGAATTTGCACTCAATTTGCATTTAAGCTGAGAACGTTTTAAAGCCAGACAGTGTTATAGAATTGTAATTTATGATCAGTTTGTTATCTTTACACATTCTAGCAAGACACTTTAAGTCTGATGAGAACATACTTAAAAAAAATCTTTGAAAAATTAAAGGGTAAAAGCAAAAGTAATAATGAAATATTTGACTACTTTGGAATAAACTTTGTTCTGACCACAAATACGCCAATTGGTACATAGGATATTATTACTGTGACTGGCAGATAGCCAATTTCACCTAGCAAGTTCACAGTGTATCATTTTAAAGCTCGTTAGTGTCTCCATATTAACATGTTTTTGCAGATTCTCTCCTTCCCTCCATCATTTAATCTGGCACATTTCTGGTAAGTGAACATTGTTTTATTCACCAGTTTACATATTTATTTAGATGAGGGATGTATAGATTGAATATTAGCTTCAGAATAAAGAAATAGATGCAATCTTAGCATCTTTTGGGATAGCATATGTTGAGTTGCGACATAGTATATAAAGCCTGGTACATAAATCCTGGCTAATGACTTCCAGAGAGCTGAAGAGGTGATTTAATAATGTTTCTCAGTTCCTCAATTTCTACTACAATGGGTGGTAGGAAATTGAATCATTTTTGCTTTTATAACAGTCTATATTGTCAATCTCAGAAACCTATTTGCTTTCTTCATATGTAACTTGTTTTGTTCATATAAACTCATACTATTTATTATTTAGTTGTTTGTTGGCTTAGATGTTTACAGTGTATCTTTATCACAATATTTAAATTCCGTAAGATTAGAGATCTCCCTTGTTCACTGTTGTATTCTTGTTGAAGGAGTGAATCATGGATATAAGCTACATGAAGAAAAGAGAAAGACTGTCAATGATAGAAATGTAGCTAGTGTATAAATATGGATAAATAATTACGTTTGGTTTATTATATATTTATTTTATATATATATATATATATATATATATTTCAATAGCTTTTGGGGTACAAGTCATTTTTGGTTACATAGATGAATTGTATAGTGGTAAAATATGAGATTTTAGTGCACCCATCAACCAAGTAGTGTACATCGTATCCAATATGTAGTTTTTTAATCCCTCAAACATTTCCTATCCTCCCGCATTCTGAGTCTTCAAAGTCTGTTATACCATTCAGTATGTCTTTGTAGACCCGTAGCTCAGCTCCCACTTATAAGTGAGAACATATGGTATTTGGTTTTTCATTCCTGAGTTACTTCACTTAGAATAGTCACCTCCAGTTCCATCCAAGTTGCTGCAAAAGACATTATTTCATTCTTTTTTATGGCTTTGATATATATATGTCACATTTCCTTTATCCACTCATTGGTTGATGGGCACTTAGGTTGTTTCCATATCTTTGCAATTGTGAATTTTACTGTGATAAACAAATGCATGCAGGTGTCTTTTTCATATAAAGATTTCTTTTCCTTTGGGTAGATGTCCAATAAAGGGATTACTTGTTTGAATGGTAGATCTACCTTTAGTTCTTTAAGAAATCTCCATACGGTTTTTTATAGGGGTTGTACTAATTTGCATTACCATCAGCAGTGTAGAAGTGTTCTCTTTTCACCACATCTACACCAACACCTATTGTTTTTTGACTTTTTATTAGTGGCTATGGTGGCTGGGGTAGAGTGGTATTTCATTGTGGTTTTAATTTGCATGATTAATGATGTTGAGCATTTTTCATATATGTTTTGGCCATTTGTATATCTTCTTTTGAGAAATGTCTATTCATGTTATTTGCCCATTTTTGAAGGAATTATTTGCTTATTTCTTGCTGATTTGGTTGAGTTCCTTTTAGATTCTAGCTACTAGCCCTTTATCAGATGCATAGTTGGCAAATATTTTGTCCCATTCTGCGGGTTGTCTGTTTACTCTGATGATTAGTTATTTCGCTGGGCAGAAGCTTTTTAATTTAATAAAGACCCATTTATTTATTTTTGTTATGTTGCTTTTGGGGTATTAGTAATAAATTCTGTGTATAGGCCAATGTCCAGAAATGTTTTTCCTAGTTTTTTTTTTTCTAGAATGTTTACGGTTTCAGGCCTGAGGTTTAAGTCTTCGATCCATTTTGAGTTGATTTTTGTATTAGGTGAGAAAGAGGAATCCAGTTTCGTTCTTTCATTCTTGAGTCTTTAGGATTTTCTAGGTATGAAATCATATAACTGGACAAGAGAGATAATTTGACTTCCTCTTTTCCAATTTGGATACACTTTATTTCTTTCTCTTGCTTGATTATTCTGGCTAGGACTTCCAGCACTATGTTGAATAGAAGCGGTAAAGTGGGCACCCTTATCTTGTTCTAGTTCTTAGGGGGAATGCTTTCAACTTTTCCCCATTCAGTATGTTGTTGGTTGTGGGTTTGTAATATACAGCCTTCATTATTTTGAGGTGTGTTCCTTTCATGCCTAGTTTGTTGAGGGTTTTCTCATAAAGAAATTCTGGATTTTATTGAATGCTTTTTCTGCATCTATTGAGATGAATTTTTTTGTTTTGTTTTGTTTTCATTCTGTTTGTGTGATACATCACATTTATTGACTTGTTTATGTTAAAATATTCCTGTGTCCCTAGGATGAAACCCACTTGATCATGGTATATTATCTTTTTGATGTGCTTTTAGATTTTGTTTGCTAGTATTTTGTTGAGGATTTTTGCGTCTGTTTTCCTCAGGGATATTGGTCGGTACATTTCTTTTTTGGATATGTCCTTTCCTGGTTTTGGTATCAGAGTTGTACTGGCTTCATAGAATGATTTAGGGAGGATTCCCTTTCTTAATTTTTTGGAATAGTTTTAGTAGGATTGGTACCAATTCTTTGAATTTCTGGTAGGATTTGGCTGTGAATTCATCTGGCTCTGGGCATTTTTTTTGTTGGCAATTTAAAAAATTAATGAATCAATCTCACACTTGTTATTGGTCTTTTCAGGATTTGTATTTCTTTCTGATTCAAGCTAGGAGGTTTGTGTATTTCCAAGAATTGATCTATTTCCTCTAAATTTTCTAGTTAGTGTGCATAGAGGTGTTCATGGTAGTCTCAGATGATCTTTTATATTTCTTTTGTCTTGGTTATAAAGTCTCCATTTTCATTTCTAATTGAGCTTATTTGAATCTTCTCTCTTCTCATGCTATAAATCTAGCTATGGTCTGTCAATTTGGTTTATCTTTTCAAATAACAAAACTTTTTGTTTGATCTATCTTTTGAATTTTTTGGTTTCAATTTTATTTAGATCTTCTATGATTTTTGTTATTTATTTTCCTCTGCTAGCTTTGGATTTAACTTATTCTTGTTTCTCTAGTTCCTTGAGGTGTGACATTAGGTTGTTATTAATAATTTGTGATTTTTCAGACTTTTTGATGTTGCCATTTAGTGCTATAAACTTTCCTCTTGCCACTGCTTTTGCTGTACCCTGAAGTTTTGATAAGTTGTGTCACTACTATCATGCATTTCAAAGGATTTTTAAATTTCTGTCTTTATTTCATTTTTCACCCAGAGTCATTCAGAAGCAGATTGTGTAATTTCAATGTATTTATATAGTTTTGAGAGTTATTTTTGAAGTTGATTTTCAATTTTATTCCACTGTGGTCTGAGAAGATACTTGATATGATTTTGATTTTATTAAGTTTATTAAGACTTGTTTTGTGGCCTATCATATGGCCTATCTTGGAGAATGTTCCATGTGCTAATGAAAAGGATGTATATTCTGCAGTTTTGGGGTAGAATGTTCTGTAAATATCTGTTATGACCATTTGTTCTAGTGTATAGATTAACTTCAGTGTTTCTTTCTGGACTTTCTGCCTTGATGATCTTTCTAGTGATGTCAGTGGAGTGTTGAAGTCCCCCACTATTATTGTGTTGATGTCTATGTCCTTTCATAGGTCTACCAGTACTTTATTCATGAATCTGGGAGCTCTAGAGTTAGATGTGTATGTATTCACAATTGTAATGTCTTCCTGTTGGATTAAGCGTTTCATCTTACAGTGCCCTTCTTTTTCTTTTTTTACTGTTGTTACTTTAAACTCCATTTTATCAAAGAATAGCTACTCCTGCCCACTTTTCATTTCCATTTGCATATAATTTACTTTTTCCCTGTACCTTGAGCTTATAAACAGCTTTACATGTTAGGTGAATATCTTGAAGACAGCAGATACTTGGTTTGTGACTTTTTATCCAATTTTCCAATGTGTATCTTTTAAGTGGAACATTTAGACCATTTACATTCAATGTTAATATTTAGATGTGAGGTACTGGTATATTAATCATGTTTATTGTTACTAAGTATTTTGTTTTCTTCATTGTGTTATTGTTCTTTAGATCATGTGAACTTTATGCTTTCAGGAGGTTCTATTCTGTTGCATGTCGACCTTTTGTTTCAAGATTGAGATCTCCTTTTAGTATTTCTTGTAAGGCTCATAGGATAGGGAAATATTTCCTCAGCATCTACTTGTCTGAAAAAGACAATTTCTTCTTTGGTTATGAAACTTAGTTTGGCTGGATACAAAATACTGACTGACAGTTCTTCTGTTTAAGGAGGCTAAAGATAGGACCCAAATCCCTTCTGGCTTGTGAGGTTTCTTCTGAGAAGTCTGCTGTTAGGCTGTTAGGTTTTCCTTTATAGGTTACCTTATGCTTTTGTCTCCCTACTCTTAGAATTCTTTTCTTCACATTGTCTTTAGAAAGCTTGATGACTATATTCCTTGGTGATGTCTAGGAAGGCCAGGGAATTTTTTCTCAATTATTCCCTCAAATAAGTTTTCCAAAATTTTGCTTTCTTTTCTCTCTCAGGAACACCAGTGATTCTTAGGTTTGGCTGTTATACATAATCCCATATTTCTTAGAGACTTTGTTCTTTTCATTCTTTTTTCTTCATTGTTGTCTGATTGTGTTAATTCAAAAGTGTTCTCCTCAAGCTCTGAACATTCTTTCTTCTACTTAGTCTAGTCTATTGCTAAATCATTCCACTGAATTTTGTAATTCCCCAAATGTGCCTTTCATTTCCAGAAGTTCTGATTGTTTTTTCTTTATAATATCCAGCTCTCTACATTTTAAAATTCATATCATGAATTGTTTCCTAAGTTTCTTTATGTTGGCTTTTACGTTTGTCTTGTATCCCATTGAGTAGCTTAATAATCAATCTTTTGAATTCCTTATCTGGCATTTCAAAGTTTTCATCTTGGTTTTGACCTATTGCTGGGTAACTACTGTGATCTTTTGGGGATACTATAGAAACTTGTTTTGTCACATTGCTAGAATTGTTTGTCTGGTTCCTTCTCATTTGGGTAGACTATATATTCTAATTACTCTTCAATTTGTTTTTGATTTGACTGTGCTTTTTAATTTCTTTTTTCCCCCTTGAGGACATGACTTTAATATTTATAGTTTATTGTAATCTGATTTAGCATTTGTTGCTTTCATGGGTGAAGACTCTGTAGGAGTTACTTGTTTACAGAGAGTCTGATGCCTTTCTCAGATGCTGGATGTAGTAGCAATGTGCTCCTTGTGTGAGTAGATTTGCTGTCTCCTATGGGGTTGGGATGACAGAGATTTCTTGAAACTTATCTCATTCCCCACTTGTGTGCACTTATTTATTCACTTGTTTGCTTGTTTATTTATTTATTACCCAGTATTTTACTTATTGGCTTGAACAGTTCATGCTTCAGGCCAGTAGTAGATGTTTCCACAGGTAAAAACTGGTCATTGCTAAAGCAAGTGGGTAAATGCAAATATCCAACAGTTGGCAATGGTTCCAGCCTTGACAGAGGTGCCTTGGGGAGCTCTTAGTGAAATGCACTGAGGTCTTTTTGGGGGTAAGGGAGGGAGCCACCTCAGCTCCCCTGTCAGGCAAGCAGGAAAGCGATCCTCCTCCCAGTCACACTTCTGACCCAGTGTTCCAGCTATTCAGATTATAGAGGCACCTCTTTTCATCTGCAGAAATGCTGATGTATCATGGAGGGTGGGATTGTGACTCTGCCCCTCATACAGACCTGAATCAGAAGAAACTCCTCCTTTGGGGATACAGTCACCATGAAGTGTTCCAGAAAGGCTACTTACAGATGCGCTCATGCCAAGCTCCCATGGGGGAAGCCCCAGCTGTGTACGTAGTGGTAGATGATGGGGAAAATAATTCCCCTTTTCCAAGACCATTCATGAGCATCAGGACTTCCTGACTGTTGAAGAAGAGCTACAAACTACCTACTGAACCCAGCACTGTACCTGTGCCTCTGCTGAAGGAAACTTTCTACAAGTGGAAAGTTCTGGGACTTCAGGCCTATTTGAATTCATTTGTCACTCAGAGTGTTCCCATTATGTGGTGCACTCTCCCTTTCCCTAGGAGTAGCAGACTCTGGGAACCAAACTACTATGAATGCTGCTACTCTTCTGGGTCTAGTCACCCAGTAGAGTTGCCACACTCCAGGCTGATGTTGGCAGATGTCTGTAAAGGATCCAGTGATGTGAGTTGTCCTCAGGTCTCATAGCAGTAGGTACCAGCACAAGCTCTTATGGGGATAGCAGGACAGTGATGGAGACTGTGAAATTTCTTGGTTATAAATAGCCTTCGAGTTTTGAATTCTCAAATACTGGTTGTAGTATTAATGATCTAGTCACATGCGCAGACTCAGGATCTTGGTATTAGGCAGGGCGATGCAGGCAATGGTGATAGGTGAAGTCACGCACAAGTGTTCTCCTTTCTGAGCACTGCATTATTCTACCTGCAGGCGTAGATGGTCTCAAACTCCTGGGCTCAAGTGATACTCCCGCCTCAGCCTCCCAAAATGTTGGATTATAGGCATTAGCCACCAGATCCAGCCCCCTGTCTTTTTATAAAACCCATGTTTACTTGGGTGAAATGATATCTCATTGTGGTTTTAATTTGCATATCTCTGATACTTAGTGATACTGAGCATTTTTCATGTACCTGTTGGCCATTTGTATAACTTCTTTTGAGAAATGTCTATTCAGCTCATTTGCCATTTTAAAAATTAGGTTACTATTATTATTATTTTTGCAGTTGAGTCGTTTGAGGTCTTAGTGTATTTTGGATCTTGGTCCCTTTTCAAATGAATAGTTTTTCACTGTTTTCTCCTGTTCTGAGAGCTGCCTTTTCACTTTTTTGATTGCTTCCTTTGCTGTGCCAGAAGCTCTTTAGCTTGATGTAATCTCACTGGTCTATTTTTGCTTTTGTTACCTGTGCATTTGACATCTTAGCCCCAAAATAGATCGATGTCCTGAAGCATTTCTCCAATCTTTTTGTCTAATAGTTTTATAGTTTTAGGTTTTACATTTAAGTCTTCAATCCGTTTTGATTTGATATTTGCATGTGGTGAGAGTTAAGAGCTAGTATCATTCTTCTGTGCATGGCTATTCAGTTTTCCCAGCACCATTATTGTATGTTCTTGGTAACTGTTAAAAATGAGTTAGCTGAAAATGTGTGAATTTATATCTGAGTTTTCTATTCTGTTCCAGTGGCCTATGTGTCTGTTTTTCTGCCAGTACTATGATGATTTGTTTACTATAACTTTGTAGTATATCTTGAAGCAGTGTGATGCCTCCAGATCTGTTCTTTTTGCTCAGGATTTCTTTGGCTGTTTGGGGATCTTTTGCAGTCACACATAAATTTTGGAATTGCTTTTAAAAGAAATTCTGTGAAGAATGTCTTTAGTGTTTGATAAGGATTTCATTTAATCTGTAAACTGCTTTGGAAAGTATTGTCATTTTAACTATATTATTGCTTTCAATTAATGATCATGGAGTATCTTTCCATTGTTTTTTTGTCCTCTTCAATTTCTTGCATCACTATTTTACAGTTTACTTTGTGTAGATCTTCCCCATGTTTTGTTAAATTGATTCCTATTTTATACTTTTTGTAGCTATTGTAGATGGGATTGGTTTTGTGATTTCCCTTTCAGATTGCTTGCACTGATGTATATAAATACTACTGATTTTTGTAGGTTGATTTTGTATCCTATAACTTTAATGCATTTATCAGTTTTTTGGTGGAATCTTTAGGTTTTTCCAAGTATAAGATAATACTATCTGCGAACAAGGCTATTTTGATTTTGTCCTTTTTCATTTGGATGCCCTCTATTTCTTATTCTTGCCTAATTTCTCTGGGTAAGATTCCAAGTATTCTGTTGAATAAAAGTGGTTAAAATGGGAATCTTTCTCTTTTTCCAGATCTTAGGGGGAAGGCTTTCAATTTTTCCCCATTCAGTATGATGTTAGCTAGGAGTTTGTCATTTTTATATATATATATGACTTAATTGTTTTGCGGTATCTGCCTTCTATACCTAGTTTGTTGAGGGCTTTTATCAAAAAGAGATGTTGAAGTTTATCAGATGTTTTTCAGCATCTATTAGAATAATCATGTTTTTTGTTCTTGATTTTGTTAATGTGATGTACCACATTTACTGTTTTACATATGTTGAACCATTCTTATATCACTGGGTTGAATCCCAATTGATTATGCTGAATGATGTTTTTAATATGCTGTTGAATTTGGTTGGCTGGTATTTTGTTGAGGATTGTTGCATCACTGTTCATCAGGGGTACTGGCCAATAGGTTTCTTGAGAGAGAGAGAATGTGTGTGTATGTGTGTGTGTGTCCTCATCCTGTATATCATTGTAATGCTGGCCTTGTAGAATGAGTTTGGAAGTATTCCCTACTCTTCAATTTCTTTTGAAGAGATTCAGTAGAATTGGTATTACTGATTCTTTAAATATTTGGTGAATTCAGCAGTGAAACCATCAGATTTTAAGCTTCTCTTTGACGGGAGACTTTTTATTATGGCTTTGATAATATTACTCATGTTTGGTTTGTTCAGGTTGTCTACTTCTTAATGATTCAATATTGATAGGCTGCATGTTTCTAGGAATTTATACATTTCTTCTAGGTTTTCAAGTTTGTTGTGATATAGTTGTTTATAATAGTTTCTAATGATTCTTTGTACTTGCCAACATGGTCTCAGTTGTTATATTTCCCTTTTTGTTTCTGATTTTATTTCTTTGGATTTCTCTATTTTTTCTTGGTTAATCTGGCTAAAAGTTTGTGAATTTTCTTTATCTTTTCAAAACTCCAACTTTAAAAAATTTCATTCAACTTCTGTATTTTTTAGTCTCCAATTGTATTTCTTTCTGCTTTGATTTTTTTTTTTAAATTATTATACCTTAAGTTCTGGGGTACGTGTGCAGAACTTGCAGGATTGTTGCATAGGTACACACATGCCGTGGTGGTTTGTGACCTCCATGCCCCCATCACCTACATCAGGCATTTCTCCCAATGTTATCTCTCCCCAACCTCCTCACCCCATGCTATCCCTCCTGAGACCCCTACCCCCAACAGACCCAAGTGTGTGATGTTCCCCTCCCTGTGTCTATGTGTCCTCATTGTTCAACATCGACCTATGAGTGAGAACATGCGGTGTTTGGTTTTCTGTTCTTGTGTCAGTTTGCTGAGAATGATGGTTTCCAGATTCATCCATGTCCCTGCAAAGGACATGAGCTCATATTTTTTATGGCTGAATAGTATTCCATGGTGTATACGTGCCACATTTTCTTTACCCAGTCTATCATTGATGGGCTTTTGAGTTGGTACCAAGTCTTTGCTATTGTAGACAGCGCCACAGTGAACATACATGTGCATGTGTCTTTATAATAGAACAATTTATAATCCTTTGGGTATATGCCCAGTAATGGGATTGCTGGGTTAAATGGTATTTCTATTTCTAGATCCTTGAGGAATTGCCACACTGTCTTCCACAATGGTTGAATTAATTTACACTCTCACCATTAGTGTAAAAAGTGTTCCTATTTCTCCATATCCTCTCCAGCATCTGTTGTCTCCAGATTTTTCGCCATTCTAACTGGCATGAGATGGTATCTCAATGTAGTTTTGATTTGCATTTCTCTAATGATTGGTGAGGCTGAGCATTTTTCATATATTTGTTGGCCTCATATATGTCTTCTTTTGAAAAGTGTCTGTTCATATCCTTCTCCCACTTTTTGATGGGGTTGTTTGTTTTTTTTTCTTGTAAATCTGCTTTAGTTCTTTGTAGATTCTGGATATTAGCCCTTTGTCAGATGGGTAGCTTGTGAAAATTTTTTCTCATTCTGTTGGTTGCTGGATCACTCTAATGATTTTTTCTTTTGCTGTGCAGAAGCTCTTAAGTTTAAATAGATCCCATTTTTCTATTTTGGTTTTTGTTGCCATTGCTTTTGGTGTTTTAGTCATGAAGTCCTTGCTTATGCCTATGTCCTGAATGTTGTTGCCTAGGTTTCCTTCTGGGGTTTTTATGGTGTTATGTCTTATGTTTAAATCTTTAATTCATCTGGAGTTAATTTTAGTGTAAGGTGTAAGGAAGGGGTCCAGTTTCTGCTTTCGGCACATTGCTAGTCAGTTTTCCCAACATCATTTATTAAACAGGGAATCTTTTCCCATTGCTTGTTTTTGTCAGGTTTGTCAAAAATCAGATGATTGTAGATGTGTGGTGTTACTTCCAAGGCCTCTGTTCTCTTCCATTTGTCTATATCTCTGTTTTGGTACCAGTACCATGCTATTTTGATTACTGTAGCCTTGTAGTATAGTTTGAAATAAGGTAGCATGATGCCTCCAGATTTGTTCTTTTTCCTTAGAATTGCCTTGGCTATGTAGGCTTTTTTTGTTTCCACATGATGTTTAAGGTGGTTTTTTTCCACTTCTTTTCTACTAATTTTGGGTCTTTTTTTTTTTTTTTTTTAGTTCCTTGAGATACATTGTTAGTTTGTTTATTGGAAGTCATTCTACATTTTTTATAGACACATTTATTGCTATATATATATATCCCTCTTAGTCCTGCTTTTGCTGTATCCCATAGATTTTGGTATGTTGTATTTCCAGTTTTATTTGTTTCAAGACGTTTTAAGTCTTCCTTCTTGATTTGATTATTGAGCTATTTATCATTTCAGAGCATGTTGTTCAATTTTTATGTGTTAGCATTGTTTCAAAGTTCCTGTTGTTATTGATATCTAGTTTTATTCCATTGTGGTCAGAAAATATACTTGAGATGATTCCAATTTTTTTGAATTTGTTGAGACTTGTTTTGTGTCCTAAGGTATGGTCTATTCTAGAGACTGTCCCAGGTGCAGATAAAAAGAATATGTATTCTGCAGCAATTGGGAGAAATGTTCTGTAAATGTCAGCTTGTACATTTTGGCCTAGTGCATAGTTTAATTTCAATATTTTTGGTTAATTTCCTGTCTGAATGATGTATTACTGAGATGGAGTGTTGAAGGCCACACTACTATTGCATTGCAGTCTAACTTTCTGATTTAGACCTATTAATGTTTGCTTTCTATACTTAAGATTGCCAGTTTTGAGTACACAGACATTTATAGTTGTTATATCCTCTTGCTAAATTGAATCCTTTATATCATGACCGTCTTTATCTCTTTTACAACTTTTGATTTTTAATCTGTTTTTTTTTTTTTTTTCTGATATAGTATAGCTACGCTTGCTCTTTTTTGGTTTCCAGTTGCATGGAATTTCTTTTTCTACCTGTTCATATTCAGTCTATGTGTGTCTTTATAGATCAAGTGGGTTTCTTATAGGAGGCATATCACTGGGTCTTTTTTCTTTACCCCTTCTTCCATTCTATACATTTTAATTGGGGAATTAAACAAATTTCCATTCAGTGTTATTACTGATAAGTAAGGACTCACTACTGCTATTTTGTTGCTTGTTTTCCGGTTGTTATATAATTGTTTTTCTTATTGTCTTTCTGAGGGGTTAGGTGATTTTTTTCTTGTAGTAGGTTTTAATTTTTATTAAATCTATCAAAGATTTTGCATTTTGCTTGCCATGAAGATTACAGAGAACATCTTATTAATATAACAAGTTATTTTGCTGGGTGTGGTGGCTCACTCCAATAATCCCAGCACTTTGCGAGACTGAGGTGAGAGGACTGCTTGCGACCTGGAGTTTGAGACCAGCTAGGGCAACACAGTGAGACCCCATCTCTAAAAATATAATTAGCTGAGTGTGGGCACACATGCTTCTACTCCCATTTACTAGGAAGACTGATGGGGAGGATCACTTGGATCCAGGAAGTTGAGGCTGCAGTGAGCCATGTTCATGCCACTGCACTCCAGCCTGGGTGACAGAGTGAGATCCTGTCTTAACAAAAACAAACAAAGTTATTTTAAAGAGCTAACAATTTATCTTCATACCTCTTCATTGTTTTTTTTCTTTTTCTCCTCTGACTATATTTTCAAATATCCTATCTTCAAGTTCACTGATTTTTTTTCTGCCTGATTCATTCTGCTGCTGAAAGCCTCCAATTTTCAATTCAGCAAATGCATATCTCATTTCCAAGATTTCTGTTTGATCTTTTAAAATTTTTTTCTATCTCTGTTAAATTTCTTTGATAAATTTTGGAATTACTTTTCTGTGTTATCTTGGAAATCACTTAGTTTCTTTAAAATTGCTGTTCTGAATTCTTGTTCAGAGAATTTACATATTGCCATCTCATTAGGGTCCGTCACTGATTCCTTGCACTTTCTGTTTGTTGAAGCCATAGTTCACTGTTTGCTGTTGATTCTTGTGGCCATATATTTATGTCTTTGAATTGAAGGACTATTTATTCCAGTCTGTCTTGTTTTGGTATTTATTAGACATGTTTTCTTAGATAGTATTTGTAATTTATCTGCTGTAATTTATCTCGTCTTGGGTCTGATGTACAGTGTGAATAAATGCTTGCAGCTCTTAGCCCTTTTTTGATCAATGAAGCACTTTTTTATTAATATTTTCCTTTGTTAAAGGAGGAACCGTAACTCTCCGTAGCTGTAGATACAACCCTTTTCTGCTAAAGAGGAGTCAGTCAGTGCTCCTATATTTTTAATTTTTTGTCAAAGCAAGAAGTAAATACTTTAGAATTGTTAAATATATAAATAAAGTGAATAAAGTTGAAAAAAACTTTTCTTTTTTCTTTTTCTTTTTTTTTTTTTTGGCACTAGATGGTACTTGAATCCCAGGTTTTCCTTGGTTCTAGTAAACAGAATGCCGGTGCCTGTTCTGAATGGAATGAGTGTCATGCCAAAGGAAATATAGTGGTATTGTGGGAAGACTTGCTTGGGGTTTTTGCCCAGGGAACCTATAGAACAAACCTTCTACAGCATGGTGCTGCTGAATAGCTACTGTAATTTAGTATCTCTTCTGGCCAAATTATAGAGCAGAGATTCCAAGCCTGGGAATGGTAGTCCTGCCTTCCCTCTTTGTCTCTGGCTATCCTTGGGGATATTTCTCCCTTCTGGTACTCCCAAGTGCTATCTGTAAGTTGAGGTAGGGATCAGTCTCCTTCCATCGTGTTCAAGATTTAGGAGGCTTGTTGTCCACCTTGATCTCACTTTTTCCAGTAGAGAAACTGAGTCAGAGAGAATTTTCCATGCACTTGCCGTTGGAAAGATTGGGAGGAGGGGCACTGAAGATGTGGAAATGTGATTATTTTACTGTCTGCTTGGACTTTTTTTTTTTTTTTTTAACTTCTCTGTGACTTCAGGAGCTGCCTCATCTTCCTATTTGAGTTTTCAGATATTGCTGGTGATAATATCAGCACTGATACTCATTTTTGCTTTTCTGTAGGGGGAGAGTGAAACCAGCTTACTTCTATGCTATCATTTTTTATGATCCTTGAGTTTTTATGGAATTCGCCTATAAAAATGCCTGCCTAAAAAAGTGTGGTGGGTTGTTGGTTAGTTTGTTTTTGGTTAGATTTCAAAGTACAAATACAAGAGTTTTAGATAGTTTTATGTCTAGTCATAGCTTCTTTTTTGTTGGTTTAGGAAAATTATATACTTTAAAAAGTTTTTTTTTTTAATTAATTTTTTAAAATTTTGAGATGGAGTCTCACTCTGTCACCCAGGCTGGAATGAACTGACACGGTCTTGGCTCACTGCAAGTGATCTTCCACCTTGGCCTCCCAAGTAGTTGGGACCACAGACAGGCATCACCATGCCCAACTAATTTTTATTATTTTTGGTAGAGACAGGGTTTCACCATATTGCCCAGGCTGGTCTCAAACTCCTGAGCTCAAGCAGTCTACCTGCCTTGGCAAAGTGCTGGGATTACAAGTATGAGCCTGTGTGTTTTAAAAGATTTTTGTGTAAGTTGTTCATGCTCTCCTATAATTATGTTCTATTTTCTTTTATAATAGATTTTTATTTTGCACTTTAATCCTCAAAATTATTAGAGATGTAGAAGAGTTAAAAATTAGCCCAACATTTAGTATGAAAGTATTTAAATACGAACCTAATAAAAGTAACAAATAATGCTATAGTACATTTATGAATTTCTACTCTTGATCTTTCTGGGTTGTCATTACTATAAAACACTGCATAAGATTTTTTCCCCTTTTTGAAAACTATGTAGCACATATAGCAATATGATTATAACATGCCAAAAATTACATATTTTAAAAATATCTGTATTATCTTGTGTGTTAGATGTTAAAAACAAATTACCAAAGAATTTATTCTTTATTCTAGACAAGGGTTTTAGGAAATATGAATTAATTCAAGTTGACTTTATTTATTTTCTGTAAATCTTGATTACTAATTTATAAATTACATATGGACTATGATATTTCTCATTCTATTATGGAGTAAAAAAAGTAAATTTAGCATCTTCTTGGGAAGAAAGAGAAGTTAAAGGTTTGTCTCCTGTTTTTCCAGTATTTACAGTGAGTAAACATACAAAGAAGGTAAGGTGGTAGCGTCTAAGAACATAATGTCAAACAGGACTACCTATGTTGTATTCCTGACTAGGTTACTTCTAGACTATTTTTCCTTGTGTAAGTTACTTAATTGGACCTAATGTAATCAGAGAATGGGAATCTACACTACTTATTAATTTGCAAATTTTATTTATTTTTAAAATATCAGCTAGGATTCTTGGATTACCAAATCTAATCTCTGAAAGTCTCCTTCAAAACCAATTAATATTACAAAAGCTATAATATTAAATATTATGTGAACTTAATTAAAGGATTGCATCTAATTTCCTTTTGTTAGAAAAACATACATAAAATTAATCAAAAAGATTATATATTTTTTTACCAACTAATTCCCTAAAAATGCTAATAAGAGGACTTCAAATAGTTGACTGTCATTATTTAAAAGCATCAATTTAATGACAGCATATGAATGTCATCAAATATTTCCACCTTATGCATTTCAATTCTGCATATGGAATATATAAACTAACAGTGAGGGTTACCACCTTATGCTCTACCTTTTAAGGGGAAGAGCACAGACTGTGAATGGTAGGAAGACAGTGAAATGGTCTAATCAAGCAGCAAGGTTGTACCCAAATATCAAGTAAATTTAATATATCCCAATGGGAACTAATTTTTTAATGGAGAAAATTATGTCAGAAATATATTTCAAAGTGCGTATGGTCAATTTAATGCCAAAAGATTAGATATGATCTAGTTGTTGTAAAGATAGCATTGATTCAATCGGAAGAGTTCTATCACAAACTATAAGATTATATTGTTAGCAAAAATCCAACAGAGCAAAGAGATAGGACAATATATTGTTTCATTTAAAATCAGAGTTTAAAAATCTATAGTAGAAAAGCACAAAAATACAAATTATTACCTGGATATCATAAGGAAGATAAAAAGATGAATAATCATAATTATCTCCAGAAAGAGGAAGTTATGGTATAATTGTATGTGAGTGAGCACTGAAAATAGAAAAATACAGCTCCACCAGATGTTATGAATATCATTTCATGAACATAAAAACATAATTTGTAACAGCAAGTATTAATAATATTAATAATGGTAATACTTAAAAGGAAAACAACAGGCCAAGATGATGAAAGCTGGGGGCACTGAAATAGGAAAAATGCTTACAGAAAAGAGCTGATGCCTATTTAATGCTAATGACTGGCAAGGTAAAACTCACAGTAATGTGAATTGGGCCAGAAGATCAGAGTGTAACATGTAATACTCCAACGTATGCTAAATTAGAAAAAAAAATAAATAAAACAGTTATGTTGGTAGTTTTAATAAAAAATAACGTTGAATATATAGAATGAGAAGAATCTGGAGGCAAATATGATATGATTGGATATAAAAAGAAAAAATACGGAGGGAAGCCAGTTGGTCATGCATCTATATGAAAGGAGGTTGAAGATAAAGAATCGGAGGGAGAAGAGGAGGATGAGGATGAAGATCTTTCTAAATATAAATTAGATGAAGATGAGGATGATGCTGATCTGTCAAAATATAATCTTGATGTCAGTGAAGAAGAAGATAGTAATAAAAAGAAATTTAATGGAAAAAGTCCTTAATCAACATCTCAATCTTCACTTTCACTATCTTCATCATGTTCATTCTCCCTTTCAAGTTCAAGGTCTAGGTCCAGATTCCTTTCAAGAAGTTCTAGTTCGCAGTCAAGATCTCGTTTCAGTTTCAGAGGATATTTAAGATCTTCTCGGTTGACATCAAGATCCAAATCCAGGTCCCACAGGGCTCTTCCACACCTCCCCCCCTCCAAAAAAATGATGTTATTCCAGTTTATCACTTTCTCGTGAGTGGAAAAGAAAAAGAAGTCATTCTAGATCTTCACCTGGTGATCAGGGAAAAGGATGAATAAGCTTATGGTCACCTGAAAGCCAGGTGATTGCTGAAAACACTAACCAACTCTGAGCCCAGGGTCAGCCCTTACAGAACACCATTACTTTACCCAAGCACCACAGGTCATCTTTTGGATCATCCCATTCTGGTTCCCATTCGAGTTCAAAAAAGAAAAAAGGCATTAAAATTTATATCTTAATGAAATCTAATACAGCGCATGAAGCACATTTGTAAGGAAGTTGGTGTTTTTGTTGGTCAGAAGTACTAAATCTGCTAGTAGAGGTGCATGCCTTTCATCATGTTTCAGAACAATACAGCTGTTTATTTGCAAAGTTAAAAGTAAATAGCATTCTATTAATAAGTCACAGTGACCCAAAATAGATGTTCTCTCATTCATGGTTAACAATCATTTGCTTCATTTAAAATCATCTCAGCTGTAACAAAGTATTGTTTCCTGATTAAACTCATTTTTTCTCGTTTCCCCATATATCCTCTCTACTGGCTAAGACAAGATTACCTGGGCTTGCCTGAACTTTTGGGCATGGAGGCAAAACTGGTAAACTAGCTGGAAAAATGTTTATGTTACTCTGGGAAAAGAAGTCAACCTCTTTATGTTGTTAACCTATGTCAAAGTGATTCTTACCAAAAAAAAAGTTAAGCTAAGTTGTAAAGCAGCCAAATGGAAATGTGTTTATTTTGAAATTTCCTGTACTAAGGATGCCATAGAATCATTGTCTTTCTTTTATCCAGCTTTACTTTTTTTTGCACCCCACATTTAATGGAAAAGAATCTTGTGAGTTGCAGAAGGAGAAAGGCGTGATTCATTTTCCTTTCTGACACATAATTTGGGGCAAGAAAGGAAGTCTTGCAGTTCATTTCTTCTTTACTTATATGGTTGGTTGATAATAAAATCATCTTCTCTAAACATGTTTAGCAATATTTTAAGAAGCTTTGTGTGATATTCTTTAAAATCTAGTTATCAAATATTATAGGGTAGAAAAGGTGAAATCATAGTTAATGAACAAATTGAAGTAAACTTTTGACATATATTTGTTTTTGGATGAAAGGCCAATGGAGACATCGTGAATTTAAGTGAAGATTTGCTTCAAGATGTTTAACTATAAACACACCACATAAAATTTTCTTCTGAATAGCAAATGAATGCTTATCTCTACATGATGTAGGCAAAAATTGTTATTTTTCCTATTCATTTGAGAATAACTTATGGCTTAAATGAAGAACATAATTTAGAGATAATAAATTTTGTTTATTATTTCAACTGATAGACTTCATGTCCTCACTGTTAATCACCGTTTTTAACGCTAGAATGGTAGTGCACATGTTGAATTCTGAATAAGTGAATTAACATATACTTGATATAATACTTTTTAATTTCATTTATGCACATATGTACACTTTGTTTTACAGTTATCCCCAGGTACTTGATTTTTGCTTTCCACTCAGCTGTGTTTGAGATTATTTCCTCTCAGCTAGTGGTATTGTTTGTTTACAGTATTTTGGTATACACGTTCTCATTAGTGATTCTAGTTCTAAACTTGTTATATTATTGCATTCACAGCAAAGTATTCTTTACTGGAGCTTTTTAATTCAAAGACTCCTCTATCTTCCCTTTTCATTTAACTTTCCTGGAAAGGAATTGTCTACGATGGGGTTATGTTTCAGTTCTCTCAGCTAAGAATTTGGCACAACCATTTAAAATTGAATCAGAAATTCTAATTTTAACTGCATTGGACTTATACAGTTAACTATACTGTACTCAATGTTTTAGGGTCCTTATATTAAAGATTTGATAATGGCATATTGCTTTGTTCTAAAGAGCTTATACCTTTATTCTGTGAGTTTGAGTGGAAGCTGCCACAGAATTGGGATTATGATTTAAAGTGGGGTTCATGGTACCCAAAAACCATGAACATGGTACAATATATGACATGGTACAATATATCTTTCTTTTGAAAAGGAATAATGACTTCATTTTTTGAAAACGATATGATATATAGGTAGTATTAAAACATTCAATTAATACAGAAGAGTATAAAAAGGAAAATGTGAACATTTTGCACAGAATTTCATCATCTAGCAGTAACTATCATTAATAGTTGGTGAGAAATAATCCAGACATACAGCTCATCCATGTAAATATACAGACAGGAAAGCAAATAAAATAAATCTAGATATAAAAGGATATAGAATGGGTGAATGGATTGATGGATAGACAAATGGAAATATATGTTTTTCCAAAAATGTATTTACATATATAATGCTTATATATACATAAGCAAACTATATGTAGTTTATAAACTATATATGCAAATAAACTATATATAATTTTAATTTTAAAAAATGTAAGCTTCCTTTACTTGAGTTTAAAAAGAGGAACATAAATGCAACTGAAGAAGTTGATTTACTTAAGATAAATTTTTCTTTATTGCAAATGAGATTAGTAGTTAAAACATACTCTAAATTTAAGAGAAATGATTTTGAAAGTCATTAAATTGGTGTAACTACCTGATAAGTTCATCTTGCCCACAGCCCAGACAGAGCCAATTTATCAAGACAGGGGAATTGGGATCAAGAGTTTAATGCATGAAGAGGTGGCTAGATAAGAGACAGGAGTTTTACTGCTCAAATCAGTCTCCCTGAAAATTCGGAGACTGGGTTTTTGAAAGGTGGATAAGGGGTTAGGCAGTGAGGAATGCTGATTGGTTAGATCAGAGATGACATCATAGAGGGTCAGAGCTGGTTCATCTTGCTGGCTTCTGTTTCTTGGTAGAATCACAGAACTAGCTTAACCACATTACCAGTCTGGGTGGCACCAGGTGATGCATCAGAATGCAGAGTTGGGAAAATATCTCCTAACACCTATATTAGGTTTTATCATAGTGATGTTACCAGTGGGAGCAATTGGGGAGGTTCAGAATCTTATGGCCTCTGGTTATATAACTTCTAAACCATAATTTCTAATCCTGTGGCTAATTTGTAAGTCTTACAAAGGTGGCCTGGTCCCCAGGCAAGAAGGCAGTTTGTTTCAGGAAAGGGCTGTTGTCATCTTTGTTTCACAGTTCAACTGAAAACTAAATTATTTCTATAGTTACCTCAGCCTAAGACCAGGAATGAACAAGGACAGTTTAGGGTTAAAGGCAAGGCAGGGTTGATTAGGTCGGGTCTCTTTCACTGTCATAATTTTCTCAATATTAGAATTTTTGCAAAGGTGATTTCATTGAAGTTGTGCCTTTGACAACCAAAATGAGTGACTGAAGCTTAATTCTTAATCATCAAGGCTTATTAATCTAGTATGGCACATCTGGAAAAAACATGAACCACAGATACATCTGTGGCTGCTCTTCTGAAGAGGTTTTCAGAAGGTTTAGTTTATATACATTTCATTAAAAGGACGGGGGGAGGCATGTAGAAAGAGGGACAGGTAACCAGTTAGGTAAATACTTACATTCCTGTGAGGCTTCAGTTATAGCCCAGTAAATCTACATTTTATGTAAGTTAAAGTGAATGTTTGATAAGAAAATGGGAGTAAAGAGTCAATTATGAAGATGTCTCTGGTAGGCAGAGGAATGAGTCTTGACTTAGTTCTGCACCCAGGAAGACAAACTTGTAATGACATTGTCAATGTGGAATGGAACAGACTTTGGTTTTAGGAGCTACACTCAGATCTAAACTTACAATTAGCGTGTCTTTGTTTGTGAGAGGCCAGCTGATAACTTACTTATGAATGATCAAGGAGGCAGTCCTTGCCAGATGCCTGAGATCTTTTACCTTTCCATGGCAATCTGGCTGATGCATAATGTTAGTAACAGCCATTCATTTGGAAGAGAGTGTTGCAATGATCTTCCCTTTTGCATAAGAACATTGGGGAAACCTGAGATTTTAAAGTTTTTCTTTATATCGTTTTAAATAATTTCATGAATTTTAATCTTAGGGCACTTCTCTTGTCTACCTGTAAACTTACCTCCTCTTAAATACTAACCTGTTATTTAAATGATTATTATTTTTACATTGTTAAGCATTATACCATTTACATTGTCTTCTGTGTTTTTAATTTTAGCAAGTCTTAGTAGCAATACCTAGGCAAAATAGATTTCAAGACAAAAACTATAAGAAGAGACAAACATGGTCACTATACAATGATAAAGGAGTCAATTCAGCAAGAGGATACAACAATTTATATATATATATATATATATATATATATGCACCCAACTTGGGAGCACCCAGATATATAAAGCAAATATTATTAGAGCTAAAGAGAGAGAGAGAGGCACCAGTAAAATCAGAGCTGGGGGCTTCAACACTCCCCTTTAAGCGTTGGAAAGACCTTCCACACTGCAAATCAGCAAAGAAACATTGGACTTAATCTGCACTATAGACCAAATGGGTCTAATAGATATTTACAGAACATTTCATCAAAAAGCTGCAGAATACATATTCTTTTCCTCAGCACATGGGCCATTCTGAAGGTCAATCTGTATGTTAGGTCACAAAGCTAGTTTTAAAATGTTCAAAAAATTGAAAGAATATTAACTCTTTTCTGAGCACAATGAAATAAAACTAGATTTTAGTAACAAGGAATTTTGAAAACTATACAAACATATGGAAATTAAACAATATGTCTGAATGACCTGAATGACCTGAATAGCCAGTAGGTTAGGGAAGAAATTAAGAAAGAAATTGAAAAATATTTTTGAAACAAATAATAATTGAAATACAACATTCAAAAACCTATGGGATACAGCAAAAGCAGTACTGATATGGAAGTTTATAGCTATAAGTGCCTACGTCAAAAAAGAGGGAATACTTCAACTATACACTCTAATGATGCATCTTAAAGAACTAGAAAAGCAAGAGCAAACCAAATCATAATTAGTAGAAGAAAAGACATAATAAATATCAGAGAAGAAATAAATAAAATGGAAATAATATTACAAATGTAAATGAAACAAAAAGTTGTTTTGTTGCAAAGTTAAACAAAATTGACAAACCTTTATCTAGACTAACTAAGAAAGTGAGAAGATAAGAATAAACTCAGAAATTAAAAATGTGACATTACAACTATTGCTGTAGAAATTCAAAGGATCTTTACTGGCTCCTATGAACAACTATAGGTCAATAAATTGGATAATCTGAAAGAAATGGACAAATTCCCAGACACATACAACCTACAAAGATTGAACCAGGAAGAAGTCTAAAACCTGAACAAACCAATACCAAGTAATAATATGAAAGCCATAGTAAAAGGTCTGCCAGTAAAGAAAAGCCTGACACCCAATGGCTTCACTGCTGAATTCTACCAAACATATGAAGAAGAGCTAATATCAATCCTACTCAAACTATTTTAAAAAGTACAGGAGGAAGGAATACTTCCAAACTCATTCTACGAGACCAATATTACCCTGATACCGAAAACACAGAAAGACACATCAGAAAAGGAAAAAGACAGGCCAATATCTTTGATGAATATTGATGCAAATCTCTTCAACCAAATACTAGCAAACCAAATTCAACAATACATTAGAAAGATCATTCATTATGACTAAGTGAAATTTACCACTGTGATGCAAGGATGGTTCAACATATTAAAATCAATCAGTGTGGTGCATCATATCAACAGAATGAAGAATAAAAACCATGTGATTATTTCAATTGATGCTGTAGATCATTTCCTAAACTTCAACATCCCATTCTGATAAAAACCCTAAAAAACTGGGCATAGGAGGACCATACTTGAAAATAATAAAAGCTGCATATCACACACCTACAGCTAGTATTATGTTAAATGGAAAATAAACTGAAAGCCTTTCCTCTAAGGCCTGGAACACGACAAGGATGCCTGCTGTCACCACTGTTATTCAACATAGTACTGGAAGTCCCAGCTAAAACAATCAGACAAGAGAAAGAAATAAACGGTGTTCAAATTGGAATGGAATAAATCAAATTATCTTTGTTTGCAGATGATATAATCTTTTGTTTGGAAAAACCTAAAGTCTCCAAAAAAAAAAAGTATTAGACCTCAAAAATTAAAGTTACAGGATACAAAATCAACATACAAAAATCAGTGGCATTTGTATATGCCAATGGTGTGCAATGTGAAAAAGACACAAAAAATTATAATTTACAATAGCCACACATTAAATTCCTAGAAATTAAGAAGTGAAATATCTCTATAATGAAAAATATAAAACACTGTTGAAAGAAATTGAAGAGGTCACCAAATAATGGAAAAATATTTCATGTTTATGGATTGGAAGAATAAATATTGTCAAAATGTCCATACTATCCAAAGCAATCTACAGATTCAGTGCAATCCCTATCAAGATGCCAATGCCATTCTTCACAGAAATAGAAAACAAAATCCTAAAATTTATATGGAACCACAGAATACCCAGAAGAGGCAAAGCTATCCTAAGCCAGAAGGACAAAACTGGAGGTATCACATTACCTGTCTTCGAATTATAGTACAGAAGTATATAGTAAGCAAAAGAGCATGGTATTGGCATAAAAGCAGACACATACACCAATGAAACAGAATAGAGAACTGAAAAACAAGTCCACACACTTACAGCAAACTCATTTTTGACAAAGGTGCCAAGAACATACACTATGGAAAAGACAATCTCTTCAATAAATGGTGTGGGGAAAACTGAATATCCATACACAGAAGAATGAAATTAGACCCCTATCTCTTGCCATATACAAAAATCAAAATGATTAAAGACTTAAATCTCAGACCTCAAACTATGAAACTGCCACAAGAAAACATTGGGTAAACTCTCCAGGACTTTGGTCTGAGAAAGATTGCTTGACCAATACCCTACAAATGCAGGAAACCAAACCAAAAACACACTAATGGAATTACAGCAAGTTAAAAAGCTTCTGCACAGCAAAGGAAACATCAACAAAGTAAAAAGCCAACCCACAGAACAGGAGAAAATGTTTGCACCCTACCCAGCTGACAAGGGATTCTACCAGAATATATAAGGAGCTCAAACAATTCTATTGGAAAAAAATCTAATAATTCTATCAAAAATGGCAAAAGATTTGAATAGACATTTCTCAAAAGAAGACATACAAGTGACATACAGGAATATGAAAAGGTGCTCAACATCATCGATCATCAGAGAAATGCAAATCAAGACTACAATGAGATATCTCACTCCAATTAAAATGACTTATATCCAAAAGACAGGTAATAACAAATGCAGGTGAGGATATGTAAAAAGGGAAATGCTCATAGACTGTTAGTGGGAATGTAACTTAGTGGAGTCACTATGGACAACAGTTTGGAGGTTCCCAAAAAGTGCAAGAAATTGAGCTACTATATGATCCAGTAATCCTACTGCTTGGTATATCCCCTAAAGAAAAGCAATGAGTGTATCAAAGAGGTATCTGTACTGCTATGTTTTTTCCAGCACTGTTTACAATAGCTAAGAGTTGGAAACAACCTAAGTGTCCATCAGCAGATGAATGGATAAGGAAAATGTGGTACATATGCACAATGGAGTATATTCAGCCATAAAAAAAGAATGAGACCCATTCACTTGCAATAACGTGGATGGAAATGGAGGTCATTATGTTAAGTGAAATAAGCCAGGCACAGAAAGACAAACATTCCTTGTTCTCACTTATTTGTGGGATCTAAAAATCAAAACAATTCAACTCATGGAGATAGAGTAGAATGATGGTTACCAGAGACTGGGAAGGGTATTAGCGGGCTGGGGTACAGGTGAGGATGGTTAATGGGCACAAAAAAAAAAGCTAGAAAAAATGAGCAACACCTACTATTTGATAGCACGACAGGGTGACTATAGTCAAAAATAACTTAATTGTACATTTAAAAATAACAAAGAATGTAATTGGATTGTTTGTATCTCAATGTGATAAGTGCTTGAGGAGACAGATACCTCATTCTTCATGATGTGATTGTTTCAAATTGCATGCCCGTATCAAAACTTCTCATGTACTCCATAAATACATACACCTACTATGCATCCCAAAAACTAAAAATTGACAAAAATTCCCACAAGTCTTAATTGTATTTTGAAATAGCTTATGTGATCACTGGATACAGAAACTCTCCTAAGCAGCTATATACTTTCTCAATGGCCATTGCTTGCAAGGTAGACAAAGAATAGGGGAGGAATGAAGAGGAAGAGAGAGATGAGGAAAAACAGGTTACATGTTTTCAACATCCCTAATAGGGTGACTAATGCAGTTGTAGAGAGATCCGAAGAAGGAAGAGGAAGTTGATATAGATGATGATAGATGATAATACCTAAAGTTATTAAACATTAACCCGAAATTAGAATTGTTTAATAATAAAAATGACTGAGAAGTTATGAAATTAGTATAAGTTATCCCCCAATACCCAAGAGGTAGATGCTGCAGAGAAAAGTAGGTAACAGTTTTTGGAAAATAAGTTCCATATGTTTTCCATACTTTAGTGAGTTGAAACTTCTGAATCCAATTAATGGTAGGGTTTTATAATATTTATTATTGAAAACTTCAAATATACACAAAAGGGAACAATCTAATGATACACATGAAGCAATCAGCTATCATCAAATGTCAATATTTTGCCACTTTTATCTATTCCTCCATTTTAAATACACTATAGTTGTTTCTTTTTAACATTCAACTTTTAAATATTTTATATTCACACAGAAGTTGTGAGAATAGTACAAAAGATGTCTGAATACTCATTCACCCAAATTTTCTAAATGTTAATAACAAATTTTATATGATCACCTTCTCTATAGATATGTATTGTCTTTAAAAATTGTTTGATGATAAATTGACAGGATCCCCTCTGACTCCTAAATGCTGCAGTGTTTATTTCTTAAGAAGGACATTCACTTACATAACTGCAGTAGAATTGCCAAAATAAGGAAATTCTGATACAATGCTGATGTCTAATCTTTACACTTCATTAAAATTTACCAATGCTATTTATAGCAGCAGAAAAAAAGCACACCAATTCACATTGCATGTTGCATTTAATTGTCTCTCTAGTTCTTTTTACTCCAAAGGTGTTCTTCAGTCATGGTGAAGACATTTTGTCCCAGGTTTTCCATTATCTTGATATTTTTGAAGAATGTTAGCCAGTCATTTTGTCTCTCAGTTTAGGTGTGTTTGTTGTTTCCTCATGATTATATTCAGTTTATGCATCTTTGGCGGGAATGCCAGAGAAGTGTTATTGTGTCTGTTTCGATGCATCCGATATATTAGAT